>NW_026591545.1:22424-55793 GCF_907164565.1 Psammomys obesus | reverse complement strand
AAGAAAAAACAAAACAAAACAAAAAACAAACAAACAAACAAAAAAAACCCCCTAAGTCATCATTCTCCTTCCAATTCTGCCTTCCCCCAAAACCTTTATCCAAATTCCCAAGGCAGGCAGGCCAGCTCATAGGACACATCATTGTGCCAATGAGGAAACTGAGTCTCAGCAACCAGAAGTGACCTATGAGAAGTCATGTGCTTCACTCCAAATCTAACCTTCCCCTGTGCCCCAGGACCTCATTCCTGGATGTACTTGTAGTGCTCAGTGTCCGCACTCCGGGAGGGGTTGGAAGTAAGCACAGGGTTGGCAGGCTACAGGTGGGAGTGGGGTGTGGGATACAGTTTGCCTCAACCTTGAGCTGAGCTGGTATGGACATAACTGAGGAAGTAAATGTGGCGCCTCCCCATTGTCAGAGCTCTCAGACTTTCGACTCCTGCTTTCTAGAATTTTCCTGGAGGGAAAGGATGAGGGCTAAGAAAGGGTCCCTCTGCCAGCTTCCCTGGGTGATGGAGCGCCTGGCTTGGGATACAAGAGAGCTAGGAATAGTAACTGGGTAGACCTTCAGTTCCTGAAGAGAGAAAGACTCCTCCGAGAGAAGTTGTCATGGCCTGAGGTAGGCTGTGTCTCTGGAGGTTGGGGATCTGTTGATGGGACCTGACTCAGGCCTCACACACCCAGCATAGTCAGGGTGACTTGCTTTGTATGTATCCATGTATCTGTGAACCTGCAAAGGCCCTCTGCAGGCCAGTGGGATTCCAGGAGGCAAGTCAGACTAGCCAGGGAGGCTGGTGTTTGCAGAGGACCCAGTGACCCAGTGAGGGATTGTGGTGAGAAGAGAGAAGTCCGTGTGCCAAAGAGACCAGTGGCTTAGCGGCTGGTATAGGGCTTATCCCTAAGGTGTAGGACTAAATCCCAAGGAATGCTGAGATTCCTGTGGGCTTCTTCTAAACCCCAATACCAGCTAAGCCTGCAGAAGGCACATCTGTGTGCACAGTCCTGCTGGCACCAGCTGCCCCATGGTGCTGATGTTATTGGATCCGGTTTGTAAAGGTGAAATGGGGGTCCAAAGAAGGGAACTGACTTACCCAGAGTCACATGGATGGGCAAGGCTGAGCCAAGATCACTCACTGCTGTTTTGAGTGCTGTGTTACTGCTGTAGGTGGTCTGGGCTACAGGAATCTTTGCACTGGGTGACTGGTGGCTTTGCGATGCTGGGTAGTACAGGAAAAAACTGGACATGGAGAACTATAGCCAAGGCCAGTCTGGGAAATGGGGCCCCTTGGCACAAGTAGAGCTGTATTGTGGGGTAGTTGGATCTACCTACCCAATATTTTGTCATCACACGTTTGAGCAGTATTCCCTTGGGGTCCGCAAATGCAGACACACCACTGGGTGACTCTCCCCAAAAGGCTAGGCTAAGGGCAGCCTAGTCAGTATCATCCAGTGCATGCAGGGTGGGCCTCTGCTCTAGGTAAGCAGCTGCCAGTTACTAGGCTACAGGCCTGTCACGGGTGTGTCACAGATCTGTAGGGAGAGTGGCACAGACCTGGAGGAAAAAACCTCTTACTGCAACATATGGCCCATGGTGTTTTTATTGTGATTTACAAATGAAACCATGGGCCACTTTTTGGAAGCTGTAACAAGAGGTCCCTTTTCTCACAGGCAGTTTGAGCAGCTCTGGCTCCCATCCTGACTATAAGTGAAGGCAGGAACTGGGAAGATTGGTATTGGCAGTGAGAAAAAAGTGCAGGTTCACTTCTCAAAGGTAGTGGAGCAGCTGGACGCCCCTCCAAAAAAAGTGTGTTGGGGTGGGGGGAAGGGAAGGGCATTTGGGCATGGAGAACAGCCATGCAGAGATGGCCTGTGATCCATGGAATGGCAGGCGGTCTTGGCATTTGAGAGAGGGGAGGAGATGTCCCTGGAGACTGGAAGGGAGTTGCTGTGAGGGGAGCTCTTGATAGTTCCTTAGTAGGGGTGGGATGCAGTTAGTTTTTAGGTTGACAACTTGTGTCCCTGTGGTGGGGGGCCCGGAATGGAGATACGTCATGGTTATTTAGAGGAAGGACAAGACCACCCTGGTGTGCAGCCCTTCTTTTCACTTGCCAGGGAGGCTGCCCTTGGACCCAGTGGAGTGAGTTGCCAGGAAGGAGCTATCTGCCCTAGGAGACAGTCCTTGCTGGCAAGCCAGCAGGTCCTTGGGGTGAGGCCACAGTCTTCCTAGGCTGTCCTGGCCGTGGGCTGACATCTGTTGTGGTTGCTGGCTGTTCTTGAAGTTTCATTTCCCCCCACCTCTAACAACAGAGCTCTGGGGGCGTGGCCTGGAGAGCAGCCAGTGGGGTGTCCAAGTTCTTTGAGGCCCCACTGGGGCCTGTGCAAGGAGAGACGTTGGGACTTGTAGAGGCTGAGGTACCCCGGGCTCGTGGCCGTCTGGGGACCTGGGGGAAGAAGGGACAGCGGCCTGAAGTTGTTTCCCATGTGGGTCCTCTGCTGGCTGGGTCTGAGGCCTGCATTCCTGCCACACCTGGAAGCTGGGCCCAGCCTTTGCCAGTGCAAGGAAACACTGCATAGTGTTAAGAAGCTACTCCCTCAGCTCTCTCCCAAGCTCTTTTCTGAGCTGGAGGGACCCACCTTGTCCTTGGGTTTCTGGGAACAACCCAAGGTGTGCCTGGGTCTGCATGTGGCCACAAGCCCAAGGAGGGGGCTGCCCAGGAAGAGCTGTGGGAGCACCCCTCCCACTAGCACCAGCCTCACCCTTCTCCTTGGGGCCCTGTTAAGGGTGCCCCTAGCTCACTATCTCTCTTAGGCTCCCAGACCAGCTGGGTCCTGCAGCCCTTCGGGAATCCGAACTCCTGCAGAACGGGGCGGGGCAGAGCAGGGCAGGCCTCCTTCACCTGACCCAACTTGGGCTTGGGCCAACCAGCCCGGAGTCACTGGGGTGCCTTAGTTTTGACAGCGGTTCTGGTCATGCTGGAAGAGTGGCACACTCTGTGTGTGTGGGGGAGCAGGTCCTAGGCCAGTGGCTCTGGTCTCAGGTTTCCCCCTGCCGCCCGCCCTCCCCGAAGCTGGCAATGTCCCTGGTGAATGCCATGCAGGACCAACTTGCTTCACATGTCCCTTGTTTCTCAAAAGACACCCAAAGCCTGCTTGGCAGTGCCCCCTCCCCCGCCCCAGGAGTCAGGGCACAGTCAGGTGTTTGTCTTGTCTCAAGCACCGTTGAGTGTCCCGCAGTAACAGCTCCCTCCTCCTCCTTCCCTTCCACCTCCTCCTCTCCATGTGGATCAGGCTGGCCTCAAATTCAGAGATCTGCCTGAGAGCTCTGTCTCCCAAGTGCTGGAATTAAAGGCACATGCCTCCACGTCCAGCAAGCTTGGCCATGTTGGAGCCCAGGCATTGCCCATTTATTTTCTCAGCACCTTGGGTCCCCCTGTGACCGCTTATGTAAATGAAGTGACTGTTTTTCACAAAGAAGTGGACTGACATTAACTTACTCATAATCAGCTTGGGAGATGCTCACCATTGACCCAACTGGCAATGGACCAGCTGAGGCTCTCAAGGGTTCCCTGAAGTTGGTACGTTCTTGTGTGGGTACTTGAAGGCAGAGCTGAGACTCAGGTCTATTTCTCCTGGCTCCTCTCTCCATACTGGAGCTGGCTTGAAGTAGTGATGTCATTGGCACTTGACTGTTACCTGGGGCTATCAGGTTCAGCCTGTTTCGGGTTAAGGTTCACTGGGCAGTCAGGGCTCTTGCCTGGGTACAGTGTAACAGTCGGTTGTTTGGCCCCGTGAGCACTTGGTATGTGTGCCTGCTTTCTCCTCTTTTCTTTCTGAACTTCACCCACATTCAGATTCCTCCCAGATGCACACTTCATTCTGAAGCACCCCAGAAGCTGAGCAGGAGCTGGGCAGCTTCTGGGAGGGAGGCTGGAGGTCACAGAGGAAGCTGGATTGAGTGGGGAAGGGAGGATTGCTCTCAGTAGTGAGGCTGTTCACCTTTGACTGCCTAAGCTGTTTCTTAAGTCACAATGGGATCTTCATTGCCCTCCCCTGCCCCCGCTTCCAGGACCTAACATGTACCGTGTTTCTTTAAAACAACTCCACGTGTAGGTAGACAGGCCTTGGCTCCTGCTTACCTAACCAGGCTCAGCAGGGACATACAATCTACCTGTCCAGGGGCATTAGAATTTCCTTTGATGTTGTATTGCTGGGAAATGGGGTGGTGGCTCAGTTTCCCAAGGCAGATCTTTGCGTCTTTTAAATTTTGTTGTGCTGAGTTGTAATCCTTTATAAAGAACATACAACCATGTATTGGCTGCAAAAGTGGAATGTTGACAAGGAAGGTTTTCCTCAGCAGGCTCCACATTCCCAACCCCTCAGCAAGGCTAGCATGCCGGTTGCCGTAGCTCTGCAGAGTTCTTTCTGCATACAAACTCATAGCATATAGCACATAGACAGCGGTTGTTGCCTGTGGTACTGATTTTTGAGTACCTTAACCCTCAACAGTCTACATAGAAAATCTGGGGGCTTTGTGGTGTGTGTGTGTGTGTGTGTCCCTCTGTGTGAGTGTTGAGTCTGTGTGTACATGTGTTAGTGCACGTAGAGGCCAGAGCCCAGTGTTTATCCTCAGTCACTCTTCGCCTTGTGACCTCGTGCGTGACTGCTAGGGTCTTTATCTCATTGAAGGTGGAGCCCACTCTTTGGCTAGGCTGGCTGGCTAGCAAGCCCCAGGACACTATCTGCCTCCCCAGATTTCAGGAACACAGTGGTGCACCTGGCCTTTTCACACCCTGAAGGTTTCTGCTTGGATACAAGCACTTTCCTGACGGGGCTTTCTTCCTGTTCTTCCCCGACCAGCCCCGCTTTGCTATGTAGCCGAGGCTGGCTTCCAGCTTCCTTCTTGATCCTCGGGCCTCAGTGTTCTGAGTACTGAGATTACAGGCCTGAGCCTTCACAGACAGTTTGGTTATATCTTCACACGGAGAACTACCACTTTAAAAGAACACCAATACCCAGTGTTTGGAAGCCATTGTTACTTAGCCATTCCCCTACTACTGGACATTGAGGCCAGTTACGATTTTATTCCAGAGCTTTCTTGGGCCTCTCTAGAGTTGCACTTGTTCGGTTATGGGAACCAGCTGCGTTTTTAAAATGTATTATCGGATATTTAAAATTGGTTCTTTGAGAGTTTGTGAAGAACCAAATGCCTCCTGTGGATGCCAGTTATCCTGGGCTCTCTTCTTTCGAGCTGGATGGGAAACCAGTATCCCTTGCTCCTGGAGTTTCCTCTCCTTCACAGACTCCTTTTCTCTCCTTGTTCCAGTGACACAGTTCTGATGAGCTGGCGGCAGGGTGGTGATGGCAAAAGATCAGCAGCCTTTGGAAGCAGAATGCCCGGGTTGGAACTTTGACCTGGCTCCAGAGCCACCATTTCTAGAATTGTGGCACCTCTGTGGTTTGACCATACCCACTGAGAACCAGAAATAATAACACTCACGTCAGTTAAGCGAAAAGGACTGGCCAGGCAACGGGTAGATGCCCGGCAGTGTCTTTATCATGGGGTCACGCCTGTGCCTTAGCTCACCATCATCTCACTGGGCGCTGAGCCCATATCCCTTGTGAGCAGCCCGGGTCAGATCTTGCCTTTGTGATGCCTCCATTCCCTGGTCAACGGGTGTCCCAGAGGACGCTGCTGCCTGGGAATGCAATGGCTCATCAGATTTCTACCCTGCTTGGCCCTGGAAGTTCTGGACTGGGGCCTGCAGAGAAGGGAAAGAGTCTGTCCTGGTCATTTGCTCTGAGGAGGTGGCCAGAAGCATAGTGCCTAATGTAACCCCACACCTTGGACACATTTTCTGGTTTTCAATGGGACTGTTGTAGCTGTGGATTTGATCTCTGTTGGCCTGCAGGGTAGGCAGGAGAAGCTTGGTCCAGGGCCAGACTTTCCCCTGGGAGCTGGGTGTCTTAGAACCATGTTGGCCCAGACCAGGGTTTGCCTCAGTGTCTGGGGTACATCTTTCTCCTGGTTCCATGTTGGCGTTGGAAGAATGGCTTCTGGCTCTTCCTTAAGACCCTTACAAGCAGTAGAGCACCTGCACGTCCTGTGAAACAGGTTCCCTGGCTGTGGCCATTGCCCAGGAGGAGACACCAAGCTCACAGATTTCTAAACAGCATTCTCAAAGCCACCCACATGGTCAGCCACTGGCAGAGCTGGGAGTGGTACTTATGCCATCTGGCTGTCCATCCACTCCTTTCTTACAAGACCACCCAACGTGATCATTTTGGCAGAGGGTGCCCAGCTGGGCAACCTGCTTGGCCTTGCATCTCTGGGCAGTGGTGTGGTCAGTGAGTGCAGACAGCTGGGATTACATTCTAAAAGCAGAGAAGTGTGTGACTGGCCCTGGCCCAGCCCTCCCCAGTACCAAGCCACACACCCTCCTGGTAGTCGAAGTGGCCAGCTGGAGAGTCTCTGCTCCAAGGTCCCTCTGCTCTGCTAGAGGGAGGGACACTGGGGACTCCCAGGAAAGAGAGGGCAGCATCATTGGTCCAGTTTTCAACCAGGGGAAGTAAGTGTCTGAAAGACTAATGGGCTAGTGGGTGCTGGTGGGTGGCAGGGCAACCGAATGCCCCTCTGTTCTTGCTGCTGGCTCCTGCTGGTCAACTGTTGCCTTGCTCTGAAGGTGTTGGCCTGGCCCTGCTTGGAGTGAAGGTTGTGAGTATAGTTGGAGGGTTTTGCACATGAGTCTGGTCTCGAATCTCTCATGTGTACTGAGCTAGGTGATGTTCGGTCCCTTGTGATGAGCCTACCACTCCTTAGAATAACCTGAGGTTATGGCTATGCCCATTATTAGTTCCTGTGTACAGCTGGGGAGGCCGAGGCATGGGGAGATGGCCTCACCATGAAGCCCAGGCTGGCCTCAAACCCGTAGGGGTCCTCTTGTGTCAGCCTCTGAAGTGCTGGAGTTACAGGTGTGCCTGGCTATGTCCAGCACAGGCTCTGTAAGCAGGGATCCCATCAGACTGTGGAATAAAGGCTTTTCTGTGAGGCACTGCTGACTGGGGAGGGGGGGTGATTTGTGGGAGCCACTTGGACTCTTTGCATGTAGGTTTTGAGGGGGAGAGGCCTGAGCAGTGCAGTTTGGAAGCTCTGTAGCCAGGGCCCTGGCCGCGGCAGCTGTGTTCACTCTGGGAGACCTGTGGCTGATCTGATCTGAATTACATCCTGGGGAGGAGGCGCTGCTTCTCCCAGCTGTCCATGCAGCCTCTCAGCAGCCAGCCCTGGGAATGGAAGTACACTCTATCTGCAAGGGTGGCTCTAGCATGTTACTGGTGCTGGCTGTGGCTTTCTCTGGAGCCAGAGGGGCTGAGGACGGACAGTGTGCCCACCTTCATGGAGGACACTTGAGTTGCCATCGAACAATTCCAGTCTGCAATGCTCTCCCCTACCCCGTTTTGTGCCTATCTTCAGCGAGGCTCGGGAAAGTGAGGTCACTTATCTGCCTCACTTGCCTTCAGATGAGCCCCCCTCCAGTGACTTCTATGTCCCCCGTGGGTTCCCAAGAATAGGAACAGATACCTAGATGAGAGCTAGACCCAGGGTCTTACAAGTGACGCTGCCACATAGTTCCCTGTACGCAAGGAGTCCCCACACCCACCCAGATGTACTCTCTGCACAAATAGCCCAACAGCAGGGTCTCTGCAATAGTACTCACACTTGCTGTGTGGCTTTTTGTAAGCCCTCTCCCTGGGTGACTAAGGAGCCTCCTTCCACCTTGACAGTGGAAGGAATGGAGCTTGGACTCCAGAATCCGAGAATGGAAAACACATAGTAGGTTTGAGGGGCTGCCAGTGTCCATTTGTCACCCTCACCTGAGGACTGGAGATCAGGCAGAAGTGCCAAGCATGGGAAAGCATACCACCTCATGGAAAGCAGGGGTCTGGGTTCGAATCCAGATTTGTTACTTCTCTGTAGTTGCCCAAGTGGCCCCTCTGAGCCGTGTTTGTCTCACCTGTGAACTGAGGATACCAATCAAGAACTTAGACATTTGCTGGAGGGAGGGGCAAGGAGAGTTTTAGGATAGTTTAGGAGTCTGTGCCAGCAGCCCAGGAAGCTGAGGCCAGAAATAGACAAGCCCAGAGACAGGGGCTCCAGATGGCCAGGCTGCCCTCTGCCAAACCAGAGGCCACCCCAAGTCTGCATATAGTCCTACCTCCCAGAGCTGCTTACTGCATAAATTACTCCTTGGCAGGGCAGACTAATTTTACCTTCTTGGTTTTCATGATTCCTTTCCCGTCTGGGAACCTGTGAGAAAGGGAAAGAGCTCTGCTACTTGGATGCTGGGTGCCGGCTGCAGTGGCATGCCATGCCCTGTGGGGTGCCACTGAGGTTTCATGATAGGTGGAGAGGATCCTAGGGCTGGGATCCATTGTTTTTTACCACATTCTATTTTGGCCTCTGTGGCGGTTAGATTGGCAGGAAGGTGTTTGTCACCTGCTGGTCCAGGGCTGGGAGTTTGCATTAGACTGACTTTTTTCCCTCATCATGGTCACAGAAAGCCAGAGCAAACAGGTGCTAAAGGAAATCAAGCCCATTCACCTCACTGTACAGACAGGTAAACTGAGGCTCAGTGCCTGAATGGAAGAGGGCACAGGCTCCCTGCAGCCCAGTATTGTTTCATTTTGTAAAGGGACATGGAGGCTTTCCTAATTATGATCACACCAGGGAATGTGATCCTAACATCTGACATCCGCCCTCCCCGCTTTCACTAGAGCCGCTCCTTGCGGGGACATGGCTGCCTGTGTTCTGCTTTCCTGCCTCCCCTGCACTCCTTGGGAGCACACAGTTGCCTCCGCTCTACCTCAGAGCCTGCAGGGTTCAGTGTGTGGGAGCAGTCCAAAGGAAGGCTGACGGTTCCCAAGTCATCATCTGGGATTTGTCCTCACCAGCTCCGATGCCTCCCTGATGCAGGGAACTCAGAAGGCTGAATGGCTGTCTCCGGAGCTGGGGAGCCGCTCTGGCCCATCTGAGTAGGGCTCCCACTTACCTCCAGCGCACCGCCCCCACGTGGAGCTACCTGACAGTGTGACCGGCCCTTCTGACTGTGGAGAAGCAGACTGTCCAGGCTTTCTTATGGAATCTTCTGCTTCTTTAAAGTTGGCACAAATGAAAGTTGAGAAAGCAGCAGCTGCCAGTTTGCCACCTACGCTTCCTTCCTTCCTTTCGCCTCAGGGTGGAGCAGGTTCCATGGCAATTATCTTGTGGGATCCCCTCAGGAAGCCCCATCCTCCTGGGCAGGATCCCTTCCTCTCTCCATTGCAGTTTGTCACCTGTCCTACAGGCTTGCTGCCTGGGAATGGTGGCAAGAGGGTGGTAGGCTTTGGGCTGGTTAGACCCCACATAGCTGCTATGCTGCTTTGTTTAAGCTATTTGACCTCCCTGGCCTGCCATCTGAACAGCAAAGGAAAACTGCTTCCAAGGTCGTGGACTTTATGGAGTACAGCCTGCTAGAAACTCAGCGGTCATGCACAAATGGATTGCATGTGGCTCAGCTCAGGGTCCAAGAGGATCCTGAAAGTTTCAGGCATTGTTGGATCCAGGGACTCACACAGTATCTTCAGGACTCTGTCCAGCCTTCTCTGCTTCTGTACTGGCTCCATTCAGAGGCAGCCGCTGGAATGGGGTTGTGAATGGTGGTGAGGCACAAGCCTGGCTGTTCTGCATCCTTTTCTCTTCCTAGTGGGTTCCTGTGAAGCCAGAGTTGGTGGCAGAAAGGAGAAGGGACGGGGAAAGGCATGCCCACAGACATAGTTTCTGACCCGTGAGGATGGGAACCGTCCTTGTTCTCCAGGTTCCCAGCATGTAGGACAGCACTGTCATTCAATGCCAGTACCGGTACTGCAAGAACACAGGTCAAGAGGAATGAATGGACACTCCACACTGGCTTTAGAAGACACCCGGCCAGAGCATTGACACATTAGAGCTGCTTCCCTCCCACCTTCTTCCTGGAGGCCTGCGAGGAAGGTCACCTTCCTGGCAATGTCACTGCTCTGCAGAGCCTCTTTCTTCCACCAGAGCAGCCCTGCAACTCCAGTGTGCCCCATAGGTGTGACAAACAGCCATTACAAGTGTTAGTGCCCGTGTGACTATATGTACTCAGGCATCTTAGCCGATGTCATCCCCCCCTCCCTCTTGGCTGCATTTATCTGTAAGCATCAATAGCTCACACTGTTTGTCCTCCATTCAAAGCAGAGCTCCTGTCCCATCATCCACAGGAAGAGCACAGTGACAAGTGAGATCATGCATACTTAGGTGCTTGAAAAAGGCAGGACCCCTGTGCATCCCTCCAAGCCAGGATCTCCCTCAGCGCATGGGTCTGTGCATGAGCCCTTCCACCTTTATGGAAAAATGCTCACTCAGTTCCTAAAGAACATGACTGACAGGCATACATGTACACACACACACACACACACACACACATGAGTCATGGAAGAATCCCAGGCACATAGTGTCAATACCAAAGTACAAAGGATAAGAACAACTACATCGCCAGCAGCTCGGTGCATAGTAGGGTCATCTGCAAGACTAGTCACCCCATCCTCAAATCACATGAGAGGGTGTGATGAGGCAGTAGCTCTACATGCAGTGGGTTGCTGTGTAGGGGAAGGACCCAGGGCCGAGGGCTCAGCGCCTTTCATAGCAAACAGAGAAGCCAGTGTCAGTCGCTCTTGACCTACTTTGTTACTATGTGACTAGCCGCAGAAATGGTTTTGGGGCCAGAGGACTGGAAGTCCTTACAGCCGGAGATGCTCAGTGACGATGTGGCAAGGATGTCCAGAGCTCAGGCAGGCAGTCCTCCCCATCTTGAACACACACTGTTACAGTCTGCTAAACAGGTCGTGTTAGGCAGACTCTGGCTCAGGAACTCAGGGCTGGAGCCTAGGGCTCTGTTTTATCATCAGGCTCCATTAAATGCCAGCACTTGAGAGTTTTGGACACGTCCTTTGGAAAAGAGGGTTGTTTTTTGTTTTGTTTTGTTTTGTTTTGTTTTGTTTGTTTTTAATTGTAAGATTCTAGGCCATGGCAATAAATACAGAGCCAATGAGAATGGCAGGAATGGATGGGATAGATGTAGAGGAGGAGACTGAGGAGTTGCCAGCCTGGGCCTCCAGTGGTCTGTATGTGCCTGTTCCAGTCTTCTCCCACACTGTGCAAGAGGCAGGGGCGTGTCTGAGAGCTCACTGCTAGCCAGTGTTCCAGTCTCAACACTGCCTTGGGAAGGTCTTATGCATGACTTACAGGGGTGCTTGCTCAGGCTCCCAGGGATTCTCCAGTAATGGTGTGAGGTGAACAGTTGGTGAGACCAGGCCCGGGGGGGGGGGGGGGGTCCCTTGCCCAGCATAGGCAAGTTAGTGGGCTATGTGGGAAACCCTTTGTTATTTTCCAGAGAGCCCCCATGTTCAGGCCCCGGGCCCATTCTGGTCTGTCTACCTTTCTGCTTTGCCATTGGTAAACGGCTTTCCTGGGCCCAGACTCTTTTCACCCCTGGTATTCTGCCCCTGGATAGCTTTTACTGGGCACTGGATGACCCATATTTAGGATTCTGGAGGCCCTGGAAGGGGGTGTCTTGGGGAATTTGTTTGGACTTCAGGGCTCTCCTCTACAAAGTGGCAGATGGGAGCCCCCACTTATGCCCCTCCCCCATTTGTTGCCAGCATTCTGGTATAGCCATTGGGGAGGAGGAACCTGGGGGATTTGCTGTTAAAATGCTTAGTATCAAGAAATATTTTTATTATCTATCAAAGAGTGAATAAGAAATTTCCACGTACTTGTCACCCAGCCTCAGTTACTAATTCCTGGGCGTTGCTGGTCTATGTTTTAAATCGAGAATGTAGCCCAGTGGTCTCAAATACCGTGAGAGGCGCCTCCTCCCCGGCCATTCATCTACTGCTGGGAACCGTCACTGCCCAGAGCCACCCAGAACATACACATACAGCTAAGTACCAGACACATTCTGTCTGTATTACCAGTGTTATCATGTATTTGAAAATAAACATGTTCGTCTAGTGTGTGTGTGTGTGTGTGTGTGTGTGTGTGTGTGTGTGCATGTGGATGGGTGCACATCAGCCATTATGCAAGTGTGGAGGTCAGAAGATAACGTCAGTCAGTCCACTCCCTCCACCATGCCTGGGCATTGACCTCATGTCATCAGGCTTGGCAAGAAGGACCCGAAGGGCCTTTACTCAATGAGCTCCACAAATATTTCACATAGCAGCCTTACCAAGTAGATGCTGCCTGTAACCACAGGCCCGGAGAGGTCCCGGCACTCCCCCAGCTGTGTGACAATAACTTGAAACATCTTGGTGTGCACCTCTCACCAGCCATTGTGTTTCAGATCCCGCTGTCACCATGGAGGAGGTCAGCATGCGAGAGCCTGTTGTGTGTCCACTTCTCACCAGGCTGCAAGGGACACAGCAAGGGACAGCAAAGATAAGCATCTTCACTTCCTGGAGTCTACATTCTAGCTGGAGAGACCGGGGCCAGTCTTATAAATAAATACTGTGCGAACTGGATGATGATCTGGTCTGCAGAAAGTACAGCAGGAAGGAGAGAAAGAGCAGGGGATGCTGTTTAGTGGTTGACGTCAGCCAGAGCCTGGAGGGCTGGACAAGCCAAGTGGCTCCGCTAGAAAAGTGCTCCTTCCAGAGGGAACAGTCAATGAAAAGGCTCATGCAGGAGGCAGGGCAGGCCCCTGAAGCTATGCTAGGGGTAGTGGGAGAAAGAACCATGAGAGGTGAGGACTCAGGAAATGGGGACAGGATCCTGTATTCATTTACCGTGCATGAGATGGTCACTTTGCAGGGTTTGAAGCAAGGGGCCCCTTGTAACAGGTTCGCCTTGGCTGTGGATGGACAGTAGGGAGCCACGCTGGAGAGGCTGCTATCTGCTAGTAGCTGAGATCAGGAAGAGTCACTGGGGAGGGGTGGCTTCCTTCTCTGGGACAACTGCCTGATGTGTACATGTGTTATGGAGCTCACAAACCCATTGGTAGGCTCAGGAAAAAGAAGAGAAATGGTGGAATTGAAAGTTACATGTAATTTTTCTTTTAAAAAAAAAAGTTATTTTATTTTTGTTAATTACAGTCTATTTCACTTTGTATCCCAGTGGTAGCCCCTTCCATCTGACCCTAGTGTTTCAGGTCTCATCAGGACTGACTTCATTGTCTTCCTCTGTGGACTGGTAAGGCTGCTTCCCACTCAGGTGGAGGTGACCAAAGAGCCAGCCCATCAGAGATGGTCCCTGAAGCAGAGAGACACACGTGGTATATACTCACTTATAAAATAAGATGCGCAATCTACATGTAACTTTGAAATGTTCTGTGTGTGTTCGCTAGTCTGACAGGTCTCTGGATCTCATGCTTTCATGGGTGTGTGTGTGTGTGTGTGTGTGTGTGTGTGTGTGTGTGTGTGGTCCATGCAGTATGCATGTATGCATGTATGCATGCATGCGCCCGCACACTTGAAAGCACATTCGAAAGCACATCCTCTATTTTTGAGACAGGATTTCTTCTTGAACCTGGAGCTCAGTTGCAGCTAGACTGGGTAGCCTAGCCTGCAAGTCCCCAGGATCTGTCTGTCTATCTGTCCCCCCTCCTCTGCAACCCTGGGGTTATAGGCACCCGACCCAGTGCTTGGATTTTATGTGGGTGCTGGGAACTGAGCTCAGCTTTTCATGCTGGCCGAGTACTTTGCTCATTGAACATTTTCCCACATTTTAAATTTTATTTTAATCTTCTTGTTCTGGTCATGGGATCCAGGGCCCTGTGCATACGAGGCAAGCACTCTGCCACAGAATCACACCCCAGCCCTGTTGTGGTTTTATGGGTTAATCTCAAGCCCCCTCATTGCCCTCTTCCAGGGCTCAGTGGGTGAGGCTGAAAGCTCTAGCCTTCTAATGACTTGGGCTTTTTAGAGGCCAGCCACACCCTGAAGCTCTAGGAGTCCACACAAGTCACCTCATTAGCATAGGCTCCGGTGCTGGCCAAAGGGCTTCTTATGAATAATAAGTTAGAGAGTTTGCCAGAAATCAAGGACAAGGCCAAATACGTTTCTTAATGTACCCCATGTCCTTCTGCTCTGACGCTGGCTTCATGATTAAGAACGTGCTGTGCAGAACTTTGCAGGGCTTGTCTGGCTTGTCTGTGGGCTTTCTCACTGAAATCACAAAATAAATACCTATCACTCCCTTTGACTGCCCCAAAGTGGGTCAGGTGTCTGCTCCAGAGGGGAAATCATTCGTGATATTTCTTAAAGGCCAGGCTCTAACTGGGCATGATGGTGGACACCTTTAATCCCAGTTCTTGGGAAGCAGAGGTAAGTTTGATGCCAGCCTTGTCTACAGAACGATTTCCAGGACAATCAGGACTACACAGAGAAACCCTGTCTCGAAAAACCAAACCAAACCAGAGAGCTGGCTGGAGGGATGGCTCAGTGGTTAAGAGGACTGGCTGCTCTTCCAGAGGATCGGGGTTTGATTCCCAGCACCTGCATGGCAGCTTACAACTGTCAGCAACTCCAGCTCCGGGGTGTCCAACACCCTCACACAGACATGAATGCAGGCAAAGCACCACACATAAAACAAAAATAAGTAAGTCATAAAAAAGAAAAACAAACACTGGGGAGGCCATGGAGGTACACCATTGGTTGACATGGGTGGCCCCTGCTTCTGGGGGACACCTGAGTACGTCAACCACAGTTAGAAGCAAGCCCACCAAAAATGGTGCCACTCTGGAGCACCTGCCCCAGGGCTCACTCCGACCTCTGCCTCTACAGCTGAGGAGAATGGGTAGCACGTGTTAGAAGGCCTGCAGGAGGGACCACCTTGGGAGGACACAGTGTTCAGTCCCAACCAGCTGTGCTCTACTGACACTCCTGGGAAGAAAGCCCTGATCTGGCCGGAGTTCATTCCACAGCTGGCTATGGAGTCTCTTGCCTTTGCATACTAGCTCATACAAAAAGAAAAGAAAAAAAAAAAAAAAAGATACACATCTTACAAAAGCATGGCCAGAGGTATTTCCACAAACATACTCATGGAGCCAGCCCCCAGGCCAAGAAATCAAACCTGATTTTAGCACCCGAGGACGCTGTGTGCTTTCTGCCTATTTCACTCTGTACCAGGAATAGCTCCGAACTTGCCCTGTGCTTTTCTCACTCCTCTCAGAGCTGTGACTGCATACCTGAGAGAAACAATGTGAGAGAGGAAGGCTCTATTCTGGCTCGTGGTTCAGGAGATATAGGCCATTATGGGGGCTGGGGCTCCATCTGTGGCAGCTGGAGTGAAGTCTCAGTGACAGACCATGTTACAGAGAGAGACCTCAGTGAGACCATGTTACAGAGGTCAGCCCTGGACTTTAGGTTCTCCTCTACCTGCTGGTATCGATTACAAAAGGTTCCACACCTTCCCCCAAACAGTGCCACCAGCTGGGGACTAACTGTTCACAAACCCCTGAGCCTGTGAGGGGACGGGGTTCAAGGGTGTCGCAAGTTAAACCATAACAGTTTCACACGACAGCCGATTGCTTAGTTTCTTAACTTTCTATAAACCAAATCCCACGGAGAATTCTCTGGTATCTAGCTGCTCTTCTCAGTGCTATGATTCAGCCACGGGGTACATATGGCTGTGGTTAGATTGCTCCCCTTTCCACATGGCATTCTATCCACCGATTTATTTTATTTTAAAACATGAAACTGGATACTTTGGCAAATGCTTGTCACCTCAGTTTTCAGGAAGCCAAGGTAGAAGGGTCAAGAATTCAAGGCCAGCTTTCGCTGCATAGGAAGACTCTGTCTCAAAAACAACAAAAACAAAAACAAACAAACAAAAACCAAGCAAACTTAGTGAGCAGTGTGTACTCCAGGAGGAGGCAGGGCAGAGTGAGTGCACGGTCCTTTAGGACCTTTGCTTAGGATGCTGACAGCTAGCCAGCCTGTTGATCTGATTGGCACACAGCCTGAGTGCAGTGTGGAGGGGGAGGATGGATGCAGCAGGCAGGCAAGTCTTTCAAAACAGGATCATAAAACAGAACCAGAGATGCCTCCTGGTGGGACTCTCAGGCTGCATTGCTCCACATATGCTGAATGCCACTTTTGTACTCAGCTTCTAACCTGATTCCCTCCTTTTACCACTCCTGGGTCAGATCTAAGAGTCTATTGACAAGTGGAAAGAATTCCTTTAAAGCAGCGGTTCGCTCTCTTTTTTAATTTTTAATTTGTGTATTCACTTTACATCCCAATCATAGCTCCCTCCTTCCTCTCCTGTCAATCCCCTCTCCCGTCCTATTTTTCCTATGCCCCCTCCCCTTCTCAGAAAAGGGAAGCCCCCCACCAACCCACCCCAGGACTGAGCTCTTCCTCATCCACCTGTGCGTTGCAATCCTTATGTGGTCGAATGACCCTTTCACAGGGGTTGCTTAAGATCGTCTCACATATTAGATATTTACATTATGACTCATAATGTTAGCCAAATTACAGTTATGAAGTAAGAACGAAAATAGTTTTGTGGGTGGAGGTCATGAGGAACTGTATTAAAGGATCGCAGCATCAGGAAGGTTGAGAGCCACAGACTTAAAGGCTTCATTCTCCTAGCCCTTCCCTCTTTCTCTTCCTCTACCGTCTCCTCTTCCTCTTCTTCTTTCTCCTCTCCTTCCTCCTCCTCCTCTTCTTTTTCTTCCTCTTGCTCTTCTTCATGCTGAGGTCAAACCCATGTCCTTATGCAGATCTTCAAGTGGGATTGTTTTGTGTGCATCTTTTTATATCGCTCCTGGGATCACTCCCCTGCCCACAGCAGTTTTAGACCCAGCCCAAAACTAAGTGCGAAGTACAGAGCTCCATGTCCCTGATCCTCACTCACCCACCACGAGGGTTGCATATTTGTTTCAGCTGATGACGTCATAGTGACGTCACTGTCAAAGTCTACAGTGGCATGAGGCTTCCCTCTTGGTATTGGCGCCCCATAATTCCAAATAAATGGGTGACTGGATGTTGATTATATATATATAAAACTGTTGTCAGAGTGTCTGACACAGTCACTTCATGCCTAGTGCTCTGCTGCTTTTTCCCCTTCCTCCCCATTACTGTCTTTACAGATTTCCTTTCTCGGAATGTCACACAGAGGCAATCGTACAATACGTAGCTTTTTCCTCAGTGACCTTTTTCCACTTAGTAATAACTTCCATTTTTTTCTTTCATATGTAGAGCATGTGTTTTATGTCAGTAGTCGCCCAGCAACATTGCAAATTGCCCTCCAACGTTCCATCCCATGCTCTGTGTCAACTTCTCCCTATTTTTGGAGGTTTAAATCACTTCCGTGTTTCTGCTATCGTGGATCACATTGTGGAGGACAGCTCTGTGGAGCCGTGTTTGCTCCAGCCATCATCATTACAATTGCTTCCTTATAATGGATTCCTAGGGGGAGATTTCTCGTGTAGAGCGCTCGCTGGTCTCTGAGTTGCTGAACTGCCTTCTGGAAACACTGTCCTACATCCCACTCTAACGCATAATCTGAGGTCCTCAGTGTCACTCGGATTTCAAGGTTTTGTGAATTTGCTAATGGAGACATGATGCTGGAAGGCACTGCCTAGTATCGAGAAAGAGCCAGTCAGAGGCCAAGTTCAAGCCAAGAAGGGAGGAGGACTTGGATAGGTTAGTGATGTTTGCCATGGGTGCCACGTTAGATTTATGAGAGACATATGCTTGTCATCTCTGACACCCAGGGCCTAAGTATTGATAATCTTTTACACTTTTCCATTCATCATTTTAGTGTTTATCACTTCTTTTACAAATTTTTCATGATTATTTTTTTCTACTGAGCTGAGCATCATTATAGACAGACGAGAAGTAGCTTTATGTTGGATATCGTAACTGCTATGAATCTCTTCAACCAAGCGCTAAAGATATGGTTCAGGGCCTCAGATATGATTGGCAGATAGTCTACCTCTGACCTATATTTTTAGCCCAACCCCATTTTTAAAAGTCAGAAAAATGCCGGGCGAAGGCACCCATGCCTTTAATCCTAGCACTCAGGGAGGCAGAAGCAGGTAGATCGCTATGAGTTCAAGGCCAGCCTGGTCTACAAAATGAGTCCAGGACAGCCAGGGCTACACAGAGAAACCCTGTCTCTAAAAACAAAAACAAAAAGTCAGAAAAATGTCACCAACCTCCCTTTAATGTCTAGTATACTTTTTTTTTGAGACATGATCTTACTATGTTTCTATGGCTGACCTTGAACTCATGACTCTCCTATCAACCTCTCAAGGAGCTGGGCTTAGTTTTTATATGCTTTTAAATGACACTAACATTTAAATAAAAATAATAACTAATGCTAATAAAGTGATTGTTATGAGCTAAACATTGTGTGTGTGCCTGTCCTGTGAAACAGAAATGTGTGAAGAATCAGTCCCTCTAAACAAGTGGGAAAACCAAGACAAGGGTCATTTGTCAAAGTTACAGAGCCTAGGTAGGTCCATGCTGGTGACAGTGACAGAATGTATGCTGGAGGAAGACTTCCATAAATTTAGCAGGGTGTAATGGCACTCCTTTAACCCCAGCATTTGGGAGGCAGAGGCAGGTGGATCTCTGTGAACTCAAGACCAGCCTGGTTTACATAGTGAATTTCAGGACAGCCAAGACGATGTAGAGGGACCGTGTCTCAAAAAAAAAAAGGAATTCAGTAACATCTTTTCATAATTCCAAAATGTCCCCATTCCCACCCATAAACGGTGGTCTACTGTTTTCCACCACTGTTTGATGGGATGTGGTGGGGCACACCAGTATTTGGGAGATTGAGGCCAGCTTGGTTTACACAGCAAACATCAGTTCAAGTAGACTACATAGTGAAACTTGGTCTTAAAAGAAACCAGCTTGGATTAGAGAGTTGAGTCGGCACCGGAGTTTGAGTACCAGCGCCCACATTGTGGCTCACAACCTCTTGTAACTCCAGTTCCGGGGTATCTGACATCTTCTGGCCTTCCTAAGTAATCCACACACACACGGTACACATATATACACATAGGTAAAACACTCATACATATAAATTAATAAAATAAAATTTTAACTCTCCACAAAACAAAAAAAGAGAGAACACTAGTCAAATCTTTTCAAGAAGGGGAAACCGAGACTCAGAGCACAGGCAGAAAATATCTGTTTATGGCACAAACAAGCCCAAGCCCCCAAGCTTAGGGACCCCCATTCTGTGTCTGACCTTCAGTCCTTTTGTTATTCAAGGGGACATCAGAAGATGCAGGGTGGATACCAAACAGAACTGCCAACTCTCATGGGGCCAAGCTTAAGGGAGGCCAAGTGGGCACAGCCTCCTGATGCCCCAGTCCCCTAGCTGCCAGGCATTCTGGGATCCTGGCTCTGTGCCAAGGGTGAAAATGAGCCGCAGGCCTCTGGCCGCTCGCTACCCCACCCCTCCTCTTGGGTTTGCATCTCATTGCTGAAGGTTGCACCAGGCTTAATCTCTGTGAGTGCAGACTCCGAGGAGCCAGGCTGGAGGGAGCAGTGCCAGCCGCTTGGAGTGCTTCGTGAGGCTGCCCTCTGCTCGGGCAAGGAGGCCAGAGCAGCATGCAGAAATGGCTTTCTGAGCTTCACCTGGCCCATGCCTTCCGGCACCTCCTGAGAAGGATATGAAGGACCTGGTGAAGGTCACTTAGTCACATCCTATTCTGACCCAGGTCTTTGACACTTTTTGTTTCCTGAGCATCCGATTTTTTGTACAAGTCGAATATTCCTAATCTGAAAATCCCAAGTCCAACATAAGTCAAAATCTGACATGATCAACAAACAATCAAGTTTTGGGATTTTGGGATGTGGTAAAGAGTATTCCAATGCTGGGGACATCACCAGGTCTGAAATACTTCCAGTCACAGACAAGTGACATACAAGCTGGGTGTGATTCTGTCAGACAATGTGAAATGTCGCATGCAAGCAAGAGCCACAGGCCTCCCTGCTGGGAGGTAGGGACACTGTCAGTGACCACTTGATTTGGACTGTTTGTGGGCCTCTTCTCCTAGCTCCTAGTCATTGTGTCTTTTCTCCCTCAACCCCTACCCTGACACTTGTCCTTGTCTCTGGGCAACCAATGAAACAGAGCCCCTATAAAGTGGTGGTACTTGGCACTTTCCAAGGCCTCCCATCAGCCTGTCCCTTTTTCTACCCATTGGATGCCCTGGCAGTTATGACATGAAGACTCCTTAAGGCTTAACAGGAATGGCCAACCTTTTGATGTTGCTACTGATGCTGTCTTCCACAGTATTCACACTCCAGAACCTTGTTTAAAAAAGAAAAAAAAAAAAAAAAAAAAAAAAAGCAGAGGCTGAAGGGATGGCTCAGTCACTCACACTGCGTTTTCGTAGGGTTCATGTTTACTCCCCAGCATCCATATTGGTTGACTCACAACCACCTGCAATTCTAGCTCCAGGTGACCCCACAACCTCTTCTGCTGTCCGTGGGCACCTCCGCTCACATGTACAGACACACACACACACACACACACACACTTAAAAAATGAAATCAATAAAAAGTTTTTAAAACTATTTTAGATTTATTTATTTTTATTTTACGTGTATGAGTGTTTTGCCTGCTCTTATGTCCATGTACCACATGTATGGAGTGCCCACAGAGGCCAGAAGAGAGTGCTGGATTTCCTAGAATTGGACCTACAGATGGTTGTGAACTGCCATGTGCTGGGAATCACCTCTGGTAGACCAACAAGTGCTCTTAACTGCTAAGCCATGTCTCCAACCCCTAGAAAATGTTTGTTTTTTTTTTTTTAATGTTTTAAGAAACTCTCGTGATCCATTAAGTGAGTGTATGCGTCTAAGGGTGCATGTGGCCTGTGAGCCACAGGTTTGACATGCCCAGTAGAAAGACATGATGACTGTCTGGAAGCTGGCATACTTTAGGGCTTGCTGTGAGAATCCGGCTCTTATATTTGTGAATCGGATTCAGCCGCACCTCTCACTGCTCTAGCCCCTCACTGCCAGCCTTGTCACCTCTCTTGCCACCCCTTGTCTGATCACATGGGGAAGGAGAGTCAAATGTAACTCTCCAGGCTTGCTTGCTGAAGTCTCTTGTGGAGCTCACTATGAGTCAGCGGGACACAGAAGACAGTGCATTGATTGTGACCTGGCTCACTTGATTGTTAATTCATTTGGCAGATGTGAATTCTGCTAGGGTGGGATGAGGCAGAGAGCAGGATGAGATAAGGTAGGTGCTTAAGGTGCGGAATTAAAGGGAGTCCACTCTCACACCCCACAGCGTCCCTGAGGATGAAGTTCATGCCTCAGTCCTTGGTGCCTATGTTCCTGGTGCTGGAGAGTCAGTGGCAAGCCAGAGCCCAGGAAAGCCATTTGTCCTGCCCTCAGGGAGCTTACAATTGCAAGTTAGCGAAAGGCCAGTGTACATAAGGCAGGTATTGTCAAATATGACTAAGACTAGCAGAGGCATTACTGGGGATAGGGGCCAGTGAGGAGATGGGTGGAGCCCAGCTAGGCAGTGTGGCTGGTGGAGTAGACAGGGGCCAGAGAAAAAAAAGCGCTGCAAAGTGTCCTAGGCTGTGTGCCCTCAGAAAGCATGGAGACTGTCAGCGATTAGCTAAAAAAGGGAAATCCAGCCTTGCAGAGACCATTCATTCTAAGCTGCCTTTGTCATTGTTGCCTGGCTATGTTCCTGTTCAGCTTTCTCTGTCTCTCTGTCTCTCCCTCTCTCTCGTTTTTGAGTCAGAGTCTCACTATATAACCCTGTGTGTCCTGGAACTCACTATGTAGACCAGGCTGACCTCGAACTAACTTAACAGATCTGCCTGCCTCTGCTTCCTGAGTGCTGGGATCAAAGGTGTGCGGCACTATGGGTGGCTCCTGATTAGCTTTCTAACCTGGGATTGTAGCCTCCTCCAAGCTTCTCTCTGTCCCTCTCACCCACCACACGTGTGATGGAATCTATCAAGTTGTCCTCTGACCTCCACACACGTGCACACACACACCCCTATTAAATTAAATAGGGTTACTAAAAGAAATGGGAATGTAGAGAAATCAGACAACCTTCGTTATCAGTCAGCTTGGCAGCCATGGCCACAGACCGGCCACATGGCTTCAGCCTCCCAGGAGTGAAGGTTAAGAGGTCAAAGGTCAAGGTGCTTTCCTCTTAGTTCCATCCAGATAAGGGCTACCATGAAGATGGGACCGTCCTGCTGCCCCCTCACAAGCAGAGAGCCACATGTCATGCTCTCTTATGAGGGCACCTGACCCTACACCCCTAATCTAGTCTTTGCCTCCTCTCCAAATAGTCACAGTGGGATTTGGGACTTGAACATGACAGAGTGTCAAGGGTTCTGCTCCTAACACCTGCCCCATGGCTGCACAGCCTGTCATTGAGCTTGAACTTGACTCTCTACAGTGCAGGCGCTGTGCTTGAGAAACTCCTGCCCTTGCAACCGCATCCCGGTCAGCCTGCGTGACCTTGGGCCAGTAACTTCTCAGCCTTCAGCCCGCTGCACCCCTTTTCTCAGCGGGTGGCTGGGGAACCATCGGCCTGACTGGGAGGTGGAGCAAAACGCAGCGCTCGCACCCGGGGCGGTGCAGGTGGCGCAGGGCTGCGGTGGCCGAGGTGGGTGGCGGCGGCGGCGCTGCGGAGGCGGCTGCGGGCTGCGTGCAACCGTCCGCGCGTGACCCCGGGGCTGTCCCCTCGGCGGCCGCCCCCTCCCGCCGCTCGTGTCCTGCGAGCCCCGCGCCCCTCCCGGCCGCCAGCCAACTGCGTGCCCCCGGGGCCGGCAAGAAGCCACATGCCCCCGCAAGGAATGCCGGGCTGCCGGGCGGGCGGGGGACGGGCCGGGCCGCGGCGCCCCGCCGCGAAGGTGGGTGATGGCCGGGGCGCCGCCCCCGAGCACACTTTCCCTTTGGGCCACACGCGCGGCCGAACGGCGGCCCCCGGGCTGGGGGCAGGGCTCCCGGTCCCCTGCGCGCGCCCCCCGCGTCCCGGCTCGCAGGAGGGGCAGGCCGTGCAGCTCCCCCACCCCTCCCGCCGCCGCGGGGCTTTGGGGCCCCCGGTGGGGAGCAGGGGGCTGGTGAGCCGAGGAGCAGGGGTGTGGCCAGCGGGGGCCCCGGGGAGTGAGTCACACACACACTCTGTTCGCCCAGTCCCGGGGCCCAGCACAGTCCCAAGGCCGAGCTACTGCACAGCCCGCTGAAGAAGAGTGTCCCGGGGTCTGGCATGAGGACCGTGGGGAGGGGCTGCAGCCAGGTTCTGTGGTCAGGGCGGTAAGCATGCTCTGGGGACACTGCCCCCTGGAGAGAGAGGTGGGCTTGGAGTCAGCGCTAGCCCTAGCTGGCACTCAACCAGTTCCCCAGCCCCGCCTGTACCTGCCCAAGGGGCCTGGCTTCTTCCTCCTGGCAGCCCCTCACTCGGGGCCTCACAGCCAGCCATGCAGAGCGCATTTCAGCTTTCCACTCCCTCAGGCCCAGTTGGACTTGTGGGGTCTCCTTCCTGCCCCCTTTGACAGAGTTTGCCAGGTTCTCGGGGGTTCCTTGTGTCCTTTGGACCTAGTGTCCAAGACTGTGCTTCCCAGGCCTGTCTCCTGGCCTGAGCTGCCCCTGGGCCCTGACCCCATGGGGCTGGTGGCTCCAGTCGTCCCCAGGACCAGCCCGGGATAGAAATGGCATTTCCTCTTGGCCAGGCTACAGCTGTTTTTGTTGTCTGAGTCCTAAAGCGCTTCCTCTGGGGATGGCAGGGAGGGTAACCAGATTCCTAGGGACCCCTGCTCTCCCTCCCAGCCACTCACCCCTCTTCCCCTGTCTCTTTGATCTTCTTCCTGTGCTGGTCCTGCCTCCTGTCCCCAGGACAGAATGACTGAGAACATGAAGGAGTGCTTGGCCCACACCAAGGCGGCTGTAGGGGACATGGTGACAGTAGTGAAGACAGAGGTCTGCTCACCACTCCGGGACCAGGAGTATGGCCAGCCCTGGTGAGGCCCCTGGGTGGTGACTTGAGGAGAGGAGGGTGGGTGGCTGGGCTGGAGTGGTTGGGGACCCAGGGAATGTTCTTACTCGATGTCCACCTTCAATACTGGGCAGCTTCTGGGGTCAGAGGTGAGCAGGCACTAGATGAAGTGAGGGCCCAGCCCTCAGGAATTCACGTGCTCCACTGCTCTCACAGAGAACAACCAGCCTGTTGCCCATCTGCACCTTCTGCCTCCTGGACAGGTGTCCAGCCTGTCTTCCCTGGAGCTGTCTCTGATGGCTTCTTTGCCTTTTTTTTTCTTTTTGTGGGCCCTTGCCCTGACCAGCTCTCGGAGACCGGAGTCCTCTTCCATGGAAGTTGAACCCAAGAAACTAAAGGGAAAGCGTGACCTCATCGTGACCAAAAGCTTCCAGCAAGTGGACTTCTGGTGTAAGTGCAGCTGGGGCTCTGGTGCCTTCTCCCTTCACCCCATATCCCACCTGTCCCTGGTTTGGGAATATTGTGCCAGAGTTCCAGTGAGAGGCATTCACCCAGGAACGCCAGTGGCCTGCCTTAGGTCTTTAGCCCACAGACGTACAGTTGCAATTCCAGCTTGGGCCTGTGACCCCAAAGCCATTTCTTTTATTTGAGACAAAAACCTTGACATTAGGGGCATGTCCTTCAACCCCATGGGGAGTAAAATGAGTTACTGCTTCTTATGGCCCTGCGCCTGCAGCTAGCTGGGCAGATCTAGGGCTGAAAGGCCTGCATACAGTATGTGCTTCTATTGCTTAGTTGTGGCACCCAGTAATTTCCTCAGCCACCGGGAGGGGGAGAGTCCTTATATCCCACGTCCACCAAACTTTCCCTCTTCTTCACATTCCTTCAGTCTGTGAGTCCTGCCAAGAATACTTCGTGGATGAGTGCCCGAACCATGGTCCCCCCGTGTTTGTGTCTGACACACCAGTGCCTGTGGGCATCCCAGATCGGGCAGCCCTCACCATTCCACACGGCATGGAGGTGGTAAAGGAAGTGGGCGGTGAGAGCGATGTGCGGTGCATCAGTGAGGTTGTCCCCAAGGGCCACATCTTTGGCCCCTATGAGGGGCAGATCTCCACCCAAGACAAGTCAGCTGGCTTCTTCTCGTGGCTGGTGAGTGTCCCCCACCCCATTCCTTGGGAGAGGTTGACAAGGGACTTAGAAGGGAGTCGGCCGGCGATATTTATGCTTGCCCAAGTGCTCTTCTGTGGCTACCTCTGGACATGTGGATGGTGGGTCTTGCTGTCCTCTTGTCCCAGCCATGTGGCTTTTGTCCTTTGGTGTCCAAGGGTCACCTCAGTAGCCTAAGGGTGCCTAAGGGATCCCACCTCAGTAGCAATCAGTTAATCATCACCAGGTTGAACTTAAGGCTGGTTTTCCCAAGTATCTTCATGTGTGCATGTGCCTGGCCAGTAGTATTTACAATGACCTCAGCCAACCCTCTTCCAAAGTGGAAGACATGATACTCAGCTAAGAAAATGCGCATTCCAGGTACTGGAGGGAAGGCCTTCCACAAGGCAGGCATGGGTCCCATTCTTGAGAGCAAATGGTCTCTTGGGGAGACAAGCATCAAACAAGCATGTACTAGTGATTGTACCAAATGTTGTATAAGTGTACAAGTGTTGTCAGCAGAGGGAGAGCACAGAACACTTTGGGACACTGTGCTTGTGGTACCTGGAGCCTGCACTGGGAATGTCTCTAAGCTTTGCTGTTTACTGTCTAATGACCTTGAACGCGTCGCTTTCTTCTCGGCCTGTTTTGTGACACAGGCTAATGAGAGCTTCTGGTGGACGAGGACTCCAGGTGGCCTTGCTCTGTGCTTGGGAAGCTGCTTTCTAAGTCACAAGGCATTTGCCATTGCTTGATGTTACTGCTCTTGGCCTGGTTTGAGGAATGGCTTCCTTCAGTCTAAGACCTGAAGAATGAGTTGCAGTTTCTCTGGGAGGTAGACTCCCATTCCATGCAGACAGAAGAGATAGGAAGAAGTCTGGTGTGGTGGCAATGGAGGTTAGTGGAGAGGATGGCAGGAGCTGTGTGTGACACATTTCCCTAGCCTGAGGACTCAGGAAAGCTAGTGATGTGGCTAGGTCAGGTTGTGGCACAGAAAGTGGTTTTCAGGATGAGGCTGGGGAGAGAGTTTTTTCATATGAGCATGATGATGGCTTGAATTGAGGTCTGGAAGTAGGTGAATCTGAGTGATTCAGGAGGGAGAACCCTGAGGTCTGTGGGATGGGTAGGGTGCCAGAGTGAGTAGGGGCTTTCAAAAACATGAGGAGGAATTCCGAGGGCTGCTTATGAGAGGAGAGGTAGACAGTAGGTGGAGCAGAGGGTGATAGAAGAAAGCAGTGAGGCCATTCATACCATATCTATATCTCTAGCCTCTCCTTGTTGCCAGGCCCAGTGGCAGGCCAGATCAGGCATAAATCCTACCTTCATGGGCAGGAGATGGAATTAACCAAAGAATAATGAAAATGCACATAAAACTACTGGCAGTTGTTGAAGAGATAAGAAACTGAGAGAAAGTGAAGAACAAGGGGTATCCATGTGGCCAGAGGACAGAGGAGGCCTCCAGATACTGAGCTGAGGTCAAAGGAAGAACATGGTCACCTGTAATAGTCAGGGTTCTTTACAGTAACAGAACTTATAGAATGAATCTCTCTCTCTCTCTCTCTCTCTCTCTCTCTCTTTTTCTCTTCCTCTCTCTTCATACACATATATATGGGATTGATTTATTAGAATGGCTTATAGACTGTGGTCCAGCTAATCCAACATGGCTGTGTATGAATGGGCAGTTCCATGAATCAAGTAGTTGTTCAGATGCTGGATGTCTCAACTGGTCTTCAGAATATGCCAGAATCCTGAAGTAGTAGGCTCCAGTGCCAGTGAAGGAGTAGACTTGCTAGCAAGGCGAGGGCAAGAAGACAAAGAGCAAACACTTCCTTCTTCCATGTCCTTGTATATAGACTTCCATCAGAAGGTGTGGCCCAGATTAGAGGTGGGTCTTCCCGCCTCAAAGATCCACATTAAAAGTGGATATTGCTACTTTAAATTAAGAAGAAAAAAAAAGTTCACAGGTGTTCCCTCCCTTTTTGAGTTTTAGTTAATTTCAGATGTAGTCAGGTTGACAATCAAGAATAGACGCCACACCACCAAAGATCACATCGGCGAGGGGCATCAGATGGGTGGACTCACAAGAGCAAAGGCCCTGTGGCAGGATGGGACACAGAACATGTCTGAACAGCAAACATGGGGCTGGGGAAGGCATCGGAGGCGTACTGTGTGGGGTGCATTGCAGGCTTCACTCACTGAAGGATGGCGGGAAGTTTCTAGATTGTTTCAAGTAATGATGAGTGACTAGATTACTTTAGCTTCTATTTGTTTATTTATTTGTTTTGCTGTGTGTATATGTGTTCAGAGTGGTGATGGTGTGTGTGTGTCTGCATGTGTGTGTGTATGTGTGTGTGTGTGTGTGTGTGTTCATGTGTATGCCCATGTGGAGGTCAGAGGTCAATGTCAAGCCTCTTCCTCAATTATTCTCCACCTTATTTTGAGACAGGGTTTCTCTAACCCAGGAGCTCACCAATTCAGCTCGACTGGCTGGCCAGTAAACCTCCAGGGGTCTCCTGTCTCTCCCCCACCCCCCAGCACTGGGATAACAGGTGCATGCCACAGTGTTGGGGTTTTTACCGGGGTCCTGGGGACCAGCTCATGTCTTCACGGTCACAGAAAACACTCTTTACTGAGCCATGTCCCCCAACCCAACATTAATGTTTTGAAAGAACAACGTTGGCTGCAGCCTACGGAACTGATTGGGGCAGAAATGCGGCATTGGTTAGGAAGCAGATAGAGTCACAGTAATCACAAGCCTGAGATGCAGGTGGCATGGAGAGAGACAGGGCAGAGACCGACTTGAGGACTGGATGGGAGCGAAGGCCAGGCAAGATGGGGTGTCTTCCGTAGAGGAGCCAAGTACCAAGGTCAGCTTAGGTCCTCCCTGCCTCTCACCCAGCAGGTGAGCAGAGGTTCCTTCACTTCTGAAGGGAAGACTGCCAGGTGGAGAGAAGGTTGAGAATGGTTGGGATTCTGTGTTGGTTTTGTTGAATGGTGGTGTCAGCAGACAGGTGGATATACAGTTCTGGAACATGCAGAGGAAGTACAGAGATGTGACTTAGCTCACAGGAAGGGGGTGGGGCCAACCTCGGTGTCTGAGGGAATTCAACAGTTAACAGTGCAGAAGGGAGCACGAGAGAGAGCTGCACTGGAGGAAAGTGGGCCAGGAGAGGGGCCTGCGTAGCAAGAAAGGTGTTCACAGGCCTCAGGGCCAATGGTGTCTCTTGCTGCTAGGAAGCCCAGGATGACATGGCTCAGAAGTGTCTTGTTGGGGCTTGCACCTGCAAGAATGTTGTGACATCAGCAGGAGTCGTAGGCTTTAAACCTGGGATTTTGTATTCACGTGGTATTTGGCAATATTGACAACTCAAGGTGGGGGTGTGCTACCGGTACCTAGGGCAGAGGCCAGGGTCAGTGCTAAGAGGTTTGTACTGCCTAGGACTGCAGCCCACAGCAAGGGCTTATCAGTAGCCCCCTGCAGAGAGTGCTGGAGCTAGGCACCTGATTAGCTCAGAGGTGGCCAGTAAAGCAGCTTCTCAGAAATTTGGTTAGAGCTCAGAAGTGAAAGAGAGAGATAAGAGAGGTAGATGGTGATTGGAGGGAGCCACTCAGGTCCATTTTTAGGGCCAGCAGGAGGAGTGCTAAGAAACAGGAGGATGAGGTAAAAACACCAGCCATGTGCATTTGTAGCCCTTCTAAAAGGTTCTAAAGAAGCCACTGGGTATAGAAAGGGATGGGTCAGCATACTTTCCATCACCTAAGGGAGGGCCCAAGGTAAGTAGGTGTGGCAGGTCAAATAATGGCTCTGTGAAGATTAGTGTTAATTGACAACTTGACAGGATCTGGGGGACAAGCTTCCAGGGAATCATTGAGCCTCTGCCATGTCTGTGGGGATTTTATAAGCTGATTGATGTGGGAAGATCCATCTTAATTGCATTCCCTAGGCAGGGGTCCTGGACTGTATAAAATGGAGTGAGCTGAGCATAGGTGTTCATCCCTCTTTGCTTCCGGATTGTGGAGGCAGTGGAACCAGCTGCCCCAGGCTCCTGGCCATGTGACTTGCCCATCACAATAGACTCTGGAATTGTGAGCCAAAATGACCCTTCCTTCCTTCCTTAAGTTGGATTTGTCAGAGTATTCTGTGACAGAAATGAGATTAAGATAGGCTCTATAGTGTCCTCATTCTTGTCCCCAGAACTTGTGACTGTCTTTTGGTGGCAGAAGGAGCTAGCATTTGTGGCAACAGTGAACATCTTGGTGCAGGGAGATGATCTTAAAGTTTTCTGGCTGGGTTCTTTCATGGAGGGAGACAGGAGGATCAGAGTCAAATAGGATGTGGGGAAAATGGTACCTGCTGGCCTCCCAGACGTGGAGGTTCCTGGAGGTGTTAGGTCTCAAACCCAGGGCAAACGGCTAACTGAAATGCCTATTAATGTATCAAAGTGGACTCTGGCTGCCAGTCTCCCTCAGCCCCTACCTGTTACAGGGTCCTCCTGGCTGGCATATTTTCTCCTCACCCCCACCCCGAACTCTTCAGCCCAGGGTCTGAGCTGGGCCCCTTTCCCCAGCTTGTCTTCCCTCTATAACTCAGCCATTTTGGCTAAGTGATACTTTTGGTCTCTTGGTCTCCTGGTTCACTCCTGGTCTCTCGGCTTCTGGTTCTGACCCCTCTTGCTGTCTTGCTTTCTCTCCCTCTCATGGCCCACTTCAGTCCAGACCCTTCCAGATGCCTCTGCCTGTGTTCTCCCCTATATGTGTATTAAAAACCTCAACCCATTAAGAGCAGTCATGTCCTCCTTTTGTTTCTTCTTATTCAGGAGGCAAGGATGCTGGTGGCCTATAGAAGTGAAACAGGAGGTGACAAGGCAGGTTCTTGTTTGGAGGAGTTCTCACCTGCAGAACTGTAAAAGAATGTATTTGCTTTGTCCAAAGTGTGTGGTGTGTGTGTGTGTGTGTGTGTGTGTGTGTGTGTGTGTGTGTTTCTACAGTGATAGGAAACTAGACTAACAGAGGAGGACATCTGTTAAAATGTGCAACGTGGTATAGGGAGGTAGCCAGGCCACATAGTGGGCCCTTGACTTTCAGAATATCAAGAAGTGAGTGATATCAAAGGCCTGAAGAGAATGGGTAGTCAGAAAGGCTAAAAAAAAAAGGAACTCCTTTCTCTCTTTCTCTCTGTCTCTCTGTCTCTCTGTCTCTCTCTCTCTCTCTCTCTCTCTCTGTGTGTGTGTGTGTGTGTGTGTGTGTGTGTGTGTGTGTGTGTGTGTATCCCACATAGGTCAGATGTCAGGAACAGCTGTTTACCTCGCTGGGGAGCCCAGGGAGCAGCTTGGCCTACTCAGATGATAAATGAGAAAGGAAAGAAAAGACCTGGGTCATGATACTGACATGGGGCCCGAATCTGGAAACCCTGCATCGTAAATAAAATGCACTCATTGGCAAATCCTGTCCCCAAGCTTTCCTGGGTACGATCCCTTTCTTAGCCTTTTTCCTGGTCTCGAAGACCTGGCCCTGTCCAAGCAGTTACAGAGTTGGCTCTGGTACCGAATGAATGCTTGCCATACGGGCATCAGGACCTAAGTTTGATCCCAGAACGCATACAAAGTAAATCATGCTGTGGTGGCTAGCTCTTGCAATCTCAGCAGTGAGGAGGCGGAGGCCTGCAAACCCCTGAAAAAAGGAGGGGAGTCGAAGTGTGTGTGTGTGTGTGTGTGTGTGTGTGTGTGTGTGTGTGTGTGTGGTATGTGTGTCCTCAGTCCAAACTACTATGAAGTAAAGTAAATTACTTTACTTCATAAAGTAGTTTAGGGGGTTGGAGAGATGGGTTAGCAGGTGAAAACCCATGCTGCTCTTCCAGAAGATCCAAATTCAGTTCCCAGCACTGGTGTCTAGCAGCAGCTCACAACTGTCCATCACTCCAGCTATCTGGCTGGACCTCAGCACCTTCTTCTCGCCTCTTCAGGCAGCCTCACACACGTGGCATGCACATGTGTAAAAATAAGTCTTTTTTTTTTAAATGGTTGGAACCCATGACGCACCCAGTTTCTGTCCCAGCTACTGCGCTGTGCCCATTGTAGTGAAGAAGCAGCTCCACATGACCTGGGAGCAGGTGGGGGCAAAGTGTGTTCCAGTAACATTTTATTTAGGTTCTAAAATCTGCATGGTATGTGATTTCAAATAAAATTTGAATTTGTTATAAATGTGTAAATCCACAGAAGTAAAGTTACATGAAGAGAAATATTTCAAAAAACATTCTTAGCTCCCAGGAGTGTGTGAAAACCAGGTGGGTGCATGCTGGTGTGACATCAGTACTTATCATGTGCCACCCTGAGTTAGTACCCCGGGCGTATCTCCCATGCTCAGTGCTATCTTGTCTCTATTCCATATTCAGATTTTCTCAGCTGCTCGAGTCATGCCCTTTATGAGGGCCCTCCCCTGGAGCCAATTAATGGCCCACATGACATGGATGGTCATGCTTCTTTCTCGATGCTTACTGAAGCGTGCGGGCCAATAGAATGTTTATAAGGTGTTCCACAGCTTCTACTCATCCCGCTCTTCACTTCTAACCAACTCGGATCACGCATTTTCCCCACGGCAGTGCATTGTGGGGTGTTTGGAGGGAAAGGAGGAGGTAAAAACAAATTCACCAATAGAGCAACTTAGAACAAGTTTGCCCCTCGCAGTTGAGACCAACGAAATCATTTGAATGTGACATGCCCTAGCTTCGTAGGTAGTGTTTCTGGTGAAGGTCTTAGAGTCTCCAGACACCCAGATTCTCCAGGGTTGGAATGCCACACCTTTGCGTGCTGTGCTTGAGCCCCCTCCTCTTCATGTGTGTATATAATGTGCATGTGTATTTGCACACGTATGTGAGCATGCCTGTGGAGTCTCCAGTAGCTGCCTACCTCACTTGTGGGGTGAATCTACAGGCAGCCTTTGCCTGGATTCCCTGGCCAGGCTTCCCGAGTATTGCCACACCTGCCCAGCTTTCACATGGAGTCTGGGGATATGGACTCCATCTACCTGTGCAGCAAGCACTTTATCCACTGAGCCACTAACCTAGCCCCAGCGATCTCTTTATTCCCCCTTCCACCCCTGCCCCGTGTTTGCCCCTGGCTTTGATTACTGCTACCGTCGTGGGGAGCTTTGCCTGAAGCAAGTATTTATTTACTTACACAGTGTGCATCTGCCCTTTGGTCACTGTCTAGTGACGAGTAGTAATAACTAATAGTGCAAAATCAACTCTTCTGTGATACTAGCTACTTCGGCGTCATGAAACTCCGCCAATGTGTTTTCTGTAAAGGGCCAGATGGGAAATTCTCCCGTTTCCTGGATCACAGTGTCTCTTGCAAGGACAGATGTCCTTAGGACAGTGCTGTAGCCTGATAAATCCAGAGTGTACTCGGGTCACCTCCTCTGCGCAGCATCCTGCTCTGTGATACGGTGCTCTCTGCAGGCCCAGTTGTCCCTGTGACTGCAGGGGTGCCAGGGTGTGATTCACCGCTGTTGGGAACCTTTCTGAGCTGCAGTATGATACTTCACATTGGCTTTTGCTTCTTCCTCTGACCAGTCCAATTTATACTCATGTTGCCTCCAGGGCAGAGAGATTCGTCTAGGTTTTCCGCCCTTGCTCAAGGCTCATCCTGCTCCAAGCCATCCTTGCCAACCCCACCTCATATAATTCCTGAGGTCTGCTGTAAGACCTGAAGAGATGCCCTTTGCTTCCCTGGGAGCCCACTCCTCACCCTGAGGAAGGGGTGGATGGGTGGTACTGACACTGCTTTTGTGGGGCCAGATGCCCCTCCCAGGCAGAACCATGAGACCCTCAAGGTGAAGCAGTGTCTGAGGTGGCCAAAGGACTCTGGATAGTTCAGTCCTGGCTCTTTAATTAACTAGAAGTATGGCTTTGGGTTTGTCATCTGTTCTCTCTGTGCTCTAGCTTTGATGTGTGAAACAAGCACAGCCTCTGGAAGACACCCAGGATTTATAAGTATTGATGTTCAGCGGGCCTGGTGCCCATGGTGATGAGCAGGTGACAGGCTGTTTTGATTGTCCTTGGCCAACTTCACATGGCTTCAGAAAGGACTGGAGAAGGTGAATGTGTCAGACTTGGATGTAAGATCTGGATTTGTGTGAATTAGGCTTCATTTCCCACACCACAGAGCCATAGATAGGTAGATAGATAGATAGATAGATAGATAGATAGATAGATAGATAGATAGATAGATAGAT
>NW_026591545.1:0-22324 GCF_907164565.1 Psammomys obesus | reverse complement strand
GAATAGATAGATAGATAGATAGATAGATAGATAGATAGATAGATAGATAAATAAATAAAAGCTGAGAAATTTCCAGAACTGAAATGCAGAGGTGCTCATTTAGTAGTGAAGAGAATTTTACAATCTTTACTTCAAAAAACGCAGTAGAAAATGATGTCAAGTATTGAACAAATGGAAAGATTATAGACTGATTGCCTACAGAAGGTCCATAGTAGACTAACAGGAGGTTGCTTGTGCTTGGGTTGAGAGAGAAACAGACATAGTAACTGCTACAGAAGCCAACACCCATGATCCCTGGTGTAGCTTCCTTCTTGAGTGCCTCTCTTTCTGCCTTACCACCTTAACCTTCAAGCTTAAAATCTGTATCAGAAGACACCTACCCTCCAAAAAGAAAGTAAGCGATAACCTAAAATTCCATTGTCTCACTGGCCCTCAATATGCAGAATGACTGAGGAGGATAGACATTTGGACACAACCCTACCCCAAGTCCCAAGGGTCTTGACTATTTGAAGTTTAGGGAGAGGAGGTGCCCTTTTAGATCACAAGTGCCTGGGTCCTGGTGATGACCTTCATCCCCTGCAGACACACCAGAGAGAGAGAGAAAAGGGCTGTGTTCAGCTTTGTGGTGCAGCCTGGTACATGTGGGGAGTGGTGATCATGGGCTGTGTTGCCAGAATTCCGATTCCGCCACCATCTCCTCTTGGGTCTTCTCCAGGGTCTCTAAAAGAATAGGAGTGGGTAGAGCAGCAAAGATTCTTGATCCCAGGTGGGGTGGTAGTGGAGACAGTGTAGGAGGGCAGAGGGAAAAGAGGTGAGACTGGAGCTGAGCCCTGGGCCCCAGGTAAGGAGCCGAGGCATGTGAGAGCCCCTTCTCTAATGCCCCACTCTACACAGTCTCTCTGTTTTCCAGATTGTGGACAAGAACAACCGCTACAAGTCTATAGATGGGTCGGATGAGACCAAGGCCAACTGGATGAGGTGAGTCCGTCCCTGCCAGCTCCAGTGGACCTCACCAGCCTCTGGGATGGGCCAAGGGAGTGTCTCGGGCCTCCAGGCCCTCAGCGCTCTTTAGGCTGCTCCAGAACTACTGCTGACAGGGTCTAAGAACTACCTGGCTTCCATCAGAGGTTCTAGAGGCGAGCCTGTGGCCAGACCAGTGGGCTGCAGGAAGTGGGCTGCAGAAGTTAGGCTGTAGGCCATGGCTCCTGGTAGAACTCCTGCAGAAGAAGAAAATATCTACAACCTAGGCTGGACCAGGGACATTTCTTCCAAAGCAGATTTCTGCTGCCTGGGTGGCACTGCTCCAGGGAATACCCAGAAGTCATCCCATGGTTGTGTGGGAGTGAAAGCTCCTGGCATCTCCACCTTTCTTTCCCCTGGGGCTCACACTAGGCCTGCCTGATGATGAGCATGGGTTTACGCTGGCCCAGCCTGTGGTCCAGGAGAGTGTCAGAAGGGTCCCTGAAGTCTAGCCAGAGAAAGCAGAGAATTGAACAAGAGGCCCTCCCCAGGTGGCCATACTGAGTTGGGATCCATGCTCAGAGCTGGCCTCTGTGGTATGTGTGGTACTACTGGGTGTGTATGAGGGAAAAGGTCAGGGGTCTATCTGAGACCCAGAGCTGATGACAGGGCATTTACATCTGGTTGAGAGGAAAGGGAAGCCTTCAAGGACCCAGGGGCCCAGGCACATCATGGGTCCAAGGCCCTGTCATTGTACAGTCCTATGAGTCTCAGATTGGTGACCATTGGGGGCTGATGGGAAGACAAGAGGTGAGGACAGGAAGGGATGTCTCAGGCAGTCTGGGCACATGACGAGGAGCTGGTTGCAAGTGGGGCATCGTGAGGGGGGTCTCCTGTGTCCCTCTCAGTGGCCTCTCTGTCACCTGTGTGTCCTCAGACCTTCAACTGGCTTGCAGGGCAGTTTGCCCTCTTATGGAGGACACAGCTGTTCCCACTGCCCTGAAGTGGTGCAGCACCAACGGCCACACAGTGCCTCCTCCTATACAAGCTAGCCAGCTATCCCTGAAAATGGCACAGGACATTGGGCTTGACATTCGTAACCACCTTCTTCTCCCTGTGTCCGAAGTTACAGACAGGGCCTCGTATCCCTTATGCTGAGCCCCACTTCCGCTCATAATGCAGGCTGGACGCTTGAGAGTAGGTCAGCTCAGCCCTGAGCTTTTCTGCCCTCTGCATTCTTACAGGCTCACACCTGCCACGTCTTAAATGGCAGAGAGGCACAGGCATGTGCTGTGGGGGTCGAGATAGACTAGGAAAGAGCCTTTGTCGTGGGTCTTTAGAGGGGCTAGGTCTTTGTTGAGCAAGTGTGCCCAAGCCTTGCAGAATGGCTGTTAATGGACAGCACAGACCAGACCCTGGCTGGGCCTTTGGTCACTGCGGTCAACTGACAGAGTGGGTCTGATGAGTCCTGGCGTCAGGCTTTCGTGCTGTCACCTGCAGCGCTCCAGCCACCATGGCTTAGAGAGCTGACTTGTCCCTTGTTTTCTCATTTCTGAGCTTTTGTCTGGGAGAAAGAAAGGGCTTTCCCACAGTCCCTTAGAACATAGTGCCTCGTCTCCACCACCTCGGCCATTGTTTAGCATGCCGGGACTGCTGATGTAACTTGGTTGGGGATGGGTCTAGGGCATCACAATTTTACAAGCTCTATATAATGAATCTAATGTGGCCACTCAGGCTGACAGCCGCTGCTCCGTGCTGGTGGTTATGCCCCAGTCATGAACTGAGACCCAAAGCAGGGCAAAGTCTTGCTCATGTTCAGGTCATCCGTGGCAAAATGTGGACTGGGCTCCTGTGTCTCAAGCCACAGTCCTTTCTGCTAATATACAAGGGACCAAGCAGAGCATGGCTCCTTGTGACTGTGGTGGATGCAGTGGGCTGCTGTCTGCTCCTCCCACCTTTATTAGCATGACTCTGTCCTGCTGCCACTAGCCTGTCCTGACTCTAGGTGGCTCCTGGGTGGTCTTAGCTGATGTGTCTTGACTTGGGAAGGTTCCAGGATCCAGTGGTTGTGTTTGTGTGTGGCCTTGCTTTTGGTAGCTCTTGTTAATTTACAGACAATCGGAGTTGTGCTGCCATGGGCCAGGGGCTTGGGGTTGATGTAATGGATCAACGCCTTTATGGAATTAGTGGTGGGCCAGGCGAGGGGTAGGTATTCACATCTTGAGTGTTAACCTGTGCAAGCTCTGCATTACGTGTGCTCTGTGCACAGTAATTCTCAAAGAGGGGCACTTGAGACATGTGTGCCTTTAGAGTGCTTTCAGACATTTCAGAAGGGGCGCAGCTTCATGCATGGGTACTCCTGGTTTGTGGGGGTAAAAGGTAAGCGTGTTATTGAACATTCCATACTGTACAGTAACCTCCGTCTCTCCTAACACAGACTCTATGAATGCCCATAGGGGAATAATCAAGGCCCTGAAGGCTTCACCCTAGTTTCAGAGAGACCCTGTGGTCCCCAAGGATGGTCACAAGTCTGAGTGCAAGGCCTTTGTCCTAAGCTGGGTACTGAAGCCCCTAGTTTTCCTTTATCTGATCATACTCTGTTGACTGGGAGAACTGAGAAATAAGGTTTGAGGAACTGAGTACTGCCGGTCTCCCTCCGGATGGGTTGGGATCGGAGCTTCTCTCAGCACCCTGCTTCCTCCTGGGTGGAACTCCAGTTTTAAAGCTATAGTGAAAAGCGGGTAGAACCACAATGTGGAAAGACTGAGTTCCAAAGCCAGAGCAGGTGCAAGGTCAGGTTGGAGATCCTCAGCAAAATCCAGGTCATCCTGGCATCCTTCCAACGGTAACGCATCTCTGGGGGACTCTTATGGGTGCCTCACATCTTAACTAGAGTGCCACAGCAGCCGCCCCATGAGGAGCCTCTGGTGGTGCCTCTGAGCACACAGGGAGGTAAGGGACATGTGGGGGGGGGGACTGGAAGAAGGGAAATGAGCCCACAGGTGACAGAATAAGACATCCTACCCCCGTGGTTGCGACATGGAGGACACCATCAGCCAGTGCCACAGGCCACTGTAGACTATTGTTTTTTAGATTAACTTTTGATTTTTATATCTATGTGTGTGTATTCACGCATGTGTGTAGATGCCCACAGAAGCCAAAAGGGGGCAACAGATCCATTGGAGTTTGAATGACAGTCATTCGCGAATGACCTGATGTGGTTGCTGGGATCCAAACTCTAATCCTCAGAGAGAGGTGCGGTGAATGCTCTTAAACACTGAGCTGTTTCTCCAGTCCCTTAAGTTGTGAGAGCTCTTGTACATAGACGGAACCCTCAGAAACTGGTGTGGTTGGCATCCCCACTCTGGATGGGGAGAAGGAGCCAGCAAAGGTCGAATAAACTTGAACTGCCTGGTGCTCGAGGCTGATGAGAGGTAGGGTAGCCCTACCCTGCACTCACCAGGCTCCTTACCACCTCCTTCCTGCCTTCCCTCTGAGGAGGAGGGAGGGAAAGGCATCACTGTAGGAGGAGGGTGTGGAGGGGCCCAGGTGGCCCCAGGCTTCCCAGGTGGGGCCTGTGATTAGGAAGGAGGAGGACCACCCTCACTGACGGTCATTTACCCAATTATGCTTTGTGGGATATTCAACCCAAGGAACATGCTGCCCCTGGCTGAGCGTAAGAGGAAGCCTAAGTTCTCCAAGGAGGAGCTGGACATTCTGGTCACAGAGGTGACCCGTCATGAAGCGGTTCTCTTTGGGAGAGAGACCATTCGACTGTCCCACGCTGACAGGGACAAGATTTGGGAAGGCATAGCTCGGAAAGTCACCTCCGTCAGCCAGGTGCCCCGCTCCATCAAGGACATTAAGCACAGATGGGATGACATGAAGCGCAGGACCAAGGACAAGCTGGTCTTCATGCAGCAGTCACTGTCGGGCCCAGGGATCGGGGGCCACACCCATCCCATCCTCCTCACTGCCCAGGAGAGGGCCATCAAGTCGGCACTGCTTACTGCCAGGGCTGGACACAGCTTCCCCAGGGCAGAACTGGACGGTACCGACAGCCCTTCTACCAGCTGTAAGTATCGATGCCTGTCCACGGCCTGAGTGTTGGGGATTGCTTCCTTAGGTACACCCATTCCCTTTCTAGCTCGGGACCCTCCCCGTCTCTTTGACTCTTTCCATGACCCCATCCTACCTCTGTCCTGTCTCCACTCCTTGTACGTCCATTCTGTGCCAGAAGCTGGCTTGGGAGCAGGAAGGACAGGGCTACATCTAAAACCTACACAGACACTTGTAGGACTAAGCAAGCTTATGCATATAGACTGTGGCCCTCGGGCCACAAGCACATAGCTATGAAGGTGGACTAACCCAAATCATAAGCTTGTTTAAAGCAATTACATTTACTTGTTTGCTTGTTTGTTTATGGTGCCTGGAGCCAGGAACTTTGTAGGTGCTGCAATGTCAAAAGGTTAGACATGCCTGCTTGAGTTAGATTATTGTCCACCTTAGAGGAAAGGGCTGACCCAGCCCGGGACATCCCAGATTTCCAGCCTTAGACTTGTGTGTTCCCCAGGGCCCACACTGGGTCTGCTGCTCTGTAGTCAGTGGGGCCCAGCGTCTTCAATCTGTGCTGAGTCTGCAAAGCACATGGCAGGAGAAGCTGAAGCTGTAGAAAAGACCAGGCCAAGCCTGGCTGAGGAGGATGTTTGAAGGATGTGGAAGAGTTAACCAGGCCTGGTGCGAGGCGCACAGGAGGGGAGGGGAGGGGAGGGCAGGCAGGCTGGGAACAGCATGTACAGGGCCCACATCAGGAAGGCGCTTGGCACGTTCCAGGAACTGCAGAAGCCAGGGAAGCCCCAGAATGGCCAGCAGGGGGAGGGGCACCACTGCAGCAGCCAAGTGTCAGGGCTGGGCCAGAGAAAGACCTTCCTGTGATTGCCTGGTCACTTGGTCAGCCTTGGCCGTGTCATCTGCTCTCCAGTCCTCTGAACTTGATCTACTTCTCTTTAGTCTGAGCCTCTTGGTGCTCACCTGAAACTGGCTTGGGCTCCCTCCCTGTTCTCTTCCGGCTCCCCTGCCCCATCTTCTGTTTCCTGTGTTCTCCCACCTTTGCTTCCTGGGACTTTAGCACTGCCTTTCTACTGGGAGTTCACCAGAAGGGGGAGCCGTAGAGTCCCTTCCTGAAGAACTTCACCCCTCCCCTCCCTCATCTTCACACACCCACACCCGTCCTCATCCACTGTCCTCAACGGAGGCTAGGAGCCCAGCAGGAGGATTCACGGAGGCTCTTGTGTCCAGCACTCAGCCAGTGGGAAGGTGGTTCACAGTCTGCCTTCCTCCCTGGCCCTTTGCCATGGGGATCTGCTCATTTCCTGTTTGGCCGAGGCCTCCGACAGGTGGCCACTCACAAAGTCAGCCTCAGGAGTAGAAAAGAGTGTTCATGATGAGGCAGACTTCCTGGTTAGCCAGCTGAGGAAAACAATCTTCCAGAAAAGGGAGGTGGTCCTGAGACGTCAGAACCAGACTTGAGCCTGGATCTGCCAGGGTTTGCTGAAGCCTCGGGGTGGGCAGTATCCAGAAAAGTCTATTTCCTGAATCCTGCCCTGTTTACTTATCCATCTCCTAGAGGTCAAAAATGACGAGGTTAGCCGAGGTAACCCGGGCTGCAGGAGCCCCCAAATCTACTAACAGTCAGCAGCTTTAGTGACTGGGGCCTTAATGGCCTGAGGGCTTGGAAAAGGAGCAATGACATATCAGAGTGCTCCTGCGCACCCTGTCTGGCATCCCAGGAGGTTGGCTGCCACTTACTGAGCATGCTCTCACTGTGCCAGCCCCACGAGCCCCCAAGGGACCTGTGTAATGGAGTGCTCATGGATGCAGTCAGGCCATGGTATGCCTGACCTCATAGCCCACCGCAGGGGACAACAGGACTGGTGGCTTACCCCACATAATCCTGCTCCAGCCCTTCCCTCCCATCTCCAGCCTTTTGGCATCTCCCTGTAGTGACTTTTAAGTTAGGATTCCAGCCAGGCCACAAGGTGGCCCCAAGCAGCTTTGAAAGTGCCTCGCTTGTGGAGTCTGGAGCTACTAAGAGAGCAGCTTAGACCCTCTCACAGGGGATAGTGCTTTCCACCCTGCAATACACTGTAAGGGTCTGGGATCTCACAGCCCAACTGACAGCCCAGCCAGGGGCCCCAGGGGTTCAGCAGAGCAGTTGTTATTGCTCCTCTGAAGTGAAATACAGTGACACCATCAAGATCATGAGCCCTTAGATTGGCATGGCTGCCACTGGAACTGGGGACTCTAGGTCCTCAGACTGGACTCCTTCATCTCACAGCTACGTCTGTGGGAAGAAGTAAGCCAGCATCTCCTCACCCTTCACCGCATGCCTGACCTACTCACCTCAGGGATTTAGGAGCTGGCATTTCTCCAGAGGTGGTACCAATGGTAGGCTGAGGGGTGGAGGGGGGGCAGTAGGGAGTTTTCAGATGTGGGTCCATGACCACGGATGCCCTTTCTTTCCTTTTCATAATCATCTGTCCTTCTCTCCTTGTACGCCCCAAGATGATGAAGATGAGGAGGCTCCTGGGCCCTCACAGCAGCCTCTTCGAATACCCCTACTACATCCTCCAGAAGAAGAGGCCAAACTGGCCAGCCCCACGCTGCTCTGTTCATCTTCCTCAGACCAGTCCAGGATGTTGGGCCCTAAGCCAGAGGTCCTGCCCCAACCCTCACCCCAGGCCCAGGCCTTCAGGACCCCAGAACCACATCCCAGCTCACCTACCATGGGCCTAGACTGGCATCTCCTCCATGCCCATGCCCACCAGACTGAAATGTTCCAGCAGTTCTGCCAGGAGCTGGTGACCGTGCACCAGGACATGGCCGACAACATGCATGTCATCAGCCAGGCCATGGCTGAGCTGAACAGCCGTGTTGGTCAGATGTGTGAGACACTGATGGAGATCCGGGATGCAGTTCAGGCATCTCAGCGGGGGCAAGAAGGGCCAGCCCCCGTGACCTCTACTTCCCAGACTCAGGCACCCCTGCTGGACCTTACACCAACTGCCCCAGAACCAGCCCCCACACGGACTACCAGGTCTCGAAAGAGAAAGCACAGTTTCTAACTTGGCCAGCTTGCACATGGAGGAGCGATGGCTGTGGTGTCTGGCCTTGAGATGGGGGAAGTCTCCTGGGTCCAGAAACAAGACTGATGACCCTGGGGGCACAGTCATCTCCTCACCTGGTGCAGTCCAGCCTCCCGTGCTATAGCAGAGCACGCCCTCTTATCTCAGGAAGATGCTCAAGACACAAGAAGCTTCCTGCTTGATGCTTGCTTGGCCTAGAGGCTTGCTCTCCTCATGGCCTGTGGCCTGTGGCCTGTGGAGCAGGCCTTGCTGGGGCAAGGGGCAGCATCCAACAGAATCTTGCTTCCAACTCAGGGCTGCAGCACAGCTGACCTCTCAGGTCCTGATTCTGCCCTGACCCAGGTCTGTGGGTGGGCGGGGCTAGCTCGGCCGGGTGGGAGGGGCCCGGCCTTGGCCCTATGCTTGCCCTGCCTTGCTCAGCTGCTGTGCTTGCCTTTTGTGGAGGGAAGGAGAGTGGGGAGCCGCGCTGATGAGGGAAAATAGATGATTTTGAGTCTTAGCACACTGTAAGCTTTTCCCCAAACCTGCCCATGGCAGGTCATCTCAGGGAGCTTTCTGAACAGTGTGGAGGCAGCCAGGTCAGTCTTTACAATCACCGATTACTGGTCATTCCAATCATTACCATCTATCTCAGGGGTCAGAGGTGACACAGTCATGTAGTGGGGACCAGGACTGTGGACCCGGGCAACTTTCTTCAAGAGGCCAGACCTGGAGTGCTTATAGATGGGAATCCTGCTCCTCACCTCTGCCTCAGGTCCTACAGTTGGAAGAGGGAACAAAAACATCATGGAGATGAGTCTGCCAGCCTGCCATGGCCCTGGGTCTTACAGAGCGTGCTGGGGAGGTCCTGAGCCCAGGCCTCAGGAGCCAGCGGGCAGACTGTCTACTCACTTGGCTCCTAATAAGGCCAGACCCCAATAAGGCCGTGTCCAGACCACCTCCCAGCATGCCTTGCCTGTGCTTGCTTGGGCTGTATATTCACTTAGCCACATACACTTCCAGCTTTGTGTTTCGTTTAGCGGGCATGATCAGAGAGCTGGGTTCTTAGAGTTAGGGAGGGAGACTAAGCCAAAAGCTTAACTGACCTAGGTGCAGCTTTGTCATCGCTCCTTGGCCTGAGGCTGACCCTGGCAGACCTTTTGCACCCTTCCCTTCCCCCTAAGAGACTAAGTGGACCTGGAAGCCTATTGGACCCAGTACCCACTGAGGCTGTTGCTAGAGCTGTTTATAAACACACCGTGCTTTGTCCTACATGAGGCGAACAGATGGATGGCACCTGCCATGGCCCTGGGCTCTGGGCCCTGGGCTCCATCACCTGAATTTGTGGTTCTTTGGGGGCTCCTGCCCCCTCAAAGTGAACATTGTCTTATCCAGTAATAGTCTGGTGCCTGGAATTGCCCTGTCTGGAACCCAAGATGGCCTTCTCACGTATTTTTGTTAAGATGGCAATAAAACGAAATGGATGTCACACTTTAAACACAGTCAGGCTCCAGGATCTTTTTTTATTTTGGTGTGTATTTTCTTTCTTCCCAAGGAAACCCACAAGCCTCCAGAGCAGGGATTAGAGGCTTAAGGGAAAGCGTGTGGGAAAGAAGAATAGTGGGGACTTACAGGCCAAAGGCAGCTGAGCATCCACGGATACTAGGTCAACTGTACTTTATTTTCCTGTACATCAAAAACGATATAGTGCTCAGTGAATTTAACCCTATGCTCCCCAAAAGTATTGGGATTTCTAGGGAGTGAGATAATTTCTGGACGGAGACTTGAGAGGCTCCTGGCTATCAATTAGGGGCCATCCTGGAACACACATCCATAGTGGCTGCATCTCCACTGATCTTGGTTATGCCTGTGAAAGGCGAGGCCCTGCCTGCCGAGACCCAAGACTCTTCAGAGGAACCAAAGTGGCTTCCTCTGGCATTCACCAGAGTGTGCCTCTCACAGAGCAGCCCTACTTACCTGGCTTAACCTTCAGTCGTGGGGAGAGCTTCCTTGAGGCAGGAATCCCCCAAATTGTAGCCTGTGATATCCTTTCTGAAAAGCTCTTAGTTACCTTTGGTTTTGGCATCCAGACTGTTCTCTAAGTTCCTAGCCAAAATGTGTGACCTTGGAAATCAAGATTGCAGTTTGCAGGAAGTACAGAGACCCCATGCAGCTGGCCTGGGTCTCCCCAATTCCCAGTACTGTGTGACTATTTGGCCTCTACTTCTGGTCTTGGGGAAGAAGAGTCCAAATTAAAGACTATACCAGAAATAAGGTCAGAGCCTAAGGGGCAGTGGTCAGTTTGAGATGAGAATGATTTCTGTTTTGGTATCTTGACGGCAGTGGGGACCAAGAAGCCAGAATATTCAACTGGAAGAGGAAATGAGTGGGAAGCCTATGCCAGCTACCCAAAGAGAAGGCTTGAATGGAAGCTCATAGCATATGGGGGTGATGTTTTACAGAGGCAGGGTGACTGCCTGGATGTTGGGTATCAGAGACCTAATCCAGTGACATCAAAAAGGGCCCAGGCTGCTCTTGTTCGGTCTTGCCATATCTGTCTCCCTGAGCAACTTCCTTTCTGTTGGAAAGCTGTGTTGACCAGGCCGGGCTTGTGTTGGTTCCATTAAACAAAGTGGAAGTCTCCATGGGCTATTTTCTTTCTTGAGTCGGAACCCATAGTCATTTCCTGACCCAGCTAGAAAATATGGTACATTAGATAAGAACCAGTGGGTGAGGCCCGAGAATTGTCTCCTGTGCTTATCTGTCTGGTACCCAAGGCCAGAGAGGAGACAGGACTGAAAACAATGTGTTATCTTCTGAAAAGATTCAGTCCAGGTCTCCTACTCTCTCCCCCACTGTCAGTCACCTTTCAAGAACTTCTAGGGTGTCTTGAGTCTGAACTGCCAGACATGAGCTCTGTCACTACAAGACACAGCCTGAGTCAGACATTTCCCACTCTGCTCTGTGCTCCCAACTGGGGAATGAGGGGAGAAACTCAGACCCTCTTGCAGACGACTGAGCTTGACTACAAGGAAGAGGTTGTTCCTGGAAGCCTTGGAGTCCTGGACCGTGTGACACAGGGCAGACAGTATTTCATAAGAATGAGGACAACATTCTTAGAAATTCTGAGAATGGTCTGAGCCATTGAGTGTTACCAAACTGAAAGGAAGGGACCTAATTAGAGGTGATGGCTGCTGAGTCTTAGCTAGATGCAGTTAATCTTCTCTTGAAAGCTCTACCACACACACACACACACACACACACATACACACACACACACACACACACACACACGTTTTGTCGGGGGACTGGGTGGCTGTGGTTCACCCACAGTTGCCATATGTGTCTCGTTTCAAAAGCCAAGTTTTAAAACAACCAAATGCAAGATGCTCAACACATTTTGATCTGATGCTGAAAATACTTTGTGATCTGTATCAAGACTGAGGGTGCTCTCTGAAAGCTGGCTCTTGTTGGGCAGGACAAGAGGGCAAGGGTGAGGTGCAAAGGGAAGTGGATTCGAATCTTTTGACTCAGACACTGCTGTCTTGAATGAGCAAACCTCGACAGTAACTTGTTCCTCATTTACCTTTTCTTCTGGCATTTAGTATTGGATGGATGGCCAGAAACTGAAAGGGGAAAGGGAGATGGTACCCTTAGGTATTCTCTGAGTCTATTGATTTTTGAGAAAGCACATGAATGGCATTTCTGCCTTCCAGATGTATCTAGAGCAGAAAAGCTTGGAGCTACATTCATTCTGTGCCCTGTTGACCATTAAGCTGGTTGATTTGGGACACCAAGCTCACAGTCTTGCTAAACTGGGAACTTGGAATTGTTCTGCACATGTAAAAGATGTCTCAGCAGTGAAATTGAGGCTGGTCCTTTGAATGAAGACATAAGTGTGATTCCTGCTGTCTCAGGGTCTTGTCTTTTGCCTTGGCTAATGATGTTGTGGCTAGGTGCATAGAGATCCCAGTGAGACTTTTTACAGCTCATAGGGGTTCTCTGGTGCTCATATAAGATACTGATGGGAACATAGGTGTGCTGAGGCTAAAGTCCTGGACGGGATGTCTGACCCAGGGCTGTAAGCACCACCAATCTTGTCCAGATTGGTGCTTGCTGTTTGCTCTACCACTGCTTTGGTCTTCATCCCTCCTGCCTATGATAATATTCTGTCACCAGAGTGGATTGTTTCCTGGATTTCAGGGGATGCCTTTGTAAAGTGCCAGCCTACACCAAGGCTAAGTCAAGCTGAGTCTGCAGGGACCTGTCCAGATAAGAGCAGGGCGGATATGAGGACTGCAGGCATCACCCTGGGGGTAGAGAGGTCTCCAGTGCAAATTATTGTAGCTGCTGGTTCCCATTGTCACCTTGCAAAGTGACATCTGTGTGAATATTTTCTCTCTGTCTATGGGAGAGATAAGTAGCACAGACTTTACTGAGGAAACATAAAAGGTATAGACAGTTCCAGAGATGATCCACCCAAAACAATGGTCATGATTAAAACATGGGTGTGTTTACTTCAAGTTGTTCTGCCGAGTAGACACATTGTTGGAGCACAGGGTAATCAGCTTTGGCCCTGACCTGTCTCAGTTTGCGTCATAGCAGCACAGTTTTGGAATTGGGTAAGGTGACACCAGGATGTTGGAAGCGCCATCTGAAGGAAACTAGGTGAGGGGTGTGAATTCTGAGTTGGGCAGAACTTCAGTGGTATCGTGGGCATTTGCTGAGTCAGTGCTTTCCATGGCCACATGGAAGCCATGAGTTGTAGTGGAGAAGTGTGGGCCACAAAGCTGTATCACCCATTAATTAACTATGTGTTGGGGCAAGGTTCTCAGTCTCTCTCTGAGCCTTTCTGTCCTTATCTTAAATTATTTAGATGAAGCAGATGTTGCTGATCTTCTGTTGTCTCTTATTGACCTTCCTCCTTTGTCCTCACTGGACCACTGTAAAGACGCTGCCCATTAACCTGAACCGTCATCAGTCACTCTTGGAGGATGGGTTATTTCTGCTATGCCTAGGAAAAAATGGATATAGTCCAAAGCTTTCCCCTGGCTAACTGTCATCAGAGGCCTGAGGCTAAAAATCAGTGAAAGCAGAGCTAGAGCAGTGGCTCAGTGCTTAAGACACTCTTCTCTTAGAGGATCCAGGTTTGACTCCCAGCATCCTCATGGTGGCTCACAACCATCTGTAACTCCAGTTCCAGGGGATCCAGTGCCCTCCTCTGGCCTCTGAGAGGATCACATTCATAGGATACGCAGACATACATGAAGGCAAAACACCCCTACATGCAAAATATTAAACTAAGTTTTAAGAAAAGTCAGTGAGGAGAGGAGGGGATAGCCACCTGCTGTTGAGTCTAGCATTGACTGTGACCCACAAGGTTGGCAGGGCACATATCATTTCCAAGCTCAGGTAAACAGATTCCTAAGTCCAGAGAACTTGCTAGACATGACGCAGAATAGAGATACAGGTGGGAGGGTCAGCTCTAGTTAGGCTTCTCTCAGTGAGACAGCACTCTGCTTACATGCCCACATACCTTAACCTCTAGTGCCCTGCACTGAAGGCAGTCAACCAGGTGTGGCCCATGGTTCTCACCTGTCCCCTCCCCACCAGGTACGTGGTCATTTCCCGGGAGGAGAGGGAGCAGAACCTCCTGGCATTCCAGCACAGCGAACGCATCTACTTCCGGGCATGCCGAGACATCCGGCCAGGAGAGTGGCTGCGGGTCTGGTACAGCGAGGACTACATGAAGCGCCTACATAGCATGTCCCAAGAAACCATCCACCGCAACCTAACCCGGGGTGAGTATGGGCATGGTAAGGAGCGTGCCCTCGGTGCCGGAGCCACGCCCACACGGCGAAATCCATAGGACTAGGCCTGTAATGATTGTGAAAGGACACACTCACAAAGCTAGAGGTCCAAGATCACGCCCACACTGCTAAGGCCCTGCCCACCAGGAAGGGTCACACCCACTCTGAACCACAGAAGTTTAGAAAGCTCCTCTGGGAACCTTCCAAGCAAACCAGTGAGGAGGTCAGTATTCAGCAGAACAAAGAGCCAGGGCAGGCCAGACCTCTCAGCACAGTAAGCCAGTGGCCACCCCAGGGAATTCTTTTGCCTAGGAGGCAGTCCTGGAGATCAGCAAACCCCAGCCAAGTAAGTCAGTTGAATGAGCACCAGTCCTGTTCCCCCAACTCGAATTGATGGAAAGACACGTCCCACTCAATACCTCCATAGATACTTCCTGTGTGCTAGCTGTGTGCTAGCTTCTTACACATCACTGTGAGATCACGGTAACACACGCTAACCCACCAAGATGCTCTAAGAATCCGGGGAGCAATGCACTTACCACCGTTATTGCGATCTCCTTCATTGTAAAATTCTAATCTGCTGATTCCTGTGATATCAGCCCCATCATTATTCAGATGTCCAAACTGACCATTCCAGAAGGTCAGTGGCTTACTGAGAGTCACACGACTAAAGAGGCCAGAGCTAAGATTACAACCTCAGGCATCTCAAGTGAGGATCTAAATTCTAAGCAACAGTGCCCACCACACAAAGCCAGTCTCGGAACTGCTGATGTTGTTCCTGGAAGCCCAGATGAAGCACAGCATGAAAGAATGGTTTCTACCAGAAGAAGGCTAAAAGACAAGGCTAAAAGACATTGAGAAGATGGTCTCAGGTAGAGACCCTGCTGACTTGGGTGTCCATTGGCAGGCTTCATTGAAATGAATTATTTCAAAGGAGCTTCTGTCATTCCCTGTCTCTGGCCCTGTACCTGCCATCCCCAGCCTGGCCGGGTTCTTTCAAGAGAACCGCCTTTGCACAGAAGCCACACATGCACACACCCAGAATCCATTTGGTTCTTGGAGCCACACCCAAGCCCTTCTAGATCATCTTTTTAACTAACCTCTTTGCTGGAGATAGTCTTGTTTAGAAGATGAGTGGAGGATGTGGAAGCAGGTAGCTTGCTGGAATGAAGCTGGCTTGGAAGACAAAGCAGAACAGGTCTTCGGGTGCCCAGAAAGCCATTTGGCTTAGTCAAAAGCATCTGGCAGTCTTGGGAAAGATGAGAGACCTGTGGGTAAAATCATCTCTGTCTCCTTTGGAGCTGAGCTTCGGCTATGTTGTTTTCATTGAGAAGGCGTGCTTCTGTGATGGGTGCTGGCTGCCATTGGACTTCTTCCTGAAACTCCAGACCTCAGTTGCATTGACAAAAGCAGAAGTGAATGAAAACAGCCAGGTGGTTTCCAGAAGAATCACACTTCCCAGAGAAAAGAAAACTAAGAGAAGTCACAGCTCTGGCACAGATTAAATCACTTGCCTACCTCTTGGATTCTTCTGGAACATTTCTTCCTGTGTCTTCTCCAAAGTACTTCAACCAGCATCATCTTCAGAAAGCCCTGAGACCCAGGGACAGCTCAGAGAGAGGAGTTTGGGGGGAATGAATGCTCACAGGAGGCTTGAAAAGAAAGAGAGAGCAAGCCTTAGAAGATATAGGAGGAAGGCATCTGTCCATGACCAGGCTGGACTGTAGGAAATCAACAACTACAGTGAGCCCAGCCACAACTGTAATGAAAGTGGTCCTTGAGAGTGACTGTGGGCTTGGTAGCTGATGGATTGATGTATGTTAGATGTTAGCTACAGAGTCTGGGTCCTTTAAGTGTCTTGGATGGCCTGTCAGCCCTGTTGAGAAGGTTCTTCTGCCCAGTCATTAAGGTATTACAGACAGAGCCGAGTATGGTGGTGCATGGCTATAATCCTAGCAGTCATGGAGGCCGAGACAGGTGGATATCTGTGAGTTTGAGGTCAGCCTGGTCTACAAAGCAAGTCGAGAACAGCAAGGGCTACACAGGGAAACCCTGTCTCCAAATGGGCTAGGCTGCCTGGCCAGTGCACCGCAGGAATCCACCTGTCTCCGCCTTCCCAGCACTGGAATTACAAGTGCCTGCCTGCCACCACACCTGGCTATTTCTTAACGTGAATTCTGGGGGTTGAACTTGGGCCCTCATACTTGCAAAGCAAACATTTGCCCACCTGAGCCATCTTCCCAATCAGGCCCCTCCCTACTTTGTGAGACATGGTCTCATGTATCCCAGGCTGGCCTTGACTTTCATACATCGTTGAGGCTGGCTTTGAACTATGGACCCTCCTGCCTCTACCCTCCAAGCAGTAGGCTTACTAGTGGGCACCACTGTACCTGGCTTCTTCACAATGGGAGACTGCTTAACCACATCATAGTTATCCTCATTGTTACAGAAGAGTGTTGTTTGGAGCCCAGGGCTTGTGCAGAGAATGTAAATTATTCCTTTGTGGTTATCTTTGAAGGATAGGAGTCAACACACTTGGGTGATCTATTTGATTTATGTGGGGATTTTTTATTTGCTCTGACTTTATCCCTGAATGTCATGAAGGATTTGGAATAGAACTCATGGTGACCTTTATTAAAGGTCATCTCTACACCAGGGGGTTTAGGTGGAAGCCACAAGTCCAGAAGGGTTTCCTACTCATCCTAGGAAACATGAACGACTTTATCTTTGGTCACAAAGACAATGGGAGTCTGCTGTGATTGTCATCCTGACCTCTAGCATGCCTAGCTGTCTGATATCTGATGAGTCCGTGAGAAGGTGAAAGGGCACCTTTGATTTTCAGAGTTCAGCTTGGTAAACACCCCACCTGTTCTGTGACACTAACATTACAATTTTTTAATTTAACTTTATCTATATATTTTATGTGTATGGGTGTTTTGTCTGCATGTATGTCTGTGTACCACATGTGTGCCTTTGAAGTACCCTGGGGTTAGAGTCACAGAGTGTTCTGGGCTGCCATATGAACTGGTGCTGGGAATTGAATTCTGGTCTTTTGGAAGAGCAGCCAGTGCTTTCAGCCTCCGAGCCATCTCTCCAGCCCACACATTTGCCTTTTTAAAGAGCTCTCATCTCACCATCACTAAGCTGTCTGTGGTTCTGCTGGTGTAGAAACAGGGGCACTCCAGGAGCTTAGGATGGGGCTGTTACTTAAGCAGCTCCTGTAGGGACAGAATAGGGACCTGAGTGGTTTAAAGCATGTGTGCTATTATCTGTGGGAGCCTGCCATGAGGAAAGCAGCTGAGGGAAGCCAAGCATGGAGCCTCCTGACCTTCACCCAGGGCCTATGAACTTCTTCCTCTAGAATCCTAAAAACTATACAGAGGCTCAAGGTTACAGCAACAGGACCCTGACCCTGACCTTGACCCTAATCCTGATTCAGGAAGTATTTGAGATTGCCCAACCCCTCAGGCTGCCAGACCTTTCAGAGAGCCTAGAGACTCCTCTGCTTTCTCAGAATGTCTCCCCCTGGGGATACCAGCACTTCTGTAGCAGTCTGTGCTGTTCTTCTGGCCACATTAAAGACTTTAAAATAGCTTACCAACATTTCAAGGTAATTAAAAACAGCAGAAAATGAGACATCTTTTATCAGGTGGGAAACAGCTGTATTTGAGAATAGTCTGGCTCTTGTGGCCATCTTGCCTTTATCTTGAGGGAGGCTGATATTCTAGTATCTTTAGGAATCTCTCCCAAAGCATCGAGCTTTCTTTTTTCTACCTTAGCCATGACTGAGAACCACAGGGCTTTCAACCATTTTTTTTTTTTTTTCATATTTCCTGCCTTTAGACTGCTGGGAGAAAGAGAATAGAAAGATGGCAGCTGTAGGGTGGCTGTTTCTTGCAGTTCTCCAGAACCCTGAGCATGGAAGAAGGTGGGGCCTGTGCTATCCCCGTGACTTTTACTGAGGCACAGAAACCACTGTGTAGTTTCTAGGTTTAGAGGGCAGCTTGCCCATGGTGGGTGGCCGTTTACTCAGCTCTGAAGTCTGTTACATTAGCCAGATGGGGTAGAATGCTGTCTCCTAGGATCATAGTATGGCAAGTCCTGTCCCCATAAGATGGTAACTTCTTTTTATTCTCCCCTTCAGATATATCCCAACTCACAAGTGTAGCATTTATCTGTGTGAGATTCTTCCAAACTGCCTTTTGGTAAAGGTCTTGTCCTGTGACTCTAGTCCCCATGATCCATTCTTCTCTCCATTTGGGTCTCACCTGATCCAGATGGTCAGAATCGGGGGAATGTGTCAGGCAGCACCCTAGCAGAAGGCCCATTCTGTTTCCTGTTGATTTCTCCATTTGGGGCTTTTCCCGACGTCCTCACACCCTGGTTTTCCTTCCTAGGAGAGAAGAAGTTGCAGAGAGAGAAGGCTGAGCAAGCCCTGGATAGCCCGGAAGACCTAAGGGGTCCCGCTCAGTTCCCTGTGTTGAAGCAGGGCAGAAGTCCCTGCAAGCGCAGCTTTGATGAGGGCGACACGCACCCTCAGGCCAAGAAGAAGAAGATAGACCTCATCTTCAAGGATGTACTGGAAGCATCCCTGGAGTCTGCCAATGTGGAAGCCCGCCAGCTGGCCCTGAGCACCTCTCTGGTCATCCGGAAAGTCCCCAAGTACCAGGACGATGACTATGGTCGGAGTACAGCTGCCATGACACAAGGCATACAGAACATCCACAGGACCCAAGGGGAAGAGGACTGGAAGGTCCCCCAAAGGGTGGCCAAGAAACTAGGCCCTTTGGAGGATGAAGAGGAAGAGCCTACATCATTCAAGGCTGACAGCCCTGCTGAGGCCTCTCTGGCGTCTGACCCCCATGAGCTGCCCACCACCTCCTTTTGCCCTAACTGCATTCGTCTGAAGAAGAAAGTACGGGAATTGCAGGCAGAGCTAGATATGCTTAAGTCTGGAAAGCTGCCAGAGCCCCCTATTCTGCCACCGCAGGTACTGGAGCTCCCCGAGTTCTCAGATCCTGCAGGTAAGTCGCTGAGGATGAGTCTGCGGTTAGAGGGAAGAGTGCTCGGTGCGCCGTGTGGAGGGTGGCCCAGAGCTCTCTGTCACAGCCGCCTGCCAGGAGACCGGAGGAATGCAACACAGAGGCAGCCACTTCTGGCAGTGGGAACCCACCCCCTCAGGTGCCAGAGGCAGGCTGGCTTGAAGCTCTGGGGAGATTGCATGTGCCAACCTGTATTCTCCTTGTCAATAAAGTATGTCCCATCGCAGGAGGGCTGTGTGCTGTGTTCTTGACCTGTTGTTTTCTTCGGGGAAGGGAGGGCACTGTTGTCTCCCCTGGCCCAACTTCTCTCTTCCCCAGTCTTGAACAGGTTATCTTCTGGGAGCTTTCACAGCTCCCCACACTCAGGCCAGGAGCACAGCCTTGTCCATTTCTTCCAGACTCTGTCCTGTCCACATGGTGCTCAGTTCCCAGCCTGGAGTTCTGGAAGGATGAACCAGACAGCCTGGGGCCGATAGCTCTGTGGCTATCCTTCATTGCTGGCTGCCTGGATCTCTTCAAGTTGTTGAACGGAGAAGGAGGAACAGGGGGTGGGTGGTGGGATGGGAATCTGTTCTGTGCAGATCTGCAGCTAAGCCAGGTTGTCTTCCTCAGGCTTGCCTTCTCAGCTGCCCTCAGAACGGGATGGGGTGGACATAGAAGCTACATTTTGCCTCAGTATCCAGGCTGCCTTCAGTTAAGAGCCACATGCTTACCCTGGCCGTATCAGTGTGTGTGTGGTGGTTGTCCTCCAGTGTAACCTGAATGTGTGACAACAAACATTCTGCCTCTTCTAGAACCTTCCACCCGAGAAGCACCCACAAGTCAACACTGAGCTCGGGTGCAGGCAGCTTGGAGCATGAAGAGTAGTGTCCAGAGAGCGCCATGGGCAATCCGTGGGGAAGGAACCTCAGCCTGGAGAGCAGCAGTATCCTCGAATTAACTCTGGGCTGAGGTTCCATCTCTATGGGGCCTGCTCTCCAGCAGTGTCCCTTGCTGAGGCTGTGTTGTCAAGCCCACATGAATGTTTCCTTCCGCTCTTATTTTCCAGCCTCTGAGAGCATGGTCTCCGGCCCCGCCATCATGGAGGACGATGACCAGGAGGTCGATTCCGCGGATGAGTCTGTCTCCAACGACGTGATGACGGCAACCGATGAACCCTCCAAGATGTCCTCCGCCACCGGGCGCCGCATCCGGCGCTTCAAGCAGGAGTGGCTGAAGAAGTTCTGGTTCCTGCGGTACTCCCCGACCCTCAACGAGATGTGGTGCCACGTGTGCCGCCAGTACACGGTGCAGTCCTCACGCACTTCGGCCTTCATCATCGGCTCCAAGCAGTTTAAGATCCACACCATCAAGCTGCACAGCCAGAGCAACCTGCACAAGAAGTGCCTCCAGCTGTACAAGCTGCGCATGCACCCGGAGAAGACGGAGGAGATGTGCCGTAACATGACGCTGCTCTTCAACACCGCCTACCACCTGGCGCTGGAGGGCAGGCCCTACCTGGACTTCAGGCCGCTGGCGGAGCTGCTGCGGAAGTGCGAGCTCAAGGTGGTAGACCAGTACATGAACGAGGGGGACTGCCAGATCCTCATCCATCACATCGCCCGGGCACTGAGGGAGGACCTGGTAGAGCGCATCCGCCAGTCGCCCTGCCTCAGCATCATCCTGGATGGGCAGAGCGACGACCTTCTGGCTGACACCGTGGCCGTCTACGTGCAGTATACCAGCAGTGACGGGCCCCCGGCCACAGAATTCCTGTCCCTGCAGGAGCTAGGCTTCTCCAGCACGGAAAGCTATCTGCAGGCTCTTGACCGGGCCTTTGCCGCCCTGGGCATCCGCCTCCAGGATGAGAAGCCAACTGTTGGCCTGGGAGTGGACGGAGCCAACATCACCGCCAGCTTGCGAGCAAGCATGTTCATGACCATCCGCAAGACGCTGCCCTGGCTGCTGTGCCTGCCCTTTATGGTGCACCGCCCCCATCTGGAGATCCTGGACGCCATCAGCGGGAAGGAGCTGCCCTGCCTGGAGGAGCTGGAGAACAACCTGAAGCAGCTCCTCAGCTTTTACCGCTACTCACCGCGCCTCCTGTGCGAGCTGCGCTCCACGGCCTCCACCCTGTGCGAGGAGACTGAGTTCCTGGGGGACATCCGCGCCGTGAGGTGGATCATCGGCGAGCAGAACGTCCTGAATGCCCTCATCAAGGACTACCTGGAAGTGGTGGCCCACCTGAAGGACGTCAGCAGCCAGACGCAGCGGGCAGACGCTTCCGCCATCGCCCTGGCCCTGCTGCAGTTCCTCATGGACTACCAGTCCATCAAGCTCATCTACTTCCTGCTCGACGTGATCGCCGTGCTCTCGCGCCTAGCCTACATCTTCCAGGGAGAGTATCTGCTGGTGTCACAGGTTGACGACAAGATCGAGGAGGCAATCCAGGAGATCAGCAGGCTTGCGGACTCCCCAGGGGAGTACCTGCAGGAATTCGAGGAGAATTTCCGAGAGAGCTTCAACGGGATCGCCGTGAAGAACCTCAGGGTGGCCGAGGCCAAGTTCCAGTCTATCAGGGAGAAGATCTGTCAGAAGACACAGGTCATTCTGGCCCAGAGGTTTGATTCCCGAAGCCGGGGCTTTGTGAAGGCTTGCCAAGTGTTTGACATAGCCGCCTGGCCCAGGAACAGTGAGGAGCTCCTGAGCTTCGGCAAGGAGGACATGGTTCAGATCTTCGACCACCTGGAAGCCATTCCTACCTTCTCCCGGGATGTGTGCCGTGAAGGGATGGACCCCCGGGGGAGCCTGCTGATGGAGTGGAGAGACCTCAAGGCTGATTACTACACCAAAAATGGCTTCAAAGACCTCATCAGCCACATCTGCAAGTACAAGCAAAGATTTCCGCTCTTGAACAAGATCATTCAGGTCCTTAAAGTCCTCCCCACCTCCACCGCCTGCTGTGAGAAAGGCCGCAGCGCCCTCCAGCGGGTCCGCAAGAACCACCGCTCCCGCCTGACCCTGGAGCAGCTCAGTGACCTGCTGACAATTGCTGTGAATGGACCACCCATTGCCAGCTTTGATGCCAAGCGAGCCCTGGACAGCTGGTTTGAGGAGAAGTCCGGCAACAGCTACGCACTGTCAGCCGAGGTCCTCAGTAGGATGTCTGCCCTGGAGCAGAAGCCCATCCTGCAGGCTGTGGACCACGGCTCTGAGTTCTACCCAGACATGTAGGGGGCATGCGCTGCAGAGGTCACAAAGCCGGTGAATATTTTTTTAATCTATACTCATAAGCTTTGATATATTATATAAATATATATTATATTATATTATATTATATATATGTAAACCCACACTGAAATTTTTTTTTAAAAAACTAAGGTGATGTGTCCACCGGAAGCTACTGGCA
>NW_026591544.1:0-1921 GCF_907164565.1 Psammomys obesus | reverse complement strand
TCCTTTCCCCCAACAGTTGAGGAATTTGATGAGCTCATCCAGGCCTTGTGTAGAGATTATAAGGAGCAGGAGAGAAGCCCAGGTGCTTCTCAGCCAGGCCACTGCACTCCCCAGATGTCCCCCGTGGAGTACAGCCAGCTTGTTTCAGCTCAGAGCCAGAAGATGCCTACCAGGAACCAAACAGTGCTGACATCTGCATATTGTAGCATGCCTGAGAGAGCCTCCACCCAGAACTCCAGAGCCCACCCTGGAACAGCCATTGGATTCCACTGTGTAGAGTCAAGTGAGACTGTTTCTGTGAACCAGCATGTCCTGTGTGCTGACCAGACACTGTGGCCAGCAGGCGCTCAGCTGATAGAGCTCGAGGACACCCAGGACATATGCCTCCCAAATGCCCAGAGATCAGCAATACCGGACACCCAGAACACCGTCCAAGAGGAAGGCTGCTGGATGAAGACCCTGAGTGCCAACAACACCCTGGTGACCTTCAGTACAGCCCAGAATGAGAGTCAGAGGATTACCCTTGGTGACAGCCAAGTTGCTCTCTGTGGAAGGCCTGCTGACCAGAGCCCAAATGAGGATCATCGAATGGCCTGGGCATGTGACCAGACCTTCAGTGGTGACATGGGGATGCCTGTCAATGGTGACCACACCTCCTACAGTCAGGTGAAAACCAGGAATGGAGGGCAAGTTCTCTATGAAAGTCAGATGACAGCACCCAGTTGTAACCAGAACCTTCAACCCAGTGGAATCATTACCTTTTTTTCTGACCAGGCTCATTTTGGGGATGAGCAGAGGAGCCCCGTAGCTGATGAGTTGTTCTATGGGGATCAGATGATAGCCCACAATGGACACCAGGCTTTATTTGAGCCTCAGATGACAGACACCTGTGACCAGGTAGACTACTCTGGTCTGATGACATCCTCCACTGGTCAGAATGTCTACAGAGGTCAGACCCAGGGTGGTGAATACACTCTTTGTGGGTACCAAGCATCAGGTGACAGAGATGGCCAGAATGTCCCTGTGGATTCCCAGATGACAAGGCTAAATGGTGGTCAGGCTCCCTGTGACCTTCAGATGCCAAACCCTGGTTTGAGCCCAGCTCTTCATGGGAGCAAGTGGGCAAACCCCAGTACAGTAGAAAATCTTTCGCTTCAGTATCTCCAGACAACTTCCCCTTGTGAACAGCCTTTCTACTGGAGCCAGATGAAGACCTCTGTCCACCAGAAGTTCCACCCAGATCAGAAGGGACCAGCCAATGTTGAAGAAAGCCTAGAACCTCAGATGATGTCACTTAGTAGCCAATGTCCCTATGTGGGTGGATCCCCACATCCTTCAAGTTCCCTTTTGGCCCAAAGGCAACCTCTGGAAAGCTTTTCAGCTTCCCCTTCAGTCCAGAGACAACTGCCACAGACAGAGTCAGACCTCCATACCCAGGGCCATGGGACCCAGGTGAAGGCTGACAGTTTGAAGATCTTCTCCTGTCTGTACCAGGGCTGTGGGAAAACTTACACAAAGTCTCACCACCTCTTAGACCACAGGAGGAAGCACACTGGGGAGAAGCCCTATGTGTGCAATAAGCCTGGATGCCCATGGAAATTCTTCCGCTCTTCAGACCTGCGCAGACACCAAAGAAAGCACAGTGGGGAACGGACCTACCCCTGTGCCAAGTGCAACAAGAACTTTTCCAGAGTGGCTTACCTCAAGCAGCATGAGAGAGTCCATACTCAAGCTTCATCTAGCACTGGAAACTGAAGCTTCACAAACAATACCTTCCCTAGCACAGTATCTTTCTTACCTACAACCCTGTCAACTCCAACCAGATGCTGGTGTTTTTATAATAAATTAATAAATGTGTAAATAAATAACGAAACAAAAAACTTTGAGATTGTAAAACTTTCCCATATGATCTAAAGACCTA
>NW_026591543.1:0-11195 GCF_907164565.1 Psammomys obesus | reverse complement strand
AAAAAACTTTGAGATTGTAAAACTTTCCCATATGATCTAAAGACCTACAGTATTTCATGGGGAATACTTAACCCACCCTCTGAGAGTGTGAGGACAACTCTGTCATGGAATTGGGGTTGCTCTCATGAGGTTGAGCTCAGGTACTACAAAAATACAAATATTAATCGTTGTAAGGTGAAATCTCAGGGTGGATTTGATTTGCATTTCCCTAATGGCTAATGTGTTTGAGCATTTCTTTAAGTGTTTCTGTGCCATTCGATATTCCTCTGTTGAGAATTCTCTGTTTAGCTCTGTTCCCCATTTTTTTAATTGGATTACTTGGTTTGCTGCTTTTTAGCTTCTTTAGTTCTTTGTATATACTGGATATTAGTCCTCTGTCAGATAAAGGGTTAGTGAAGATTCTTTCGCAATCTGTAGGCATTCGTTTTGTTTTGATGAAGGTGTCCTTTGCTTTACAGAAGCTTTTCAGTTTCATAAGGTCCCATTTATTGATTGTTGCTCTTAGAGCCTGTGCTGTTGGTGTTCTGTTCAGGAAGTTGTCTCCTGTGCCAATGAGTTCAAGGGTATTCTCCTCTTTTTGTTCTAACCAATTTAGTGTACCTGGTTTTATGTTGAGGAATTTTATCCAGTTGGACTTTAGTTTTGTGCAGGGTGATAAATATGGATCTATTTACATTTTTCTACATGTAGATATCAGTTAGACCAGCACCATTTTTTGAAGATGCTATCTTTTTTCTATTGTATGGTATCTTTGTCAAAAATCAGGTCTCCGAGGGGGCAAGATGGCGGCACCGGGAGGACTCTCATTCTGAGGAGCAGCACAGCAGGATTGGCACAGTGACCAGCAATCAGAACTCCTGGCCATAAAACACAAGTGATTGTGTTTCCCAGGTGAGAGGATACCCAAAGGTGGGGGATTCAATCAGCTTTAACTCACCTGGCTAAACCGTGGAAGAGATCCTGGTACGGCCAGGTGCTTGGTCACCAGTCCAGAGCTACACACCAGGGTGATCTGGTCACGGTCCCAGACTGAACTGTTGGCCCACAACACCACAGACTGGATTTCCCAGTCGAGAGATAACCCCACGGAACAGGAAACGATTGGGACCAACCTTAGCTCACCCAGACATCCCCTGGAAAACACTCGGGTTCCGCAGGCACCCCAAGAGCCAGCCCGGACCCAGAGCTGGGACCCAGGTGCCTGTATGGAGCCCTGCCTGTGCTCCTGATTCGATGCCTCACATAGAACTGTGGGCACCAGGGCACCAGGCACCAGAGACTGCATTTCACTGGCAGGTGCAAACCCATAGGGAGGGAAACGGCTGGTCTGATCTCAGAACACTCAGCCGACACCCCCACCCCGAAAAGAACTAGGGAAAATTACCCAGTTTAGGCAGCAGCCAAGGCGCCCAATGGCCAGAAAGGCAGAGCCACAAGTGGGCATCTGTGCCTGTGGGTTCTACTCGCCACCCCAGACAGAACAGCGATCCCCAAAGCAAAGACTGAGAGTATCTGTCAGGAGGAAACCCCCAGCAGAGGGGATCATCAGCTCTAAAACTTAGGACACCCAGCACCAAAACACTTCCTGGATTCAAGCAGACTCTAGGCTCTCATGCAGGCAGGAGCTCTGTGTTCAGCCACCATTATTGAGTTCCCCTAGGGCACTGGGACACAGAGCTGCATCCTCAGCCTACAAAAGCCAGAGAGCCATTATAGCAGCCCTCAGATACTGTGCCAAGGATCAACCAGTTATCCCTAGCTAGACTGTCAAAACTGTGGGAATCCCTGATCCTTGAAGAAGGCTACACCCACAGAGTCTGGACCAGAGCAGTGCCTGCAGCCGCTATCCCAGACAGGGACACACAGCTTCTGGTCCAGAGTGAGGCACCCAGCCTCCAGACCAGAGCAGCGCCCCCAGGTGCCAACTCAACCTAGGTGTACATTCTCCAGGTCCAGAGCGGAGCATTCAGCTTCTGGCCCAGAGACTTGCTGAGTGCACCTCTCACTTTCCTGGACAGAATTGTGTGCCCCAGGATAACAGACTGAGTTTCCCTGTTGGGAGAAAACCCCACAGCTAGGGAATCAGCAGGTTCTTCAAGAGGACTGTACATGGAAATTTAGTGAGCAACAGCACGCTAAATTTATAACAAGAAACCCAGCAGTGGCAGTTATCTTGAGAACTTCTATGGGTAAGAGGAGATCCCCCCTGCCTAACATAGATCACACCTACTACTCAAGGCTATAAACCTGAGGTGAGCAATGGCAACTCCTGAGAAACACTGGCCATACAGTGACCATAACCAAAAAGCAGAGAAGGACTCCTTCAGGAAAAATCTTCTTCCGGCCAAGGGGATACTCCCTACCCCAGGACTCCTGGAAGCACAGAAATTAACAGCCAACACCTAAATCAGCCCAATGGGTAGAGGTCAGCGTAAAAGGTCAACCAACAAAAGACAGAGCAGTGTGGCATCTCCAGAACCCAGCCATCCAGGGCGAACAGCCCTGGACAATGCAGCATAATAGAAAATCAAGAAGGTGACCTTACATCTATGCTGATGAAGAGGATAATAGAGGAAACAAATAAAATATGTAAAGAATTAGAGGGAGATAAAACCAAACAGACCATGGCTATCCGTAAAGAAATGGAGAAAGATAAAGACAAGCAGATTATGGCCATCCGGGAAGAAATACAGGAAGATGCAGCCAAACAGCTTGTGGCCTTCAGAGAAGAAATAATTAAATCACTGAAAGAAATAAAAGAGACAGAGTTGAAGGAACTAAACGAAAAAGAGGAAAATACAAGCAGACAGGTGAAGGAAGGAAACAAAACAACTCAAGACCTGAAGATAGAAGTAGAAAAATTAAAGAAAACACAAATGGAGGATATAATGGAGAGGAAGAATTTAGGGAAGAAAACAGGAACTACAGAGGTAAGCATAACCAACAGGGTTAGGGTTAAAGAAAATGTTAAATCCAAAAAATTCCTGACACAGACCGTCCAAGAAATCCAAGACAATATGAAAAGACAAAACCTAAGAATAATAGGTATAAAGGAAAAAGAAGACTCCCTTCTCCAAGGCCCAGAAAATATTTTCAACAAAATCATTGAAGAAAATTTCCCCAAGTTAAAGGAGAAGCCAATAAGGATACATGAGGCCTACAGAACACCCAACAAATTTGACCAGAAATGAAAATCCTCCCGCCACATAATCATCAAAACAATAAGTATACAGAACAAAGAAAATATACTAAAAGCTGCAAGGCAAAAAGGCCAAGTAACATATAATGGCAAACCCATTAGAATCACACCTGACTTTTCAACAGAAACTATGAAAGCCAGAAGGGCCTGGACAGATATCATGCAGACCCTAAGAGAACACAGAGGTCAGCCCAGGCTACTATAGCTGCAAAACTCTCAGTCCTCATAGACGGAGAAAATAAGATATTCAATGACAAAAACAAATTTCAACAATACCTACACACAAATCCAGCATTACAGAAGACACTGGAAGGGAAAATACAACCCAAGAAAATTAGCTTCTGTCAAGAAAACACAGGAAATAATTAACCTTACTACAGTAAAACAAAAAGCAACCAAGCACACAACCTTATGAACACAGCCAACATCAAAATCAAAGGATCTAACAGCCACTGGTCATTAATCTCTCTCAACATCAATGGACTCAACTCTCCAGTAAAAAGACACAGATTAACAGAGTGGATACGTAAACAAAACCCAGCAATCTGTTGCATACAAGAAACACAGCTAAGGCACAAAGATAGACATTACCTGAGGGTAAAAGTTTGGAAGATGATTTTCCAAGCAAATGGACCCAAGAAACAAGCAGGAGTAGCCATTCTAATATCTGATAAAATAGACTTTCAACCAAAATTAATAAAAAGAGATGAGGAAGGACACTTCATACTCATCAAGGGAAAATTCCACCAGGAAGACATCACAATCCTGAACATCTATGCCCCAAATATGAGAGCACACACATTTGTAAAAGAAACATTGATAAAAATTAAACCACATATAGATCCCACACATTAATAGTGGGAGACTTCAACACCCCACTCTCAACAAAGGAAAGGTCAATGAAACAGAAATTAAACAAAAAAAACAGTATCTCTGACAGAGGTCATGAATCAAATGGACCTCACAGACATTTACAGAACTTTACACCCAAACACAAAAGAATTTACCTTCTTCTCAGCACCTCATGGAACCTTCTCCAAAATAGACCATATAGTTGGTCACAAAGCAAGCCTCAACAGATACAGGAAGACTGAAATAATCCCTTGTATCCTGTCTGATGGCCATGGAATAAAGCTGGACCTCAACAACAACAGAAATAGCAAAAAGCCTACACACACAGGGAAACTAAACAACTTGTTACTAAATGACAGCTGGGTCAGGGAAGAAATAAAGAAAGAAATTAAAGTTTTCCTAGAACTCAATGAAAATGAAGACACAACATACCCAAACTTGTGGGACACAATGAAAGCAGTGCTAAGAGGAAAGTTCATAGCACTAAGTGCCCTCAAGAGGAAATTCGAGAGAGCTCATTCAAGCAATTTAATGGCCCACTTAAAAACCCTAGAAAAAGAAGAAGCAGACACACCAAAACGGAGTAGACGGCTGGAAATAATCAAACTCAGGGTTGAAATCAATCAATTAGAAACAAAACAATTCAAAGAATCAATGAAACCAAGAGCTGGTTCTTTGAGAAAATTAACAAGATCGACAAACCCTTAGCCAAGCTAACTAAGAGGCAGAGAGACACCACCCAAATCAACAAAATCAGAAATGAAAATGGGGACATAACTACAGACACTGAGGAAATCCAAACAATCATTAGGACTTACTTCAAAAGTCTAAATGTCACAAAATTTGAAAATCTAAATGAAATGGACAATTTTCTTGATCGACTTGACTTACTATAAAGCTGAATAAGGACCAGGTAAATCAATTAAATAGTCCTATATCCCCCAAAGAAATAGAAGCGGTCATCAAAAGTCTCTCATCCAAAAAAAGCCCAGGACCAGATGGCTTCAGCGCAGAATTCTACCAGACCTTCAAAGAAGAGCTAACTCCAATTCTCTTCAAACTATTCCACAAAATAGAAACAGAAAGAACATTACCAAACTCATTCTATGAAGCCATAGTCACCTTGGTACCTAAACCTCACAAAGACTCAACAAAGAAAGAGAATTTCATGCCAATCTCCCTTATGAACATTGATGCAAAAATACTTAACAAAATACTTGCAAACCGAATCCAAGAACACATCAAAGATATTATCCACTATGACCAAGAAGGCTTCATCCCAGGTATGCAGGGGTGGTTCAATATACTACGGAAATCCATCAATGTAATCCACCATATTAACAAACTGAAAGAAAAAAACCACATGATAATCTCCCTAGATGCTGAAAAAGCATTTGACAAAATCCAACATCCATTCATGTTTAAAGTACTGGAGAGATCAGGGATACAAGGCACAAATCTAAACATAGTAAAGGAGATGTACAGCAAGCCTATAGCCAACATCAAACTAAACAGAGAGAAACTTAAAGCAGTCCCACTGAAATCAGGGACAAGACAAGGCTGCCCACTCTTTCCATATCTCTTCAACATAGTGCTGGAAGTCCTTGCTAGAGCAATAAGACATTTGAAGGAGATCAAGGGGATACAGATGGGAAAGAAAGAAGTCAAATTATCACTATTTGCAGATGATATGATAGTATACATGAGTGACCCCCAAAACTCTACCAGGGAACTCCTACAGCTGATAAACACCTTCAGCAAAGTGGCCGGATACAAAACTAACTCAAAAAAATCAGTAGCACTCCTGTTGACAAAAGACAAAAGGGCTGAGAAAGAAATTAGAGAAACAACACCCTTCACAATAGCCACAAATGACATAAAGTACCTGGGAGTAACCCTAACCAAGCAAGTCAAAGACTTGTATGAAAAAAATTTCAAGTCTCTGAAGAAAGAATTAGAGGAAGATATGAGAAGATGAAAAATATTCCCATGCTCATGGCTTGGCAGGATTAACATAGTAAAAATGGCCATTTTACCAAAAGCAATCTACAGATTTAATGCAATTCCCATCAAATTGCCAACACAATTCTTTACAGACCTGGAAAGAAAAATTCTCAACTTCATATGGATTAACAAGAAACCTAGAATTGCTAAAACAATCCTCTGCAATAAAAGATCTTCTGGAGGTATCTCCATCCCTGATCTCAAGCTGTACTATAGAGCAACAGTTGTAAAAACTGCATGGTACTGGCATAGAAACAGAATGGTGGATCAATGGAACCGAACAGAAGACCCAGAAATAAACCCACACACTTACGGACACCTGATTTTTGACAAAGATGCCAAAACCATACAATGGAAAGAAGACAGCATCTTCAACAAATGATGCTGGTCCAACTGGATGTCCACATGCATAAAAATGAAAATAGATCCATACTTATCACCCTGCACAAAACTGAAGTCCAAGTGTATCAAAGACCTCAACATAAAACCAGACACATTAAATCGGCTAGAAAAAAAAGTGGGGAATACCCTAGAACTCATTGGTATAGGAGAAAACTTCCTGAACAGAACACCAACAGCACAGGCTCTAAGAGCAACAATCAATAAATGAGACCTCATAAAATTGAAAAGCTTCTGTAAAGCAAAGGACACCGTCATCAAAACAAAGCGACTGCCTACAGATTGGGAAAGGATCATCACCAACCCTTTATCTGACAGAGGACTCATATCCAATATATATAAAGAACTAAACAAGCTGAAAAGCAACAAACCAAGTAATCCACTTAAAAAATGGGGAACAGAGCTAAAGAGAGAATTCTCTGTAGAGGAATATCGAATGGCAGAGAAGCACTTAAAGAAATGCTCAACCTCATTAGCTATTAGGGAAATGCAAATCAAAACAACCCTGAGATTTCACCTTACACCCATCAGAATGGCCAAGATGAAAAACTCAAGGGACAACACATGCTGGAGATGTTGCGGAGAAAGGGGAACCCTTCTCCACTGCTGGTGGGAATGTAAACTTGTACAATCACTCTGGAAATCAATCTGGTGCTTTCTCAGAAAACTAGGACTAGCACTTCCTCAAGATCCAAACATACCACTCCTAGGCATATACCGAAAAGAGGCTCAAGTACACAAAAAGGACATTTGCTCAAACATGTTTGTAGCAGCTTTATTTGTAATAGCCAGAAGCTGGAAACAACCCAGATGGACCTCAACTGAAGAATGGATGCAGAAATTGTGGTACATCTATACAATGGAGTATTACTCAGCAATGAAAAAGAAGGAAATCATGAAATTTGCAGGTAATTGGTGGGACCTGGAAAGGATCATCCTGAGTGAGTTGTCCCAGAAGCAAAAAGACACACATGGTATATACTCACTCATATAAACATACAACATAGAATAAACCCACTAAAATCTGTACATCTAAACAAACTAAGCAAAAGAGAGGACCCTAACTACAATGTTCAATCCCCATCCTGAAAGGTAAAGAGGATGGACATCAGAAGAAAAAGAAAATAGGAAACAACCTCGGAACCTGCTACAGAGGGCCTCTGAAAGCCAGAAGAAAACAGGAAACAACCTTGGAACCTGCTACAGAGGGCCTCTGAAAGCCAGAAGAAAACAGGAAACAACCTTGGAACCTGCCACAGAGGGCCTCTGAAAGCCTCTGCAGTATAGACTGTCAAAGCAGATGCTGAGCCTGATGGCCAACTGATGGGCAGAGGGAATGGAATTTTATGTAAGAAGTGGGAAATAGTAAGAGCTGGAGGGCACGGGAACTCCACAAGCAGAGCAACAGAACCAGATAATTTGAACACAGGGAACTTCTCAGAGACTCATACTCTAACCAAGGACTATTCCTGGAGATAACCTAGAACTCCTGCACAGATGTAGCCCATGGCAGTTCAGTGTCCAAGTGGGTAACATAGTAATGGGAAGAGGGACTACCTCTGACATAATCTGATTGGCCTGCTCTTTGATCACCTCCCCCTGAGGGGGGAGCAGCCTTACCAGGCCACAGTAGAGGACAATGCAGCCACTTTTGATGAGAACTGATAGACTAAGATCAGAAAGGAGAGGAGAACCTCCCCTATCAGTGGACTTAGGGAGTGGCATGCATGCAGAAAAGGGAGGGAGGGTGAGATCGGGAGGGGAGGAGGGAGGGGCTTATGGGGGGATACAAAATGAATAAAGTGTAATTAACTTAAAAAAATGAAAAAAAAATCAGGTCTCCATAAGTGTGTGGGTTTATTTCTGGGTCTTTTATTTGGTTCCATTGATCCTTTTTTCTGTTTCTATGCCAATACCATGTAGTTTTTATTACTATAGCTCTATAGTACAGCTTGAAATCGAGGATGGAGATAGCTCCAGATGATCTGTTGTTCAACAGGATTGTTTTGGAGATTCTGGGTTTTTTGTTTCTCCATATGAAGCTGAGAATCTTTTTTTCAAGTTCTGAAAAGAATTGAGTTGGTATTTTGATGGTACTTGCATTGAATCTGTAGATTACTTTTGGTAATCTGTAGATTACCAATCCATGAGCACGGGAGATCTTTCCATCTTCTGAGATCTTCTTCAATTTCTTTCTTCAGAGACTTGAAGTTTTTCTCAAACAGGTCTTTCACTTGCTTGGTTAGTGTCACCTCAAGGTACTTTATGTGATTAGTGGCTATTGTGAAGGGTGTTGTTTCCCTAATTTCTTTCTTGGCCCTTTTGTCTTTGGTATACTGGAAGGCTTCTGATTTTTTTGAGTTTATTTTGTATCCTGCCACTTTCCTGAAGGTGTTTATCAGCTGGAGGAGTTCTCTGGTTGAATTTTGGGGTCGCTCATGTATACTGTCATATCATCTGCGAATAGTGACACTTTGACCTCTTCCTTTCTGATTTGTATCCCCTTGATCTCCTTTAGTTGTGACAACACATGCTGGAGAGGTTATGGAGAAAGGGGAATTCTCCTCCATTTCTGGTGGCAATGTAAACTGATACAACCACTTTGGAAGTCTATCTGGCACTTTCTCAGACAATTAGGAATAGTGCTTCCTCAAGACCCAGCCATACCCCTGCTCAAAATACCCAAAATTTGCTCAATTACACAACAAGGATATTTACTCAACCATGTTTATAGAAGCTTTATCTGTAATAGCCAGAACCTGGAAACAACCCAGATGTCCATCAACAGAGGAATGGATACAAAAATTGTGGTATTTTTACACAATGGAACACTACTCAGCAATCAAAAAGGAGGAAATCATGAAATTTGCAGGCAAATGGTGGGATCTAGAAAAGATCATTCTGAGTGAAGTATCCCAGAAGGAGAAAGACAAACACAGTATATACTTGCTTATATAGACCTATAAGTTATGATAAACATAATGAAATTTATACACCTAAAAATGATAATCAAGAGAGTGGACACAAGGTAAGATGATCAATCCTCATTTTGAAAGACAAATGGGATGTGCATTGAATGTATGACAGGAGTCTACCACAGAAGGCATCTGAAAGACTCTACCTAGCAGTGTTTCAAAGCAGATACTAAGACTCATAACCAAAGCTTTGGCATAGTACAGGGAATCATATGAAAGAATGGGAGTTAGTAAGATGGGGAAAGGATAGGAGCTCCACAAGGACCAAATATATCTGGGCACAGGGTCTTTTCTGAGACTGACATTCAACCAAGGACCATGTAGGGATATAACCTAGAACTCTGCTTGGATGTAGCCCATGGTAGCTCAGCAACCAATTGGTTTCCCAAAGTAAGGGGAACAAGGACTATTTCTAACAGGAACGCAATGGCTGGCTCTTTGACCTTCCTGACCCCCCAGGGGAGGAGCAGTCCTGTTAGGCCACAGAGAAGGACTTTGCAGCCAGTCCTGAAGATATCTGAAAAACAGGCTCAGATGAATGGGGAGGAGGTCCTCCCCTATCAGTCGACTTGGAAAGGTGCAGGGAGGAGATGAGGGAGGGAGGGTGGAATTAGGAGGGAATGAGGGAGCAGGACACAGCTGGGATTCAGAGTTAACAAAATGTAACTAATAAGAAAAAAATAAACAAATTTTGAGGCATTGCTCAAAACAGTGTTCTCCACTGAAACAGGAACAATATTTCCCCCAACTTTTAAACTTTTCCCTGGAGTTTTGGCAGCATTTGAGTTACCAATGCCAGCTAAGGCCATATGACCAGTTGCATGAATGAGGGTTTTAATTGACACTGAGTGATTCTATTAGTTTTGGTTGAGAATGCGTTTGTGCAGAAATTTGTGTTTTCTTTCCTCCATTTTTTTAAGGGTCATCAGTCAAGTGACTATGAGTGGTTATTGTCTTAGTCATGGTTTCTGATGCTGGGAAGAGATACCATGGCCACTGCAAGCCCTTAAGTGGGAGAATATTTCTTTTGAACTGGTTTGGAGTTCAGAGGTTCAGCCCATTGTCTTCATGGAGTGAATCATTGGGGGCAGGAGGGCAGACATGGTGCTAGATAGGTCATACCTGGTTTGAAGTGCCTGAATACACTTCCGGTCCTTGAGGCCAATAGAGACCCGCCTTGAATCCAGAACCAGCTCAGAAAAACACATCTTCCCACTTGGGGCACACCTTCTGATAGAGGTCTATATAAGGCCATGGAAGAAGGAAGGTGTTGCTCTTTGCCTGCTGGTCCTCTCCCTGTTAGCACATCCTTGCCTTCACTGGCACTGGAGCCTGATTTTTCCAGATTCCAGTTTAGACAGAAGAGCAGCTGAGAAACCCAGCCATTTGGGACTGAGCAACTTCACGATTATTGGATTTTCAATTTACACATAGCCAGTGTTGGATCACCTGGATGGCAGCTTGTAAGTACTTCCAAATTTATATGAATATGTATAACTACAGAGAGAAGAAGATCTATTCCATAAGTTCTGTGACTCTAGAGAACCATGACTAAATACAAGGGTATGTGGCATTCACAGGAATTTAGGAGGTCATTCTGAAATTTTCAATATTTAAATTCACTTAAAGATCACCAAATGATGGTCTTTAATGATGATCCCACCATGGGATAGCTAAAAAATGATCAAGACAAAGCCATTAGGTGCCTCTTTCTTTCTTTTTCTTTCTTTCTTTCTTTCTTTCTTTCTTTCTTTCTTTCTTTCTTT
>NW_026591542.1:0-6884 GCF_907164565.1 Psammomys obesus | reverse complement strand
TGTAGATTGCTTTTGGCAGGATGGCCATTTTCACAATGTTAATCCTACCAATCCATGAGCACGGGAGATCTTTCCATCTTCTGAGATCTTCTTCAATTTCTTTCTTCAAAGACTTGAAGTTTTTCTCAAATAGGTCTTTCACTTGCTTGGTTAGAGTCACACCAAGGTACTTTATGTTGTTAGTGGCTATTGTGAAGGGTGTTGTTTCCCTAATTTCTTTCTCAGCCTTTTTGTCTTTGGTATACAAGAGGGCCTCTGATTTTTTTGAGTTGATTTTGTATCCTGCCACTTTGCTGAAGGTGTTTATCAGCTGAAGAAGTTCTCTGGTTGAATCTTTGGGGTCGCTCATGTATACTATCATATCATCTGCAAATAGTGACACTTTGACCTCTTCCTTTCCGATTTGTATCCCCTTGATCTCCTTTAGTTGTCTTATTGCTCTGGCTAGGACTTCAAGTACAATGTTAAAGAGATATGGAGAGAGTGGGCAGCCTTGTCTTGTCCCTGATTTCAGTGGGATTGATTTAAGTTTCTCTCCATTGAGTTTGATGTTGGCTATAGGCTTGCTGTATATTGCCTTTACTATCTTTAGGTATGTGCCTTGTATCCCTGATCTCTCCAAGACTTTAAACATGAATGGGTGTTGGACTTTGTCAAATGCTTTTTCAGCATCTAAGGAGATGATCATGTGGTTTTTCTCCTTCAGTTTGTTTATGTGGTGGATTACATTGATGGATTTCCGTATGTTGAACCACCCTTGCATTCCTGGGATGAAGCCTACTTGGTCATGGTGGATGATATCTTTGATGTGTTCTTGGATTCGGTTTGCAAGTATTTTATTGAGTATTTTTGCATCAATGTTCATAAGAGAGATAGGTCTGAAGTTCTCTTTTTTTGTTGGATCTTTGTGTGGTTTAGGTATCAAAGTGACTGTGGCTTCATAGAATGAGTTTGGTAGTGTTCCTTCTGTTTCTATTTTATGGAATAGTTTGAGGAGAATTGGTGTTAGTACTTCTTTGAAGGTCTTGTAGAATTCTGCGCTGAAGCCATCTGGTCCAGGGCTTTTTTTGGAGGGGAGACTGTTAATGACTGCTTCTATTTCCTTGGGAGATATAGGACTATTCAGTCTTTCTACCTGATCTTGACTTAATTTTGGTAGATGGAATCTGTCAAGAAAGTTATCCATTTCATTTAGATTTTCAAATTTTGTGCCATATAGGCTTTTGTAGTATGACCTAATAATCGTTTGGATTTCCTCAGTGTCTGTAGTTATGTCCCCATTTTCCTTTCTGATTTTGCTGATTTGTATGGTTTCTCTCTGCTTTTTAGTTAGTTTGGCTAAGGGTTTGTCTATCTTGTTGATTTTCTCAAAGAACCAGCTTTTTGTTTCATTGATTCTTTGGATAATTTTATTTGTTTCTAATTGATTGATTTCTGCCCTTACTTTGATTATTTCCAGCCTTCTGCTCCTCTTGGGTGTATCTGCTTCTTTTTTTTCTAGGTTTTTCAGTTGGGCCATTAAGTTGTTTGTATGTGATGTTACAGATTTCTTCTTGTAGGCACTTAGTGCTATAAATTTTCCTCTGAGCACTGCTTTCAATGTGTCCCATAAATTTGGGTTTGTTGTGCCTTCATTTTCATTGAATTCTAGAAAGTCTTTAATTTCTTTCTTTATTTCTTCCTTGACCCAGCTGTCATTGAGTAGTAAGTTGTTCAGTTTCCATGTGCGTGTCGGCTTTTTGTTGTTTCTGTTGTTGTTGATGTCCAGCTTTAGTCCATGGTGGTCAGATAGTATACAAGGGATTATTTCAATCCTTTTGTATCTGTTGAGGCTTGCTTTGTGACCAACTATATGGTCTATTTTGGAGAAGGTTCCATGCGGTGCTGAAAAGAAGGTGTACTCTTTTGAGTTTGGGTGAAAAGATCTGTAGACATCTATTAGGTCCATTTGATTTAGGGATTCTGTGAGTGCTTTCATTTCCCTATTTGGTGTCTGTCTGGTTGATCTGTCCCTTGATGAGAGTGGGGTGTTGAAGTCTCCCACTATTAAGGTATTAGGATCAATGTATGATTTAAGCTTTAATATTGTTTCATTTACGAATGTAGGTGCTCTTGTATTTGGGGCATAGATATTCAAAATTGTGATGTCCTCTTGTTGGATTTTTCCTTTGATGAGAATATAGTGGCCCTCCTTATCTTTTTTGATTAACTTGGGTTGAAAGTCTATTTTATTAGATATTAGGATGGCTACTCCAGCTTGTTTTCTGGAACCATTTGCTTGAAAAACATTTTTCCAGCCCTTTACTCTGAGGTAGTGTTTATCTTTGTTGCATAGGTGTGTTTCTTGGATGCAACAGAATGTTGGGTCCTGTTTCCGTAACCATTCTGTTAGCCTGTGTCTTTTTATTGGTGAGTTGAGTCCATTAATATTGATAGATAATATTGACCAATGCATGTTAGTTCCTTTTGTAATGGAGTCGATGATCTTACCCTGTTTCATTGCTTGTTTTCTTTCATTTTTGTTGGGATATTATCTGTATGCCCTGTTTTCTTGGGTGAATTCGTTTTCGTTGGATTGGAGTTTTCCTTCTAGTATCTTCTGTAGGGTTGGTTTGCTGTATAGATATTGCGTAAATTTAGTTTTGTCATGGAATATTTTGTTTTCTCCATCTATGTTGATTGAAAGCTTTGCAGGGTATAGTAGTCTGGGTTGACATTTGTGATCTCTTAGAGTCTCCATGATGCTTGCCCAGGCCCTTCTGGCTTTCATAGTTTCTGATGAGAAGTCTGGTGTGATTCTGATAGGTCTACCTTCATATGTTACTTGGCCTTTTTCCCTTGCTGCTTTTAATATCTTTTCTTTGTTCTGTAGATTTAGTGTTTTGACTATGATGTGACGTGATGTGTTTCTTTTCTGGTCTAGTCTATTTGGTGTTCTGTAGGCCTCTTGTATATTTATGGACATCTCTTTCTTTAAGTTGGGAAAATTTTCTTCTATGATTTTTTTGAAAATATTTTCTGGACCTTGGAGCCTGGAGTCTTCTTTTTCATCAATTCCTATTATTCTTAGATTTTGTCTTTTCATAGCATCCTTGATTTCTTGGATATTTTGTGATTGGAATTTTTCTGATTTTACTTTTTCTTTGAGAGAAGTATCAATTTCTGCAAGTGTGTCTTCAGCTCCAGAGATTCTCTCTTCCATCTCTTGTATTCTGTTGGTGATGCTTACTTTTGTGGTTCCTGATCTTTTCTCCAAGTTCTCCAGCTCAAGAGTTTTCTCACTTTGTGTTTTCTTTATTGATTCTAATTCTGTTTTCATGCCTTGCACCATTTCTTTTATGTGTTTGAATTTGGATTCCTGTCTCTCTACGATGGACTCTATTTCTTTGTTCATTTCCTTTTTGTATGCCACTAATTTCTTCTCTACTTGTGCCTCTATTTGTTTGGCTATGTTTGCCTGTGTTTCTTTAAGGGTTTTGTCTATTTCTTCTTTCTTTACCTCCAATTGACTGGCCATCTCTTTGAAAGATTTGTTCATTTCCTCCTTATGAGCCTCAAATAATTGAGCAAGCATGGCTTTAAGGTCATTTTCCTGTGCTTCTGATGAATTGGAATATCCATCGATTTTGGGGTTTGCTGGTGAAGTCATGATGTCCTGATTTATGTTGGAAATGTTCTTTCGCCTACCCCTGGCCATTGGCTTATCTGAGACCTTCCCTGTTTGTTTTTGGATTCAGCCGATCAGACTGGTACTGTCTCTCTCTCGAGTCTGGAGAATTCTTCAGGAAGTTGAGAGAGGTCCCGTGTCCTTAGCGTATGCTGAGGACTAGCTGTACAGGCAGGACACTTGGCAGAGATCGGCGTATCTGGGCTGTCTGCTCTCTGGTTTGGCCCTGCTTCTTTGATGTGCTCCGCCAGTTCCATGCTGCTGTCACTGCCAGGTTATGAGGTCTTGCTGCAGCTGGAGATTTCAGGGTGGTCACGTCAGTGGGAATCGGGGTAACCAGCCTTTCTGTTCTCTGGTTTGGCCCTGGTTAGTCTTAAACTGGAGGGCTGATGTGCCCCGCCAGCTCAGTGCTGCTCCGCCGCCAGGTTAGAAAGTCCCGCTGTAACTGGAGACTGGGTTGCTAGTCCAGATGCTTTCTGGGAAGTCCTGGGGTCTCTTTACTTTGCTCTCCAAGCTTCGGAGGCCCAGCGCCTGGTGTGTCTAGCTTGTATGGCGTTTCTGTCTGGTTTTGGTGAGTATATAGCGTATTCTCTGTCACTGTGGTATTGGGCGGGCCGTACCGTCAGTGATCGCGATCCTGCGGAGCTAGTATGGCGTCTAGCAGACTCGGGCCCTGGGAGGATGGTGCAGCTGCCGCGCGTGAATCTGGGGCTCCGAGACACAGTACTGCTGGCCTTTGCCGATAAAGGACTTGGGGCTCAGCCTCAGTGGCTGCAGGCCCCAGGCAGTTAGGTCTGCGCTGAGAAAAGCGAGATTTAACCCCAGAAAGAAGGTATACAGATGTAAGGAATGTTGCAAGTCCTTTAGAGAGTTCTCAGTTCATAGAATACACCTTCACATACATCATAGGATGATCTCCTTGTTGCGACTTTGGAACTCGCCTGAAACCCCTCAGAGCACACAGCAGCCGCACTCAGACCACAGCACACAGGCCTCTTTTCATTTTTTTAAAGGTGTATTTATGTTGGTGACTTTTTCTTGGTTAAATTTTTGATTGTTTCATTGAATCTATGAATATATTGTTTTTGTTTTTGTTTTGTTTTTGTTTTTGTTTTCCTATTTGGTATTACAACCTACTGGGATATTGGTTTATATAGTATTCCTTTATAATACTCTGAGTTTCATTACTTCCCATTATAATATTTTCCATTTATTTCTAATTCTTTACATTTGTTGGATCAAGTGTCTGTCAAATCTTTTAAAAATAGTTCTTAGATTCATTGTCATTTTTTAAATTTTTATTAATAGTTACATTTTATTAATTCTGTATCCCACTCCCTCATTCCCTCCCAATCCTATCTCCCTCCCTCATCTCCTCCAGGCACCTTTCCAAGTCGACTGATTAGGGAAGACCTCTTCCCCTTTCATCTGACCCTGGTTTATCAGGTATCTTCAAGAGTGGCTCAAAGTCCTCCTCTGTGGCCTAGCAGGGCTGCTCCTCCCTCAAGGGGTGGGGAGGTCAAAGAGCCATCCATTGAGTTCATGTCAGAAATAGTCCCTGTTCCCCTTACTAAGGAAAAACCAATTGGTTACTGAGCTACCACAGGCTATAACTGAGCAGAGGTTCTAGGTTATATCCAAACATGGTCCTTGGTTGAAGAAACAGTCTCATAAAAGACCCCTGTGCCCAGATATATTTGGTCCTTGTGGAGCTCCTATCCTCTCCACGTCATACTAACTCCCCCTTCTTTCATATGATTCCCTGCACTCTGCTGAAGGTTTGGTTATGAGTCTTAGTATCTGCTTTGATACACTACTAGGTAGAGTCTTTCAGAGGTCCTCTGCAGTAGGCTCCTGTCCTGTTAATTGTTTTCTCCTATGTCTAATGCACATCTCATTTGTCTTTCTAAGTGAGACTTGATTATCTTCCCCCCGGTCCTCTTTCTTGTTTATCTTCTTTAGGTATATAGATTTCATTACGTTTATCATATCTCATAAGTCTATATAAGTCAGTATATACCATATGTGTCTTTCTCCTTCTGAGATACCTCACTCAGAATGATCTTTTCTAGATCCCCCCATTTGCCTGCAAATTTGAAGATTTCCTCAGTTTTGATTACTGAGTAGTATTCCATTCTGTGAAAGTTTCACAATTTCTGCATCCATTCCTCTGTTGATGGACATCTGGGTTGATTCCAGGTTCTGGTTATTACAAATAAAGCTGCTACAAACATGGTTGAGCAAATGTCCTTGCTGTGTACTTGAGCAAATTTTGGGTATGCCTAGGAGTGAAACATTAATTGTCTGAGAAAGTGTCAGATTGACTTCTAAAGGAGTTGTACCAGTTAACATTCCCACCAGCAAAGGAGGAGGGTTCTCCTTTCTCAACAACCTCTCCAGCATGTGTTGTTGTTCAGGATTTTATTTTTGTCATTTTGATGGGTGTATAGTAAAATCTCCAGGTCATTTTGATTTGCATCTCCCTGATGGCTAAGGATGTTGAGCATCTCTTTAAGTATTTCTCTGTCATTCTATCTTCCTCTACAGAAAATTCTCTGTTTAGCTCTGTACCCTCTTTTTTAATTGGATTACTTGATTTATTGCTTTTTTACTTCTTTAGTTCTTTATATATTCTGGATATCAGCCCTCTGTCAGATATAGGGTTGGTGGGTCCTATTTATTGATTGTGGCTCTTAGAGCCTATGCTGTTGGTATTCTGTTCAGGAAGTTGTCTCCTGTGCCAATGAATTCTAGGCTCTCCCCACTTTTTCTTCTAACCTATTTAGTGTGTCTGGTTTTATGTTGAGGTCTTCGATCCACTTGGACTTTAGTTTTGTGCAGGGTCATAAATATGGATCTATTTTTATTTTTCTGCATGCAGACATCCAGTTGTACCAGCCCCATTTGTTGAAGATGCTGTCTTTTTCCATTGAATGGTTTTGGCTTCTTTGTCAAAAATCAAGTATTCATAGGTGTGTGGGTTTATTTCTGGCTCTTCTATTTGGTTCCATTGATCCTCCTTTCTGTTTTTATGCCAATTCCATGCAGTTTTTATTACTATTGCTCTGTAGTACAGCTAGAGATTGGGGATAGAGATACCTCCAGATCATCTGTTGTTCTAAAGGATTGTTTTGGAGATTCTTGGTTTTTTGTTTCTCCATATGAAGCTGAGAATCTTTTTTTCAAGGTCTGTAAAAAATTGTATTGGTATTTTGAT
>NW_026591541.1:0-2599 GCF_907164565.1 Psammomys obesus | reverse complement strand
ACACACACACACACACACACACACACACACACACACACACACACACATATATATACACACACACCACCCACTCTTCTACCCAGCCACCCTTGACACCGTCATTTAACACACTTACTGCCAATGTCTTCTCTGTACTCTCAGTGTCCAGCATGGTCACGGAACAGAAAAGGCCCTTCCTGAACCTCTGAAGTATGTCTCTCATAGGGTAGTGCCAAGAAGCAATCACTGCTTACAATTTATGAAACAATCTACTGACTGTTATTCTCAGATGAAAATTTACACGAGTAGGGCTGGGGATAGCCAACTGATAAGAGTATTTGCGTGGCATGCACGAAGCCCTGGGTTCAGTCTCCAATACTGAATAAACAGCATAGGTGTTCTACACCTGTAGTCTCAGCATTTCGGAGACACAGGCAAAACAGAAAACATCCCTGGTACTCACACCAGGCATAGTAATAAGCACAAACAATATGGAATTTGCTTGTCCTGAACCAGGACTGAAAATGTCTTTGTTATTATGTGGTCAGAGAAGCTTTCAAACCACTGCTGCAGATCAGATTTCAACACTGTTTTCTCCAGTAAGCTCCTGATGCTTTCTGTTAACAGATGCAGCACACAAGAGAACACTGGCACCTACTACCCTAGAACACACAGCGCTTCCAGCCAGGCAGTTTACCCCTGTAGCCCTGCATAGTTTCCATGCACCAGCCAGCAACTGGTTACCAGTAACTCTGTATATAACTTAGTGTTCCTTCTACTAAGTTTTTTTTTTACCCCCAAATCAATGAGTACTAGCTGGGGATGTAGCTCAGTGAGCACATGCTGAGCATGTGTAAGGCCCTACTCAGCCCCCAGCACCATGCAACTATGAGAATGCCTTTAAGTATGACACATACACTCCACACTGCTGGCGCACCTCTCTGGGCACAGTGTTATTACTCCATCATTCTATACAGAGGAGCGTAGAAAAAAACCAAACAATTAAAGGTGAGAAGCACGTGCGACCTGTCTCCTTGTATTGCTGATGGCTGTGTGTAGGCAGATCGTACCTGGAAACACGTGCTGCCCAGACACCATGACGAGCAGCTTCTCTTGCTCCTCCATGAGCCTCTGCAGTTGCTCCAGCTGCTGCCTCTTCAGTTGCTCCTGCTTCTTTTGCTGTAGTTCTTTCAGCTTTGTAAGTGTGAAATCAAAGTTGGATTACACTTTCTGACACGGCTTACCATCTACCTTACCTTCATTCTCCCTGGTAAACAATCTCAGAGAAAGACCCCCAATCAATAAAATCTGCTACGAAAACACTCAAATTTCATTTCTTCTAAAGTAAGTCATGTCAGTATCTCAAATAAAATATAGGGGGAGCAACTCCTTTGAGTCTTCTAAGAATATTCCAGGATAGAACTACTTTCTAATATTTGATCAACCCATTCTTTTCAATTTTTTTTTTTTTTTTTTTAAGAGATGGGGTTTCTCTGTGTAGCCCTGGCTGTCCTGGACTCGCTTTGTAGAACAGGCTGGCCTTGAACTCACAGAGATCAACCTGCCTCTGCCTCTGGGATTACAGGCCTATGCCACCATGCCTAGCTTAAACAGCCATTTCTAACTTCACTTTTACCAAATGATGGAGCAATTTAAAACCATGAATTTATCTTAATTGCTACGTTCTGTAGATGTATATTTATACCAAACATACCTTAACATTTCACATTAGAAAACAAAATTGTGGGATTTTGAGAATTCAGAGTAAAGAGGAAGCAAGATGACCAATCATTCAATGCCTATAACAATACAAATACCTGAGGCCAACCTACCTGTTCTAGTTTTTTAAAAAGCGGGTTTTTATTAGCCACTTCTTTGAGTTCACTCGCAAGATCAGGCATAAAGTCATTTTTGTTATCCTCCTGATATCCAGGGGTATCCTGACATGTCAATGTTGGTTCCTTTTTAATTAAAGGAAAGACTATGTGAGCATCAGAGTTTTCTGAATGTAGTTTATAAGGTCCTCCAGCCTCCAACTTCTGTTCTTCACGAAATGAATCTTCTTCACTACTAATGCTGAAGCTATTCGAAAAGTGGATGGCTTTAACAGGGAAGCTGGTGGAAACATTTGTCGCTGCTTGCTTCTCGTCTGCTTCCAGAATAGGAAATCCTTGATTTACTATGACCCCAGCCCGAGAAGGACTGGTCATCCACTGGGTTAGAAAGTCCTGCCCACTGTTTAATTCTGAAGAGGTTGGCATCAGGAACATTTTAATTTAATGTTCTTATCTAAACAATGAGAGATCCAGAATACCTATTGACTTCCAACACCTGTAAAAAAGAAAGCCAACAAAAAGTATTCATTACAACTATTATAGATGCTTTACGTCAAAGTAGCCCAAAAAGTAACATTAATCCCACAAAAGACTTTAGCAGGGAATGACAAATTGGTTCAGTGGGTGTAAGTGCTTGCCACCAAGCCTGATGACATAATCCCCAGTTGCTACATGGTAGAAAAAGAGAACTCGCACAAGTTGTCCTGTGAATTCAACATTCATGCACAGCACATATGTGAACATGCACAAACACACACACACACACACACACACACACACACACA
>NW_026591540.1:0-26639 GCF_907164565.1 Psammomys obesus | reverse complement strand
TGTGTGTGTGTGTGTGTGTGTGTGTGTGTGTGTGTGTGTGTGTGTGTATGTATGGTTTAATTTAACCCTAGAACTGCAAAAAAGATCTCAACGTAGACATTGATTCCAACTGGCTATCAGGGATGCTTCAGAGTAGCTCTCAACCCCCCTGACGCTGCGACCCTTTAATACAGTTCCTCACATTGTGGTGACCCCCAACCATAAAACTATTTTTGTTGCTACTTCATAACTGTAATTTTGCTACTGCTTTGACTCACCTGTAAATATCTTATATGCGGCCCCCAAAGGGGTCGACAACCGCTCCTTTAGAGAGCTGGGCTGAGAAGTGGTGGGGCTGGTTGCTAGGCGGGTCCCCGTGTGTTACCGTCGTCAGGGAGTCTTGTGAAAGGAAGTGACCGTGAAGTTCCCATTGGTAATTTCCATGCCCTTTCTAAATTCTGCTTGATGTGTGTGAAGTCACAGAGGGTCTTCTTGATCATCTGGACCGGGACGTAAAAATGTTATTACGGAAAATGATTCGAAGTTCTCACCAAATTACCCAGAGGGTATATATGATCCTATTGGTCTAGAAGAAAATGGAGTGCGACAGAGCCTCCAGGTGCCGAGAAGACCAGAAATTCCAGCTTTGCAGAAGTACACTGGCCACATACTAAACAGTCCTCTTCGAGGAAGCCTACACATGTTTTGGCACAGAACGTAACCTGCAAATTTTGTGGGGTCCATACATAATAATTCCTCATCCTGGAGAACTCAGTCATTTTTGCCGAAGCATACATTGAATTCCTGCTGATACTTGGACTAAGCAGGACTGTAAAAAAATTTTTTTAAGACAGGGTTTCTCTGTGTAGCGTTGGCTGTCCTGGGCTCACTTTGTAGGCCAGCTGGCCTCGAACTCACAGCGTCCTCCTGCCTCCTGCCTCCCAACTGCTAGAATTACAGGCGTGCACCACCGTGCCTAGCTAGGACTGTAAATTCTTAACAAAGTTCTCAAGGTGAAGAGTTAGGGATTCTGCTGTTGTTGCCGAGCCTGCGAGATGGCTCAGTGGGTGAAGTGCTTGCTGAGCAAGCCTGGCGACCTGGAACCCCGTCCCCGAGCAAGCCTGGTAGAAAGAGAACCAACTCCCAAAAGCTGTTCTTAATTGTCTCATGACTTTCCTAAGTCGTCTACTGACCTCTGTTTGTGTTCCACAGTGCACCCTCGCCACCTCCTCCCCTCCCGTCCCCTGCAACACACACAGAATAACAACAAAATATATTTAAAATAACGTTTTTTTTTTCTTGAGCTAGAAAAATAATGTTGTTTTAGTCATATGGGATGAAGGCCACTGAATGGGCAACAGCATCAAAGAGAGGGCTAGTCCTGGAGACAAAGGTGAAAATAGTGGTGTGTCCTTGTTCACCACACAATGTACAGGCAATAAAGAACTTTCTGCTGGTAAACTGTGGAGTGATGCTTGCGCTCATCGAGAAGCTGGCTTTGGAAGCAAGATCGCCCCCATCTTATTTCAGATACAAGCATGTTTGTCTCAGAGTGTTTTCCAAGGAATGGGCTGGTCCCTCTAACTCTGTCAAGGAGAGAAGAGAACAGCAAAACAGCCCCATAAACAAAACAACAACAACAAAAAAAAAACATTATGTCTTTAAAAACAGCCAGAAGACAGAGGCTGGAACTAAGGCTTAGCTCAGTGGTTCTCAACACACCGATGTTTACATTATGATTCATAGCTAGCGAAATTACACATATCAAATAGCAAGGAAAATGAACATGAAGAACCGGATTACAGGGTCGCAGCGTTAGGAAGGTTGAGAACCACGGCCTCAGGCGTACTCCTGTAGGTGTTCTCTTGCAGAGCACGCACGCACGCAGGCTGGAGTCCCAGCACCCGTGCTGGGCAGCTCACATCCTGTAAGTGCAGCTCCAGGGGATCCGACAGCCTCTTCCGGACTCCGGGGGCACCTGCACTCACACGTGTACATACCGCGCTCCCAACATACACATAATTTATGTTACCAAAGCAAACACACAGACGGTAGAACATTTCCAGCGGCTGTTATTATTTCTCCCATGGCATGAAATTACCCGTGGGAGAGAGAGGCTGGAGGTTCGGCCTTGGGACGTTCATCCAGGAAGAGAAAACCCGGTCCAGATCACTAGCTGGCCTTCCCAGTTCCCCACCTGTCTTCTGCTGGGCGTTGTGAATCCTCGGTTAACGGGTTATCTCTTATCTGTTGTTTTAGTTCAGCTGGAGGCCTCTCTGGCTCTGCTGTGCCTAGGATGCTCCCTGTGGAAGTTCTGCCGACTGCCGTAATCAGGTTTCCCCTGTCAGTTCCTGGTAGATGTTTGCAAGCCCCGGATTTGTCGTTCCTGCCTTTCCTCTGTTAACTTGTTCTGTGACTTAGAAGCCTTATCTCCAGGGACACGTTGCTCTGTCTATGGTGCTCCATTGAGAACTCCAGCAGTTTGGATCTCTAGTGGATCTCTGCTGGATGTTTTCAGCCGCAGATTTAGTGTTTTTCTCTATCTACCTCTCATTTGCTATTTATTTATTTTTTATTTTGGCTTGCTATATACATGTAAGCTCATTCAAAACTAAACATATGAGTATGGATATTATAGATCTTTCTCAGGACTCCACAGAAAACAGATTTTTTTTTTCTATCTTCTATCTTTTTTTGAGACAGGGTCTCACTGTGTAGCCCTTGCTAACCTGGAACTCTCCATGTAGACCAGGCTGGCCTTGAACTCACAGAGATCTACCTCTTGAGTGTTGTCATTAAAGGCACACACCACCATACCCAGTACCCTCTTGGCAAGGCTCAACCTGTACGTGATGAGATGCCACCAGCAGTATGACGTGCCTGGTGAGTGAGGGACACTTCGTGACCAGCTTCACGAACTTTGGTCTGCCCACATCTGAGCCAATCCTGTTTCACAGCTGAATGCTGAATGGCATCATCAGCAACCCGAGGATTAAAAACAAAACAGCCACAACAACAAATGTGGAAAAAAAGATAAAGCCACGCCCTTCTGACAGTGTGTTTAGTGTCTAGTCTGTGCTTCCTGTTGAGAGAGTCTCATGTAGCCCGGGCTGGCCTTATACTCACTTTGAGGCCAAGGATCACTTTGACCCCCTAAGTCACCTGCTTCTACTTCCTCAGCGCTCTGGTTATAGATTCAGGTCACCAAGCCCACTCTTGTGTGATGGTGGTGATCAAACCCCGAGCTTTGTATGTGCTAGGCAAACCCTCTACCGAGTGAGCTCTCTCACCAGCCTGCAGTAAAGTTTTGAACAAGTTACACATTTATTTGTGTGTGTGCATGCCATGACAGACATGTGGAGGTCAGAGGACAACTTTCTGGACTCAGTTCTCTCCTTCCTTATGAGGGTCCCAGGGGTCAAACTTAGGTTGTCAGCTTTACCTATTGAGCTAACTTACTGGCCTCCTGCACTGAAGTTTTCACATGGCCCAGGTAAAATTAGTTTATCTGAACCTCCAAGAAAGTAGGATTGCAGAGATAAAAGCTCATTGCCCAAAGAGGTCAGTTTCGATTGACGTGACAATAAGGTCCATTTGCATTCATTTTCTTTTTTTACACACAGAAAAAGTAGCTTGACGTAATCAGATGTCAACTAGTTGGCAGACTTTATTACTTTATAATTTTATTTTGTCTCCTTGTCCGCGTCTTCAGGGAAAGTGATCAGAATGGCCAGTCTGCATTTGATGACTGTGGCAGCTGTGTCCAAACCCTTTTCTATCTATAAAACCAGCCACTTCCGTTTGCTTGAGGATATAAATATTTACTCTGTTTTATGGCATGAAATACCTGGTTCTAGAACCAAGAGTGAGGCCAACTAAGACCTTTAAGTTATAATTGTTCCTTTGACCCCACGGATTGTCTGGGTGATGTGGCACTCGGTATCTTATGACCTCAGGCCTCTTTTCCTGGGAGTTGACAAGTCCCGAGAATCGGGCTGTGAAGAATCCATCTTTATTCTCAAAAAAGCCTATACAGGTAACTGATACGTGTATAAGCAAACACCGACCTTTCATTGGGGTCTTGCTTCAACTGTCATCCCATATTTTATTCTCAAAGCTTAAAAACTTTCATTTAACTTGTAACTGTTTGTACATTTGTAAGTCAGCTATTGAACACACGGTACAGAGGCTCTGTCAGGCTTTCAATACCATATCCTTCAAAGCCCAGGGCTGTAGGCTTGTAGCATTCAAATCAGGCAATGATGGCAAAGAAAGTGGTTAAAGACTAGGTCACCTTTCCTGTCTGCAGAAGTTTAAAGCCATGTCTCTGTTACCTCACTTCTCACTGTGAGGGACAGACAGAACCAGAGCAAGTAGCAGAGAGAAGGCCTTGCTCTCTCTTTCCTGGTCCTTTTCAGCAGATCTACGCTCCCCTCTTCCCCATGCTCTGTACCCCAGAGGTATTTACCCTGGAGCCAGCACCCAAAAAGCTTAGGACCTAGTGCGGTATAGGGTTGTATGTGTTCATGGCCTTCAGCTGAGAAAGGGAGTGAAGGACAGAGAGGCACAGATGGCTACAGCAGTCTCCTCAGGAAGAGAGGTCTACAAGAAGATAGGACTGAGTTGATCTGAGCATTGATCTTTTCTGCTGTCTATGTTACTAAACCCCAATAATTAGATTATGGGTACTCCAGTTTGAAGGCCATGGTCTCTGACCCTCTCATTGACACTAGCTGAGCCTGAGACATGCTCAGGCAAGTGTGACTGTTGTTTAGCTTGGACCTGCAAGTTTGTTGACTATGTATAGTATAGCAAGCCACATATACTGTAGACATTTTTCTTCCTGAAGCTTTTTTTTTTTTTTTTAATGGGGGTTGTTTTCTGAAGCAGGTGTTTCCAGGTTCTTGACATCATAATCAAAGAATTGAAATACAAGTGCATACAGATTGCAAAGTAATGTTTACTCAGGAGCAAAGTGATAGTTCAAATCGGGAGTTTTGTCAGAGCAACAGCCGCCACCTGTCTTTATGAGATTGTAGGGAAAGGAGGGGCTGTTTTGGTAAGGGGTGCAATTTGAGTGATTCTATATTTTGATTGATGGGTTTGGTTGATGTAACCTTTTTTTCTGCTCTGCGTGTTTCTTCCCATGATGCACCTGATCTTTAATCATACGTATGCTCATTTATGCGCGGTCATAAAATGGCAAATAGGGCGATAGTGGTGCACACCTTTAATCCCAGCACTTGGGAGGCAGAGCCAGCTGGATCTCTGTGAGTTTGAGGCCAGCCTGATCTACAAAGTGAGCTCCGGGACAGCTAGGGCTGCACAGAGAAACCCTGTCTCAAACAACGAAACAAAACAACAACAAAAGAGATCCAAACAAAGAACCACTGGAACCATAAAATGGCAAACAGAGGAGGATCTCTAAAGGTTCATATATGCCCCACACCAATCTGGGCTGGCTGGATGTCCTCACTCCTGTGCGCATGCATATCCTGAATATTCGTGCAGAAAACTGTCTGTAACAGGAGAGTCACTGATGATGGTTACTGGCAAAGACGCCTTTTGCCAGCTTCCAGGAGGGATGCACACATGGCCTGATGCCGGTGGGGATCCTAGGTTGCTAGCTGCATTGTTAGAAGAGGGGTATTTGTGTAGCCCAAACCGAGCATAATCTCAGTTGCTAAAGCGTTCCCTATGCCTGCCCACCTCACCCAAAGCTAGGTAGCCGCACTTGTAACTCAGGAGCCATTCATGACGCTTAAGCCAGCTTTTCCCACACCACTAAAAGAACTCCCTTGTTACATAAAACAGGGCCAGTTGTGACCAAAAGGGAGGATTTCGAAGGAAACTATAGCCTTTGTGGGTCATTTCCTACCTGTGGCTCCTAGATCTGTTGGCAGAAACACTGCAGAGCCTTTTCCAGAGCCATGGCTGTGCTACTCACCCTGTTTCTACATAGCCAGACTTCCATCCAGCTCCACTGAGCCTCAAAGACCCCTTCTTGGCCACGTCCCCCAAAAACTCAGTTTTAGTAAAAATCCTTTCAAATCTGTGTATTGAGAATCCCCACCTCAGTGTCTAGTCACCCTCAAAATCTGATCAGTCTTTCTCGTCCTCTCTCATCTGATGTCTAATCAACTTCCTGTTTCTTTAGCAAGAATCTGGCTTGGTTGGTTTAGCGGGAACCACTGTGTTCCTTGACGCTTTCTCTTAGCCACTTTCTCTCCACCTAGTCTGTCTGCCCCAGGACGCTCACGTTGGCTGGAAAGTCTCACTTTTCTTTACATTTGGAGTTAGCCAGTCTCTCTTCTCTCCTGTGAATCTCCACTGCCGCGGCCTTTCCCGTACAGTCTGCTTTTACTGGTGTTAACAAATGTCATGAATAATTTTGTTCTTCAATATTTTAGTGGGACTCTAGCTAACTTGTAAAGAGCTTTGGCTCACTTAGAAAGGCCTTCACTACACGCATATATATATATTATATATATACTTGTATATATGTGTGTGTTTATATGTAAAATGTTAGATTACATAGATATAATATTTCATAAAACAATGACTTGGAATTCAGGGAGCATTTTTTTTTCTTGTTTTTGCTTGAAATTCACTGTGTGGTAGAACTAAAATTCCAGCAGTTACTTAAAAATGTTTTAAGTATTTGTTTTATTTGTGTGTGTACTTGTGGTGTGTGCTTGCCATGGCCTGTATGAGGAGGTCAGAGGATAATGTGTAGGAATTGGTTCTCTCCTTACATCATGTGGGTCCAGAGGCTGAATTCAGGGCCTCGGGCCTGGCAGCAAGCACCTTTACCTGCTGAGCCATTTTGCTAACATTTTAAAGTGGGATTTATTTTGAAAAAGAGATCATGTGAGTTCTGTGTGGTGCTGCATACATGTAATCTCAGCACTTGTGAGGAGGATCATGAGGTCAAGGTCAGCTTGGGCAACATTAGACCCAGTCATAAACAAAGAGATAATTTGTTTTTTAATTACAAAACCCAAAACCATTTCTCTTAAAAAACAAATAGCTAGCCAACTAGGTAAAGGTGGTTTATGCTTCTAATGAGAGAGAGGGTTGAGAGTTCAAGGGCTAGCCAATGAGATCCTGTCTGTCTCTCTCTCTCTCTCTCTCTTTAGTTGTAACCAGAAGTCTCAAGTCTCAATAGTAGGGAAGTGGTAGCAGGAAGATTACAAGTTCAAATTCAAGGCTAGGTGGGGTTTCATAGCAAGATTCTTTGTCAAATGTGGGCATTAACCTCTCTTCTCTCCCTCTCTCACTCTCTCTCTCTCTCTCTCTCTCTCTCTCTCATACACACACACACACACATGCACATACAGGATTATGTATGAATGTGTATGGTTCTACCGAATGTATTCTCCTGTATCCTCTTGAGTCAAAGAGGAATAGTACTTAAACTATACTATTTCCACCCAAAATAAAATGTTCACCATGTTTTCCAACATCTCACTTTTGTAATGTCTGTCAGGCTTGGTGGCTCATGCTTGTAACCCGTATTTCCAGCACTCAAGAGGCTGAGGCAGGGAGACTGCCAGGAACTGGAGGCCATCATGGGCTACAGAGTGAGAATCTGTCTCAAAACAAAACAAAACAAAAAACCATCCAAAAAAAAAAAATGCAGAATACAACAAAGCAAGCAAACCCTTTTTCCTGGCGTCTCCGGCCACGTCAAGATGGCGGTAAACATGTTCTGTGACCCCTGCTGTCAGAAACCCACTGGACAGTGAGCAGCACCCACAGACTTTGTGCAAGAAGGCTGCTGCTCCAGTTTTAGGTAGAGAAGGATGGGGAGCTATGGGACCTCAGTCAGTGGCAGGAATAAGGAAACAGATACCCCCACGAAGCAGGATGTCCTGACTCCTGCCGTGTGCCTGCCATTGAGTACGAGGCCTTCAAGGAGACCTAGAGAAAGAAGGCACACATCTATTCGAGGATGTAATGTTTTAGCCCAGTGGTCCTCAACCCTAATTCTGCCGCCCTTTAATACAGTTCCTTCTGTTGTGGTGACGATTATTTCTTTGGTACTTCGTGACTTTAATTTTGTTACGGTTGTGCAGGATATCTGATATGGGACCCCACAGGTTGAGAAACTCCTCTTTACTCGGTCTGGAGTTTCTCCACTTGTTCTTGTTGAAAGCGTTTCTGGAGCTGACATATATTCATGCCGTGTTGCCTGGGGGTGGGGGTGGTGTCCAGTTGAATCTGCAAAATTTCCAGTCTCTTTGAAGATGCCCACCGTTATGTTGTCAGAAAGCTCTTGAATAGAGGTCAGAAGCCAGGAACCAAAGCCACCAAAACCCAGAATCTCGTTTCCCTGTATGTGTACTGCACGTGAAAGCCAGCTACTCCTCTCAAGAAGATGCACCAGAATGGAATTAGAAGAGGCTGTGGAATATTCTCAAGTTTTGCCCAAGGGCGTGATGAAGTTAAAGTGCTGAGAGCAGATTGTCAGGGCACAGTTTTTTCTTTCTAAGAACTTAGATTTCTGAGTCCAGGCAAAAAATAAGAATATTTTTAATCAAATGAGTAATCAAACCATGAAAAATAATTGCCAAGTAGCTCAAATAGGATCAATGCTTTGGTTAGGTGCCTGGTTAGCTCTCAGCAGGCTTCAGGGAGGATATCAGGGCTGGACTCCTGCCTCACAGTCAACTGCCTGGGCTCTAACTTCAGGACTCTAATTGCTGGTCAGCAGGAGAGACCCGAGTCAGACCCTGACAGTCAATAAGTGATGGCTGTCTCAAGCTGGTTCCCAAAACCCTAAGCTGACAAGACTAATGTCAGCAGGGGGCTTCCTGAAAACAGAAACACACCATTGCTGCATCTGTGAGAGTCAATCCATGTGGGCCTGTCAGTTACCTGGACAGTAAACGCCCCTCAGGGAGACTATCTCAGGAGTGTTAGGAAGTAGTAAGATTTGACTAAACTGAGACTCACTGGGACAGTGCCCCACTGTCCTTGACAGTGCCCCACTTTACTTGGCAATTCTCTGTGTTCCACTCTGCAGTCTGTCTGTCTGCCTCAGTTCTTTCTACAGAGATAGGAGTAGGAAGCTGAGCAGAGGCCAGAGGCCGCTGTCACTTTTAAAAGGTACAGTTCAGGGCTGGGATGTATTTCCATTGAGTGTTTGCCTGGTGGTCAGAAGGAGACCACTTTTGTTTGCACAAAGCCTTGGCTCTATCTCCAGCACTATGTAAAACTCAGTGTGGTGGCACAGGCCTGTAGACCCCACCCTTGGGAAGGAGAAGCTGGAAGATTAGAAGCTCAAGGTCATGCTTGGCTACATAGTAAATTAAAGGCCAGCTTGGAGTACAGAAGACCATGTCTCAAAAACCAAAACCAAACCAACCAATCAATTAATCAGCCAAACGGCAAAGCAACCAATTAGCCAACCAATGAACAAACCAGGAACAGGCTGGAGTGATGGGTGGCTGAGCGGTTATGAAGTGCTCTAGCAGAGGGCCTGGGTTTGATTCCCAGCACCCGTGTCAGACGACTCACAACCACTTGTCACTCCAGCTCCACGGGGATCTGACACCCCTGGCATCGGGAGACACCTGCACTCTTGTGCCTATACCCACCCACCCACACCTAATTAAAAAGGTTAACAATCAAGTCGTTAACAATCAAATTTAAAAACCAGGCACTCTTCAGGGGTTTTGCATACAGAGTGCCTCTTCGAGGCATTTCTAGAAGACAAAAATCCAACCCATTGAGCTCAGAGATTGAATTAGATCAACTTGGAGTCAGCATCATCTAAACACGGAGGTGCAGTGCTGGGCGAGAGGGGCAGCAGCTTTAAACAGGAGCTTGAACAACAGGAAAACAAAGTGACCAAGCCGGTTATATCCTCTCTGTCAACTCTTCCTCCGCTCTCCCTCCCCCGACTTCTCTGAAAGCTAGGCTCAGATAAGCCACACAGTGTTGGTGGGGTGGGCTTTAGTTCCGCATTTCCATGTGGCATCTTCTCTTAAGCCATTGTGAAAGAGGTCCGCCCACCATGATAGGCTCTCATATTTTGTTAGATAACAGCTAGGGTTACTGTTTAAAAACGCTTTTTAGGGGCTGGAGAGATGGCTCAGTGGTTAAGAGCACTGACTGCATCTTCCAGACGGTCCTGAGTTCAATTCGCAGCACCCCCATGGTGCCTCATAACCATCTACAGTAATATCTGGTGCCCTCTTCTGGTATGCTGTGAAAACAGAGCATTCACATACATAAAAGTAAATAAAAATGTTTTTTTATTGGCATACATGAATTTTACATAATAATGGGTTTCATTGTGCATCTTCCTAAATAGATAATGTGTTTCAATTATAATCAAATAGGGTTACCCTTTTTGTTTCTTTTGGGAACTCGGGTTTGAACCTAGGGCTTTGTGTGCACTTTACACGTACATGTACTGTGCTACGCCCCCCCCCCCCCCAGCTTCCTCACTTTTAAAAAAAGGGACATAGTATAGTTCTAGTTTGTGTGTGTGCGCGGTCTTTTCTGCTGAGCCCAGCACAGTGCCTGGTGCATTACTGGCTCACAGATATCCACAGAATGAAGGTAATGGCTGTCTTTGGCTACTGGGTTGCTCTTGACAAACTTGGGAATGAAAAACACTGAATATTTTCAGCTCTCCTTCCGTCTCGCTGACGGGCTACCGTGGCAGCCGGAAAGAGGAGCACCGCTGTCCCACTGAAGGTCGCCTTCATCTGAGTGTGAGTGATGCCATGTGATCAAATGGCAGGTGCCCCTCGGGTTTCTTCAGTTATATTTCTGTTACACATCTCTTCATAGGTTTTTAAATCATTTCAGCTCATGGAACTTGGGTGTGCAAAAATCCAAGAAGCTATTATTTCAGACCCAATGATTCATTCTCAGAGTAAGTGTGCATAACTGCTTGCTCTTTCCTTTCCCAGGAGCCCTCAGGAATCAGAGCCCAGGGACAGAGAGCTCTTTAGTGTTTACTGTAAGATCAAGGACAAGAAATTCTGTTTACAGTGTGTATTCAGTGAGACTTCAGGACAGTGGGGCACAGCTGCCCTGAAAGAAAAAAAAAGTCCTTTGTGTTTTGAAATACTTCTGATGTGTTATGTTTATTCTGGTGTTTCAGTGCCTTTCTTTTAAAAGCTACATTACTCAGATCATGGCTCACACACACTGAACACGTGTGTGCTTGGGGTGTGTGGCGTAAGCTTTTCCAGAAGTTGTCGCAATAGTGGTACCACTCAGTATTTGTTTTCATGTCAAGATCAAAGCTGAGAGTAAGTTGTACTGGAGGGAAAAAGGAATAGAACGCTTCCTTTCAGCCAAGTCCCTTCAGGATACCGAGTGTTAGCTCTCAACTACCTCTCCAGGCTGTGTGTTCTTGGAGATAATGCAGCCACCCCTCCAGCACCGGGCACTTGGGAGCTCATCACTCTGAGCCAGACACCCCGGGAATCCAGGTTGCACTCCTGATCCAGATGAAGGGATTCTCTGCAGTATGATTATAGTTAATCCAAAAGCTGATGATTCAAATTTACATTTGAGGTTTTTACAGTTTTACCAGCCCGGGAAAGGATCTGCTCGTTTCCCTCCCTCTTACCTGGACTGTTATCATTATGTCATAACCAATAGGTCTGTCTCTGTTCTCAGGTGACTTGAACTCTAATGGAGATTGCCACATGAGAGCCATTGAGATGGCTCAGGAGGGAAAGACTCTTGCCACCGTGTCTGGTTATCTAAGTTTGGTCCCTGGAATCCACATTGTGAAAGGAGAGGCCAACTCCTTGTTGTCCTTGGACCTGTCCCAAACCCCACAGACACTGCTGGCACATTCATGCCCCTCCCCAGGGGGATTATGAGTTTGAGGACAGTCTGGGCTATGTTTTTTTTTGTTTTTGTTTTAATTTATTAATTTATTACCGTTTATTCGCTTTGTATCCCAGCTGCAGCCCCCTCCCTCATAGCCTCCCAATCCCACCCTCCCTCCTTCATCTCCTCCCAAGCCCCTCCCCCAGTCCACTGATAGGGGAGGTCTTCCTCCCCTTCTCTCTGACCCAAGCCTATCAAGTCTAGTGGGAACTGGAGAAATGGCTCAACAGTTTTAAGAACATTGTAGTACTGGAACACGGAGGCAGGGAGATCTCAACTTAGAGTTCAAGGGCTGTAGAGTGAGACTTTATTTCAAAAAAAGTCAAACAGAACAAACAGCAAGAAATGCCAAAGGGAAATCTCTAAGGGTTAAAGACAATACAGGTCAAAGAGTGCATAGGACCCAGCTCCACGCCCTGCCCCACTTGGGCATTTTGCATAGGAAAAGCAAAGTTTTGTAAATGATGGACTGATGTTTTGTGTAATGGACCCTACCTTGAGAAATATTCAGAGCTTGTTTTGCATTCTTGTTTTGCATTTAGTGTAGTTGATGTCATATATATACATATTTTAATCACAACACAAAGATACTATTTTCAAGGGACTTTAAAGCTCCTGTGACATTTTTCCATTTGAAATATTAGGGCAGATTTAATAGGCTTTGTGCCTTCCTTAATATACATGAAAACAATGAAGAGAAATAAAAACAATTAGGTTGTTAATTTAGCACTTACAGTATGGCTCATCGCTTTTTCTCAATTAACTTATAATTAAAGCATTTCCACTTCTTGTTCCTCAGGTTTTCTGTGTCTAAAGTAGAGAAGTGACATGTGTACTAATTATCTTAAGCCCTTTGAAGTCCTCGGGAGTCTGTACTGTGTCATTAGTGTATGCCTTGAAGACTTTTTTTCTCATTATACCATCGAAGGCTAGCTGAACATAGAACGGTAATAAACATCCCTTTGGAGACTTGCTCTTGAGAGCAGAGGCCAGAGACGGCACTGGAAAGGCAACACAGTAATGAGCACTCAGGTGGAGAAAGTGATGCAAGAGGAAGAAAGAGCAGCAGTGCTCCTTCACACCAGGCAGGGGGGGAGTGCTCCTTCACAGGGCATTTCAGGTACTGGGCCAATAGCATTTCTGGTTGGGGAAGTCTTTTTTTTTTTTACACACACAAATCTTTTTTTTCCTTTTCTTTTGTATTAATTACAGTTTATTCACTTTGTATCCCAGCTGTAGCCCCCTCCCTTGTCCCCTCCCAATCCCGTCTTTCCTCCTGCTTCTCCTCCCCTCCCCCCCCCCCAATCCACTGATAGGGGAGGTCCTCCTCCCCTTCCATCTGACTAGCCTATCAGGTCTCATCAGGACTGGCTGCATTGTCTTTCTCTGTGGCCTGGCAAGGCTGCACCCCCCTGGGGGGGGGAGGTGATCAAAGAGCCAGCTACTGAGTTCAAGTCAGAGATAGTCCCTCTTCCCCTTACTAGGGTACCCTCTTGGATACTGAGCTGCTATGGGCTACATCTGTGCAGGGGTTCTAGGTTATCTCCATGAATGGTCCTTGCTTGGAGTATCAGTCTCAGAAAAGATCCGTGTGCCCAGATTTCTTGGTTCTGTTGTTCACCTTGTGGAGCTTTTGTTCCCTCCAGGTCTTTCCATCTCTTGGGGAAGTCCTCTTAATATTTCCTTTCAATAAAGAACTATTTTTTTTCAATAGTTGTTTTTTTTTTTTTTTACTATCCTTTTTTAAAATGTTCATAACAGTTTTTTTTTTAAAAAAAATTACAGTTTATTCACTTTGTATCCCTGCTGTAGCTCCCTCCCTCATCTTCTTCTGGCCCACCCCCCTCCCTCATCTACCCCTATGCCCCTCCCCTAGTCCACTAATAGGGGAGGTCCTCCTCCCCTACTATCTGACCCTAGCTTATCAGTCTCATCAGGACTGTCTGGATCCTTTTTTGTTGGCTATTCTTTTTTTTTCTTTAAATTTTAATTAAACATTTTTTTCTTCACAATTTATTCATTGTATATCCAGATTGAAGTCCTCTCCCTTAATTTACCCCAATCCCACCCTCCTTCCCTCTTCCCCTCACCCTCTTCCCCTAGTCCACTGAAAGGGGGAGTTCTCCACCGTTAGTTAGTTAGTTAGTTAGTTAGTTAGTTAGTTAGTTAGTTAGTTAGTTAGCTATTCCCCTTTAGAAAGATATTTCCATAAGATGGACCTAGCTCTCCAAAAGAAAAATCCTCCAGCCCATGATGTCACATCTCCATCTTTGGTTGCAGACTACCGTGGCTAACGTACTTTCCGTGAGACGTGAGGGAATTCCGTTCGTGAAGCCAGGAACTAAAGTGTAAGTAAGTCCCTGTTGTTACCACTTGTTTCTGACATCTCAATTACAGGTCACCTTCTACATGTATTTCCTCTTAAGGGAGATGGTCATGGTGTTTCTTGTTGGTGTTAAAATACACCCCACAAAAATGACCTAACGAAGGCTCACAGGACCTTGCTTTCTGGAGCAGCAGTCGAGATTTTATACAGATACTTTAACCTAGGCTCAAGGAGGAAGATTAGGAGGAAGAGCGGAGCTCAGAAGAAAGCAAGGCATGCCCAAGTGATGGTACGGGCTCCTCAAGGGAGAGGTGCCTGCCTGGCTCACAGTTTGGGGTTGCAGGTCCTCATGGTGAGGGAGCCTGGCAGCAGGGGTGTAGACCTGGTCGCCTTGGAGTCAGGAAGCAGAGAGCAGTGAGAAGCGGAGCTCAGCTGGCCTTCTCTTTTTCACTCAATCCTCCACCCCAGCCTATGCGATGGTCGTGTTCACACTCCGGGTGGGCCTTTCCTCCTCACTTAGGCCTTTCTAGAAATACCCTTAAAAAAGCAACCGGAGGTGAGGTGTGTTTCCACTCACAGACTAGCTGCCGTTTGCTTTTATTAAAAAAAAAAAAAAAAAAAAAAAAAAAAAAAAGATTAAATCCTGGGTAATTACTGAAAACAAAAGGTATGTGTAATGTAAGTGCTTGATGGAACTGTAACTGGGATGGGGTTACCCAGAGACTTATTATCTCCATTGAAACTGCCAAATATTCTCCTACCCAGGGTAGTCTCCCTTCCTCCTTCCGCTTTCTCACACTTCACTTCTCTCTCTCTTCCTGTCTCTCTCTCCTCAAGTATAAAAAGGAATAGAAGAAAATGCAAATTTTTCACAGTATGAAAGCATAGTCCTTGACAACATATGGACGCTTCCTCAGCCATCTTTCCTAACTATCTCCTTTGCACAGGCAACCGTGCAGAGTTTGGCTCCTCTCTTCCCAACCCCGTCTCCCATCTCCCTCTTAGGCACATCCTTACTGTCGAAATGATAATAGAGCTATTTTGTTTTAAATAAAATTTCCAAGGACTACAATAGTAACATTTGTTTGCAACTCAGCATTTATGAAAATGTAAAAAATTATCTCATAGCCCACAATTCCACTTTCTGCAGATAATGACTGTTAATATTTTTATGTATTTTCATCAAGTTATTTTTCCTTTTGTGTATGTGTGTGTGTGTGTGGTGTGTGTGCATTTGTGTGGTACGTGTGAGTGGGTGGGTATAAGTGTGTGCATTTGCAGTGGAGGCCTGAGATTGACTTTGGATGTGTTCCACAATGTTCCCTGAGCCTTAGGTACTGGAGTTATTTTGCATACCATGGCAGTAACCAATAGCTCTCCGATTGCACTTAAGACCCATTCAGCAAGAGGGGACTCATGCCTGGTGCTGGAAACCTAGTCATCTACCCAGAGCTAGTGCAGTCACGGGTCTTGGAGAAGAACCTACAAACCATCCATTTTACTAAAACAGCACAATCCCTTATTACACTTCAAATATCTGTCCTTATACTCACAGATAAGTGTCATCTTCACCCCCTCATCAAGTCAACTTCTCTTTGTAACAGGAGATTACTACAGAAAATAGCACCAATCAAAACGCAGAGTTGTGGAGCTTAGTCCCACCCTATTGTCTATTAATTATTTTTCTTTCATCGTCATCATCATAATCATCATTATTATTTATTACAGTTTAATCACTTTGTATTCCAGCTGTAGCCCCCTCCCTCATCTCCTCCCAGCCTCACCCTCCCTCCTACTTCTCTTCTTATGTCCCTCTCCTAGTCCACTGATAGGGGAGGTCCTCCTCTCTTACTATCTAATCCTAGCCTATAGGGTCTCATTAGAACTGCCTGCATCCTCTTTCTCTCTGGCCTAGTAAAGCCAATATGCCAAGGGGAGGTGATCAAAGACCAGGCAACTGAGTTCATGCCAGTGACTGCCCCTGCTCTCCTTACTAGGGAACCCACATGGAGCCTGAGGTACCCATTGGCTACATCTGAGCAGGGTGGTCTAGTTCCTCTTGATGCATGGTCCTTCGGTTGATTCAGCAATCTCTGCAGGTCCCCTACCCTACCCTGGGCTCAGATTATTTGGCTCTGTTGGTCTTCTTGTGGAGTTCCTGTCCCCTCTTATAAGTGGATATTAGCCATATAATATAGGGGAAACATACTAAAATCTACAGTCCTAAAGAAGCTAAACAATAAGGAGGACACTAGGAAAAGGCTTAATCTTCAATCAGAAGGGCAAACAGGATAGAAGTAGGAGAAAACAGGGAACAGGACAGGAGAATTCCACAGGGGAGCCCCTGAAAGACTCTACCCATCAGTGTATTAAAGAAGATGCTGAGTCTTATAGCCAAACTTTGGGCAGAGTGCAGGGAATCTTATGAAAGAAGGGAGAGATAGAAAGACCTGGAGGGGACAGGAGCTCCACAAGGAGAACAACAGAGGTTTTTTGTTTTGTTTTGTTTTTAGATGAAAGAATAAGAGACTTGCTGATTTGCCTAGGCTAGCTGTCTCCTAAGTCCCAGGGAGCTCTTTTTCTGCATCCCCAACCCTGGAATACAGGTGCATGCTGCCATGCCTGGCTTTTTTCGTGGGAGCTTCGGATCTAAACTTAGGTCTTCAACTCTGTTTTGCAAACTTTACTATGTGTGTATGTGTGTGTGTGTGTGTGTGTGTGTGTGTGTGTGTGTGTGTGTTTCTCGAAATGAGGTTTCTCTGTGTAGACCTGGCTGTCCTAGAACTTGCTCTGTAGACCAGGCTGGCCTTGAACTCAAAGATCGGCCTGCTTCTGCCTTCCTGAGTGCTGAGATTAAGGCGTGTGCCACCGTCACCGCGAGGCTGGCCTTAAAATATTTTATAGCTTTGGGATAACATAGAAAGAAATGGGTTTCATTATAAGTGTTTGCGATTTTCCAATTAATGATTTGTCAACTCTGGACAAGAGACTTCCTGTTGTGAAGAATAGGAAGCATTCTAATAAAAAGTCCCACCTAAATTGCTGACTTTTACTTTTGACATTTGTCAGCTCCTGTGTATTTGATTTCCCCTAATGGTCACCTTTTAAGGCTATGGGTAATAGCAATTTCTATATCAGTTTCTATTTTCTGAGTGGATTTTAGGTATTCCCGTAGAATCCTTATTATGAAAAATGAATAAATTAGTACAAGTAAGCATTTTTCTACTCTCTTCTTCCAGTTTTCCTTGGTTAGGCCTTTTTTCTTTTTAGGGGAAGACATTTTGAGGGGGTCTCACTCTGAACTCTGAATCCTTCTGGCCCTGGGTCCTGGGATTACAGGCATGCACCTTGGGCTGTAGTTATTCCTCTACTTTTACTTGGTCACACTATACACTGTTCCTATCTCTGGCTCAGTCCAGTGTCTGCCTTCCAGTGTCTCCGTCAGCACCTGCTTGCTCTTGGGATAGAGCCCAAATTTCCCAGTGTAATAAAACAACAACAAAAGATCCTTAGAGGCCTGGCCCTGTGCTATCTTTATTGTCTTATCTCTAGGCCATGGCGTTCTCACTGGTTCTCACTGGCCTCCTGCACACCAGGGCCTCTTGTCTTCCTGGGATCTTATACATATTGTCAGTTTTTAAACTCTGAAGCTCAAATATGCTTGTGAAGGGCAGAGAACAGCTTTCAAGAGTCAGTTCTCTCTTTCCACCATGTGTGGTTTGGGAATGGATCTCAGGTTGTCAGGTTTGGTAGTCAATGCCTTCTCCTGAGCCTCCAATTCCTTTTCTTTTTTTTTTTTCTCTTCTCTCTCTCTCCTTCCTTCCTTTTCTTATTTTTTTCTTTTGGACAGGGTCTTACTATGTAGCCCAGCAGGGCTGGGACTCACTCATGTAGAACAGGCTTTTCTCAAACTCATGGACATTCCCAGGCCTCTGCCTTCTTCATGCTGGGATTAAAGGTGTGCACAACCATACCAGGACCCTAAACTTATCTTCTTTTTAGAATTTTGTACTCATGCCTCAAGACACAGCTGCACTGCACTATTTTTTTTATTTATTTGAGACAAGGTCTCATGAAGCCCAGGCTGGCGTTGAACTTGTTCTGTAGCTAAGGGTGACGTTGAACTCCTGATCTTCCTGCCTTTACCTCACAAATGTTGGGGTAACAGGTGTGCCCACCATATTCTTCTTCCTATTGCATCATTTTTTTTTAAAAAAGTAGAAACATTCTTCCTTTCCTTTGTCCTAGATGGGTGGTCCCTGGCATTGGTCCCCTCTTCCTGTTTCCATTAGAATACTTTCACCCTCAGCTGCCATTTCAGACTTGGGTATCTACTTCCTCTTCAGTGTGGGAATTGGGACCATGCGTTTCTGTCCTGTGTGTCCAGCATGGGGAGGGTGGGATGCTGTCCACAGAATGAATGAAATAGGAAAACAAGGTGAGAGGGCTTTTATTGTTTGTTTTCTGTTTGTTCGTTTGTTTGTTTTTGGTACATGCTCTTACTCTGTAGTCCTGGGTGGCCTTATACTTGTAAACTCCCTGTGTCTGCTTACCCAGTGCTGGGATTACAGATGTAACCAAACTGCTATGCCCGGTTTGAACAAAAAGTTTTAACAAAGATTAATGAGTGCCTTTGGGATTTTCTTTCTTTAGCTGATTTTACTGTACAATGTTTTCAGGAACCTTTTTTCAATTTTGTTGTATTTACTTTTTTTTTTTTTAAATCACCTTGAATGTCTGCCTCCTTTGAAGAAATAATTCAAGGAGAAAATAATTTCTGCCTGTACTACAGGTGAATCAACACTCACCTCCCTACACTGAGCCCAAAGCGAGGAAGGAGAGGAGGCAGACATAAGAATAAAGACTTTTCAGCCAGTCCTGAAGATACCTGATAAAACAGGGCCAGACGAAAGGGGAGGAGGTCCTCCCCAATCAGTGGACTTGGAAAGGGACAGGGAGGAGCTGAGGGAGGGAGCGTGGGATTGGGAGGGAATAAGGGAGAGGGATACAGCTGGGATACAGAGTTAATAAAATGTAACTAATAATAATAAATGAAAAAAAAGAATAAAGACTTTAATAAATATAATCCAGTTTTAGAATTTTTATTTTTAAACTGCTTTATTACATTTATTTATTATTTATTCCCTCTGTGTGTGCATGTGTGTACCTCACACATGCATGGATGACATAGCATGGATGTGTAAGTCAGAGGACAATTTGTGGGAGGTAGTTCCCTCCTTCACCACATGGAATCCGGAGATGGAACTCCGATCATCAGGCTTGACAGCAAGTGCCTCTACCTGGTAAGCCTAGGTAAGCCTAAGTCACTGGCCTAGGACTTTTGTTTTTTCTTTATTTTGTTTTTGAGACAAAGTCTCATGTAGCCCAGGCCGCCTCAAACTCATATAGGTGAGGTTAGCTCTCAAGCCCCTGATCTCTTGCCTCTGCTTCCCTAGCGCTGGCTGAGATCACAGCCGTGTGCCACTTTGGCTAACTATAGTTCACTTTACAGCTAGGCTGTTAACACTCGGGAGGGGAACCAAGAGGTTCAAGCTAGTCTGAGCACGGTAGTGAGTTCTAAACAAGCCTGAGCTACCAAGCGAAACCTGTTGGCGCCTGCATTTCAGTGAGCGACCCGTGGAACCGCCCAGGTCAACGAGTGCAGACACAGAGGCTTGCTGTGTTTCTTGGTGTCTTCCTTTCTGGGCAGTTTCGATGGTCCCCTCTACAGCCCAGAGGCCGCCTGATCACAGCACCAAGCTCTCTTGGTCTTCCACCCATTCCCTTAGCCAGCTTGGAGCCTCCCGCAGGAATTGTCTGCCTACACTAGTGCTTGAGTGACTACGTGACAGTCATTGTGTTTGAACCTGTCCCCTTCTTTTCAGATACCGGCCGTGGACATGCGGCAGTTAGTCTCAGATTCCCATAGCTTCTGCTTTCTGCCTCAGCTCAGGCGGCCTCTTTCAAAGCCTGAGCACATACGGTCATTTTTTTTTTTCCCTAAAGAAATGAATGTGTTCTTTGTCTCTTTTGTTGTTGCTGTGAGCAAACCCTCGCTGCTGCTTCATGTAAAGTATGTGCTGTACTGTCTACACTAGCAGTTCTTGGTTTGAGACATTTAAAGATGCTACAGAGAGTAAAATGATGTGGAAAGCTTGTTAGCTAGCAAGATGGCTCAGCAGGTGAAGGCACTTGCCACCAACCCTGAGTCCTGAGTCGGATCCCAGGATCCCCAGGTGGATGAAGAAAAAACAACTGCTACAGGTTGACCTCTGGCTCCAACATGCATGTCACGGTAAGCTCATCCTCTCTCTTCCTTTAGTCCCTATCCCCTCCCTCTTTTACACACACACACACACACACTGAATAATGTAATTTCTCAGTCTTCTTCAAGGCCTAACATGGTCCACTACTCCTTTGACCCCAGATCTTCCCAGGCTAATCGGACCCTTTCTGAACAATGGATGAATTCTCACGACTACGCTACTCACTTTAGATGCTAAGGAAAAGAAGTCGTTTTGTATTATTACTGCTTTCTTTAAGTGTATGGGTGTTTTGCGTGTATGAATGTCTGTGCATATGCATTCCTGGTGCCCACAGAGGCCAGAAGAGGACATTGGATCCTCTGGGATTAGAGTGACAGATAGTTGTGGGCTGGGATAGATAGATACAGGTGCTGGGAACTGAACCTGGGTCCTCTGGAAGAGGAGCCAGTGCTCTTAACTGCTGAGCCATCGCTCCAGCAACTTCATTACTGTTTTGTATGCTAAGCTGAGGTTTTGTTTCTTTATTGTATTTTATTTTCCTTTTTGAGAATGGGTCCTCTGTAGTCTAGGCTGGCCTCAAATTCACGTATGTGAGGCTAGGCTTGAGTTCCTGGTCTTCATGCCTCTACTCCCAAGTACTGGGGTTAGAGGCATGCGCCACTATGTCTGTATTGTAAGTTAAGTTTGCAACAACTACAATAAAAAAGAGCCACTCTAGCGTTCAAAGGAAGCAACCCTCGGAAGCAGTGTTTACCTGAGACTTCCCGGAGACTTCTGTAATGTCATCTGTTTTGAGCAAGCACAGCATGTGGCCACAGGCAGATGAACTGACACACTTTTAGTTCTCTCTGGACCGAAACCACAACTTGTCTGGTTCCTCAACACCTGTTGGATTGCCTTCCCGCCCTTCATTCCTGCTCCCTTAAAAGCGAACTAAAACTCATGTTGCAAGGTTGTTAACAAATTGAACTCCCGAATGTAATCCTAGTTCTGGGTATCCGGAGGAGGGTATATTTTGAGAGAGAGAGGCACTCAGGTGGTGGGGTTAGGCAATAGGTGAACCACCTTGCAAAAGGCAGAATAGTGAAATGGTGAAGGCCTGTGGTCTCCTGCACCGAGACGCCCACGAGTGTCTGGGTAAGTTCTGCCCTGTGCAGAGGAGCAAGGCCGCACACCTCCCACAACCTCTCGCCTCTCCCCCACTGCCTAATGCAAAGCTCAGTGTCAACTGATAGGTACGGTGACCTTAGGACAACGCTAGCATTTTGTAAAATGTCCAAGAGCCACTAACAGTTTTCTCTGCGAGAAATACACAGAACCAAAAGCGAATGGTTCTCAGAGCACGGCACGGCGAGGGTGCAGGAGTAATGCCTCTTTGGATAGGTTGTGGTTCCACACAACCTGGCTGACAGTTGACAGTTTTTAGGGAAAATTTTACTGCAAATGCTTACTTTCTGTAATTCTTCAGAGTGCCTCAGTAGCAAGAAGATCCTGGCAGGACAAGTGTACAGTTATTCTCAGACGCATAGATAAATAAATTCGGAACGTACATATTATTGTTATGAAATCAGTATGACAAATCTGGGCAAACAGCCTAACTGTGTAGCTTTCTTTAACTTTATATAGTGTATATTATGTCTTTAAAACAATGGCCTTCTTCTTTTTCTGGTCAGTAAGCAAAGAGCTGTTGCCTAGCAACCAGCGGCTTCTGCTTGGCTGATGTGTAAAATGGAAAACATTGTAGATCAGAGGCAAATCATTTTAGCCACCAGGAGTTCTGAACCAACCACACCTTTTTTTTTTTTTTTCAGCCGAGCTGCTCCCAACTTACTTGGTTTAGAGTTTTTAGTATTCCTAACATATAAAGCTACATCATGGCCTCACTAATTATTTTTAAAGAACATAAACTAAGAGATACAATGCAGACTAGGACACAAAAAGGAAGACTTCAGAGATTAAAAAGCTACTAAGCTTTTTGTTTGTTTTGTACTTGAAAACAAAGTTTGTTTGTTTTTTTTTAAATTCTTTTTAGTAACAGCATTTTATAGTTTGAGTACCTTGATTTTTTAAATAGGAAATCCACTTAAAAATAATTTTACTCAGCTGGGTGCAGGCCTTTAATCCCACACTTGGGAAGCAGAGGCAGGAAGATCGCTGTGAGTTTGAGGCCAGCCTGATCTACAAAGTGAGCTCAGGACATCCAAGGGTACACAAAGAAACCCTGCCTCAAAAATAAATAAATAGATAGATAGATAAATAAATAAATAAATAAATAAATAGATAGATAGTTTTACTCTACATTTAAGCCTGTGAAGATAGGCATTGTAGTCCATACCTGTAATTCTAGTACTTGGGAAGTAGAGGGGGAAGGTCAGGAGTTCAAGGCCAACCAAGTTTGAAACTAGCTCCATGAGACTTTGTCTTAAATATATATATATATAACTGGAGCAACAAAAATAAGTCTTCACTTAGCCATTAAAAGTTCCAAGGTCTGATTTTAATTCTTTTATTTGGGAAAAAAAATGTTTGTAATGAAAAAAATGTACGATTTCATGTTTTAAAATGCCAATAGAGAATTTAAACATCTATCAATGGGGAAATTGATGAAGGTGGTTAAGCGTACACATGACTGCTCAGAGTTGCCAGCTCTCTAGAAGTTGCTAAGTTTTGAAGTGTTATGTTCGAAGGTTTTGGATAGAAAAACTCACATGTAAAAGAAGAAAATTCATGGACTGACTTCTCAAGATGTGTAGAACCATACACATGTTTGTATTCTACAGCTCATTATTTATATAAGAATGACTTTTTTATTTATTACCTTGATATGGGAGTATGCTGCCCAGGCTGATCGTGAACTAGAGCTTATGTGAGCCTCCTTTCTTCACCCCTCAAGGAGCTGAAACCACAGGTTTGCACCACCGTGCCTCACTAGATCTTGTTATACTTATTAAAATGATTTTTTGTTTTGGTATTTTATTCATTGAATTAGGTTTTTCACAAAGAATACTTGCTTGAAAGAGAGATTTCTCTCCCTCTCTGTCTCTCTCTTTTATTTTCTCATAGTGCTAGGAAATTGTGTGGTGAGAATTTCTTAGTTGCTGCCAACAAAAAACTAACAGCCGAACTGAACCCGAAGAGTATTGGGGCGAAATATTTGGTGCTATTGCTGATGTGCTCAGAATTGGTGGGATATTAGAGAGCCAGGTTTGGGGGTGTGCTGGAACGTTAGGCACTCTAAAAGACTTTGTGGGTCCTTCCTTGTCTCCAGACACTTCCTTTGAGTCTCATGATGGTCAGTGAGAATATGGAATAGGTAATGAATGTCTTACAAAGTGGTTCTCAACCTTCCTAGTGCTGTAACCCTTTAACACAGTTCCTCATGTTACGGTGATTCCAATCACGAGATGATTTCACTGCTACTTCCTAACTGCAGTTTTGCTACTGTTATGAATTATAATGTAAATATCTGATATGCAGGATATCTGACATATGACCTCCCCAAAGGGGTCACAACTCACAGGTTGAGAACCCCTGCCTTATTAGCTTGCTCCATGGTTGGGATGAACTGGAAATTGGGGCAGTGACTTGATTCTTTTGATTTCCATGGTGGAGGAGGCATGTCTACATTTATAGGACTTTCTCTTTTCTATAGATACATATATGGAGCTATAAGCACATGTTCTACAGACATTATTGGAATACTACATATTAAAAAAACCTCTAAGTGAGTTTCTGGTGTCTACAGTCAGTTCCTCTGTGATGTAATCGCTTCTTCTGTCTCATGTTCCTCAACTCTAAAATGAATAGAAAGTTCATCACCCCTACAAATTTATTATTTGTGGTGAAAACTGTGGAATACCAGAGGCTGACCTTCCTACCTCTCATCATTAGGTACCAGCTTCTGAAACAAACACTCAAAGAAGGATCTTAGGCAAGACGTAAGGTTCTTTTTCACACATTGTCAGGCATAAGGAGACTTTGGCTACTATGGCTGCTTGATGGTGCCAGAACAGCCTTTCTACCATGGCTCTGCCACGCTCAGATAAAATTTTCACTTAGGCTCTTAAACTCATGGCGTAGCCAAGGCTGCTCTTGAACTCCTCATTCTTTTACCTCTACCTCCCAAGGGTTGGCATTGTAGCAGGTGACACACACTAACTATGAGTGTTTAAATGTGAATAATTACAGGAAGTTATTGTGCTTTTGTCTGTTGTTTTAGAGACATTTGAACAGTTTAGATCAATGGAAAAAGCATGTTGAGAGGCACCCATGCCCTAGGCCTGGGGAAAGAGGGTGGGTTGGGATCAAGAGCGCAAATAGAATACCTAGTCTAGCAGAAGGTAGAGACGTGGGGCCAGCAAGAAGGCCCAACTAGTCAAAGAGCTTGCCGCCAAGCCTGAAGACCTGTGTTCGATCCCTGGAACTTACAAAGTGGAAGGAAAGCATTGTGTGGTGTGGCATGTGGACACTCATGCGGGTACACACAACACATGCACACACTAAACAAAGCAATAAATAATACATAAAAAAGCATCAAAGGAGAGAAAAGTGAAGAACCAAGTGCTCTTCAAGCACAAGAAACTTACTGTCTCTCAGAGGTGCCTAATTTCCAGAGGGTGAACTTGGAAGGCCGAGGATGCGGCTCAGCAGCAGAGTGCTCGCCCAGTATGTGTCAGCAAACCACAACACACACAAGAGTGAAGTCTGGACTAGCCTCTGCGGAATCATGTTCTCACTGACACGGATGGGAGGACGGCTCAAAGTGGTGGCACTCCACAAGCTGAGACAGGAGGATTGGTATGGGCTTGAGGCCAGCCCGGGCCACATATGGAAAGCCTGTTTCAAGAAAACCAAACCCCAAATCAAAATGACACCAACGAAACCATCACCACATCAAAAAGGGAGCAGAAAGGCTAAAGGCTGGTGTTGGTATTATTGCGGAGGATTTGAGTTTCGGGATTGCTGTGGGAACTGGCAGTTTCATTTCATTCAGTGTGTGGTTCAGAAATCTTTACCTGAGTGGTCAACCCTATAAAAGTTGGTAACAATTGTATTTGACCCTGAGAAGGAACACAAGGCGATACTCCTAAGTTACAATGTTCGTAAATAAATTTGTTGGCCTTGAAAGCATTCCTTAAGCAGAGACCTGTGACTAAGAGGCCAAGCCTTTTCTTTCAACTTCAGCAGGTTCCAGAGGAGGCGAGAGAGTTGCAAATGCTTAACGTGCACTTCCATTCCTAGAGGCGATTCTGAATTCATTCCAAAGTCAAGCATACGGAGCAGGACAGCACAGGCTTGCAGGCCTCTCTAGACACGTGCAGTTTGAGGAAATGCAGCTTGAGGAGCCTTGATCCAGAGTCCTGGTAACAGAGCCTGCCCAAAGCCAAACAGCTCTGGACGTGTAAAGGCTTTTTTTAAGATTTTTTTTTTTTTTTTTAGTGCTGCTATTTGTCTGCTTATATTTCTTTTGACACATGTCTCTGCAATTTTTTAAATTTGTTTCTCTGCCTACCAGCCCAGAGCTTCCTATTATTCAAGAGAAACATTCTTTATGGGATATTTTGGGGGCTTTGAATTTTTTTTAATCTATTTTTTTAATCCATTGACAGTTTTATACATGTATATAATGAAATTTAGTAATTTCCACTTCCATGAGCTTTCCAAATATCAAAGTAAAAGTGTTGGCCAGGACCTCAGAAGAAATGTTCTCCAGACAGCTCCATTTCTACTTTTTTTTTTTCTGCTTAAGTTTGTAATGATAAGCGGTACCTAACAGCTTTGAGGGCTTTGCATGGTCTAACCTATAGAGAGGGTCAGAGGTCCCTGGGGTGGGGCTTAGCCTTTCTTCTCAGGACAATGGAGGTGGCACTGAAGAGGTTCTTAGGGTAACCAGTCCCTTTGCCCTCTGCATGAATTAGTGCCTAGAACTGCAGGCTGCCAGTGGCAGAAGCTGCTGAGTCAGAGCAGGCATGGTGGCAACTTAATTAGCTCGTGAAGGAAGCAAAGAGCCTGCACTCCTGAGTCTCGGGGCTGTCTCCCCTCTCATTAGTTCCCCTTGTGTGCCAACCTCGGTCTCTCTAGCCTGTTTTCCCCATGAGGTGAACATGTCCCCAGCTTCTCCACTGGACAGGAAGGAGTCTGTTTTCTCTAGAAACTTTTTTTTTTTTTTTCCAAGACCGGGCTTTTCTGTGTAGCCGTGGCTG
>NW_026591539.1:0-36774 GCF_907164565.1 Psammomys obesus | reverse complement strand
TTCTTGCAGAAGCCTCGAGTCTGCCTCCTAGGATCCTTGTAGTGGCCACATAAATCAAATGAGATTGTCATATCACCTGGAACTAGAATTATATATGGATGGTTATGGGCCACTACACATACATACTCAAATAAAATACATCTAAAAAAGTTAAAATGATAATGAAATTTAAAAAGGTACTGGTTACAAGGTATGGTGGCATATGCAGGTATCCTGGCACTCAAGAGGCAAGCAGATCGCTGTGATTCTGTGAGTTCAAGACCAGCCTGGTATTGCGGAGTTCCAAGGCAGCTAGAGATACATATAGACCTTTTATTTTGTTTTGAAAGAGATTTTCAAATGCATAATGATAAAATGAACCTCTGATTGTTAAAAAGTATGCAGACAATGCGATTTTCCCCTTCCCTGAAAAACAAAACAAAAACCACAACTTTTAGATGTAGATAAACACTACATCTGGGTTTTGTTTGTTTTTTTGGTATGGAGATAGGTCATTGCCACTTCTTAAGAAGCATGCTTTTAGGCAACATATTCCTATTTTGTTACAGTGAACTCAGGCAAATTTCCAAATCAAGTATCCTCATACTATTTGCATCAAGCACGTGACTTATGCAATGAAAGGTGATTTGGAAATTCCTCAACTCAAACTTTATTTCACAGCTGAACAGAATACAGCTTTGTATAAGGAACAGTCATTAGGACATATCAAATCTGCTAACCTGCCAAACTAGTTCAATCAAAAAACAAACCAGGAAAATAAAAACTACACACAACAGGTAGGCCTTTCTTTAAGGTAGGTGGTTGTACACCAGAGAAATGAAGTGGCAAAGGACCAGTCCAACAGCTGAATAAAATACACTCTAACCCCACATCAGCCACATAGCCATCTTATGCCAGCTGGCTGACTGGGCTTCTGTAAAACACAAGCCCCACATCAGATATGACAAATAAGTATTCTCCACTGATACTGTAAGCTCATCCTTACTGGGAAAATCCAAAAAACAATCCACATTGTAAGGAATTAACAAACACTTGGACATTAATCCCACAATGCAAGGTTTTACTGCTTTAATGTGTTTTACTGTTTTAATGTGTTTGCATCTGCAGTAAGCATTAGGATACACTCATTTGGGCACCATAAATTAGGTGTGTAGCACTACACATCAGACACCCAGCCACCCCAACCAATATTAATCCAGGCAAGAAAACTGAACAAAACACTTCTGAAAAAGGGTACATTCACAAACTCAATGCAGTTTAATTTTTGTCAATCAAAGGCTTCCACTTACAATTGTTTTGTTAATGATAAATAAAGACAGGTTAAATGTCCTACTCTCAGTAAATTAAGTAATTCATCAAACCCAGGCTTGAATTATTACTATGTTACTGTTCAGCAATTCCATCCAAATAAACATTGATACTGCACTGTCAAATAGAAAAGAAAAAAAGTATAGCTGCAGCAAATGCTAGTTTGTATTCTGAGCATTGGAAACACCCTGCTCTGTATCCTTTCGATTGCCACTCTGCTTTCATAATGTGAATCTGTCACATTTTACTTCAACAGATAAAGCACTCCACTGAGAATATAAAAAGTTATAAAAATGTAATCATAAAAGACTAAATATTGGTAGGCATGTCAACTTTCTTTTAATAAAAACAAAAATAGTCATTGTTATCTATTTAAATAAGTATCTTGTTATAGAGTGTTCCAGTTATTGAAAAAGGGCCCTTAAAAAACCCAACTGCCTACTTTTAAACCCTGCCTCTCTTGCCCCTTAAGACAGATTTGAGGGGAGGATCATTTAGTGTGCAAATCGGCAAAACAAATGTGGAGGAGCAGGACTTCCTGAAATGATGTTCCCAATCAATTCATCAACCTTCAAAAGTAAAATAACTAGAGATGCCTTTAAGAATACACAAACAGACTTCATCTTTGCATTCCTTTCCAAACAAAAAGTATGTACAGCATGTTTAATAATATGCAATATGCAAAAGCTTTGTGTTGCTGTTAGCAACATCTATCCCCACCCTCCTTATTCACAAGTGTACTTCTACTAAACACAATTACATCACTAAGCCTGTTAGTTGGGGGTGGGTGGGTCTTAAATTTGTTAAAACTGAAAAATCTTTGTATAAGGGCTCCACTCATTTGACTCAAGGTTATAGACTTCCACCGTGTTCAGAAACTCGTTGCCATCAAATCCTCCCACTGCATAAATAGTATTCCCTACAGTTGTGATCCCAGCATTGCTCCTCGGGGAAGTCATATTTCCCATCATCTTCCATTCATTTCTGGCTGGATCGTACATCTCCACACAACTGATGGCATGAGAACCATCAAAGCCACCACCTACAAACAGCTTTCCTAAAAGAGAAACACAACAGTCAGTCTAAAGAGGCTCAGAAAAACACAAAAATTAAAAACCTCCCAAACTCTGGGTGAGTCTTCTGGAGAAATGACTGTCTATTCTGTTTAAAAAGGAAAAAAAAAAAAGTTTCAAGTAAATGCCTACGTGGGCAAAGCACAGTAACATACTTGTAATGACACCACTTGTGAAGCCAAGATGGAGGACAACAGTCTGAGGTCTGTCTGGACTACATAGTAAGATCTTGTCTTATAAAAAGAAAAGATCTATATGATTGTGGCAAGGATACTGGAAACCATGGATATAAGATGAGTTAAATGGATAAGAATCCATTTTTTTGGAGTCTCAGGTGACCACAGGGAGAAAAAAGGTAGAAACTGCACCATCTTTACTACAATCTCCCACAATTCTCTAGAAATTACTACCGCGGTCATTTCACAGATGAAGAAGTAAGAGACATAAGGTAGATAACTTGCCTAAAGATATGACAAACTAGCATAGTTCTATATATTAAGGGAAGTTATAGGAGAGGCTGGGATACATATGTCAATGGTAGAACACTTGCCCAGTAGAAGTGAGGCCCTGGATCAAACTAGCACCACAAAAAAAAAAGCTACAGAAAACAGACCAATGACTGAACTTTTAGCACTTTCATCTGCATATGATTTCTGGTATAGACATCTCTTCCAGACACACTTATGACTTTGCAAACATCTATGCAAAGTAGACAATAGTTAAATACTATAACAAAACTGTCAGCAGTAAACTCTACAGGAAAAAAAATCATTAATTCTCAGATTCATTATTCTCGCTTCTGGCAATCACTTAACCAGCTTGATGTACACAGCTGTAATTACACTGACAGGGCTCACAAAGGTTGAGGATCCTGGGGCACGAGGTTGCTAACTACTATCAGCACACTGTCATGCTCACGAGCTGAGCCACAGTTTGTCTAAGATTCAGCTTTGTTCCAAATGATGTTAACTAATACAAGACCGATTTACAAATACAGCTCACAGAGGGAAACTTGGAACGTGGTTAAGAATACCCACTAAGAGATGGGTGAATGAATATATTTAAGTTACTATCAGACACTTGGGGGGGGGGGAAGTCCCTAATCCCTTTGTGTCACAAGAGACAGAATGTATCTGAATTAAAAAAAACCAAAAACATTCATAATTACTATGTGTATGACACGGTGAGGGTATGCACATGCTACAGTACATACAGAAGTCAGAGGACACACCTGTGGAGTCCGTTCCCCCCTTCCACCTTTAACATGGATTCTGGGGATCCAACTCAGGGCTGCTTGCAGTAAAGCAGGCATTCTACCTGCTGAACCATCTCACCAGGCCCTGTACACAAGTATGTTAAGTAACCCTTCTTGGAATTTCGGAACTAACTCTTGCCACTTTGTACTGTTTGCCTGTCCAAACCTGGATACTTACCATCAAGAACAGCGACTCCAGCTCCTCGCCTAGCCACATTCATGGGTGCAATTAAAGTCCACGTGTTATTTTCAGGATTGTACCGTTCTACTGTGTTGAGACAATTCCAAGATTCTGCACCTCCAATTATATACAAATAACCACCAAGTTCACAAACTGCAGACTGGTGTCTACCTATAAAAATCAAGGCAAACCAGAATTATTACTAAAGCCATCAAGCCACTGTAGCCACTGTAAATATGCACTACAACCTGTTAATTCACGAGTCTTACAAGTTCAAGGCAGTCGGTTTTATCTGCAAAAAAAGTTCCAAGCTAGCCAGGGGTACACGCCCAAACCCTGTCCCCCAAAACAAAACAAGAGACCAAACAACTTACGAATGTTAAGAGGAGCACAGCTTGTCCACGACTTTGTTACAGGATCAAACACATCACAATTTTTCAGGCCTTTTTGACCATATGGATCAGAGCCACCAACGATGTACAATTTCCCATTCAGAGCACACACTCCTAGGAAGGTGTAAAACTTATTAATAACTTAATTACCATGCACGACTAAGCCCCAGCTGTCTCAGAAGTATTATTACCTGCATTACATCGGTTAGTTCTCAACTCTGGAACAGGGGTCCAGTCATCAATGCTTGGATCATACATTTCTCCACAGCTCAGGTCATCTGAGTGTCCATTTGATCCACCCACCACGTAGAGTTGTCCCTATGTCAAAATTTTAAGTGAGAATTTCTCCTGGAAAGGTCTACGAAAAACAGCTAAAAAATTTTGCACCATAATGTGCTTACCAACAGCACAGCCATTTGAAAGCGGGCTCTTGGTGTTCTCATGGGAGCAAGGAAGGACCAATGATCTGTGTGTGGATCATAGCATTCAACTGTTCGAAGACATTCTTCTCTGTTATAGCCACCTGGCAAAAGAATCATAAAAGTTTGCCTAAAATGTGACACAGAATCAGAATGGCTACATTTTCTTATGTATTTCAGGCTGGTCTTACAGATATGAGCCTCTTATTTCACCTTCCAAGTACTAAGATTGAAAATTATGTGTCACCAGACCCCCACCAGGATGTCTTTAAGTAATGAACCCTATAAGAAAAGTATTTAACTAAACATTCCTAATAGTCAAGGAGTAACATAATGTATGAGCAAACTGCTTATTCTGGCTTGAAAATTAAGAAGTTTATTTACTATGTATTCTAACAATGGGTATACTATAACACTTGGCCTAGCAAGCCCTAGCACACCACCCGTTTTAATTTAAAACAATGATTTCCTCTACCCAAAGTCAAGGATATTGAATAGGAATGTTTTCTGTCTTGAAATAAAGCATACTGACCCTCTGGTCCCAAGTCAGTATAAACACTCATCTACAGGCTGTGTGTCCCACTCACTGTTCTGCTTTTACCTGCAGCTATGAGTCTGCCATTCATCTCTGCTGTCCCGAGCCCAGACCGCGCATACTGCATGGGAGACATGGGCTTCTCTGGGAGCTCATCTGGCTGCATCTCAAAGCTTAGACTCTTGCTCAGTTTTGGAGTACTTGTTGGTGAGCTCTGTGGACTGTTCCGCCCATGAAGGAAAATGACACAGAATGTACCATCCAGCACAGCCAGGCACAAGTAAGTGTTATCTGTGAACACAAGAGCTCTGTGTTTACCATGGAACTATTAACACTTGGGATGGTTAGAGATTCTGAATTGTATTCCGGTCTCCAGACTGGAACACGTTGCTACGTCTTTCCATTTGTCATTGCTCTGAGTATTTCCTTAGTCAATCTCCAAGTATTAAACTGACAACTATCCTTACAAATAGATAAACTGAAGACAAACTTACTTGAAGTCTTTTCTGAAGCAACGATTTTCCACTCATGCTTAGGACTTTGCATTGAAGCATTTGGAGAAGAGAGACATCCAGTGGAACTGCCACTTATCTGCTTATGGCCATTCTCACGGGGTGGCTTTTTCTGCAAAATCAAAAGGCAGCTACAGAAACCTAGCCAGAGAGCATTCCTGCTGTACCTTTGTTCCTGACCTACTGTGCAACACTGCCAATACACTGAGCGCCTTCCGCCTACACAGCACACTCACAGCACACTAAACTGAACATAAACCAACACTTTCCAGCTGACAAATTACCGCCACTCTTACACTATCACTTAAAATGAAGTGGCTACATTTATACAACTCGATGCTCAGGAAAAGATGAACTTAACTCAAAAATCAAGTTACAGATCAAGCACCAGAATGATATCTCAATGTAGGAGCAGGAAGGAAGAGAAAAAAACACATTTCATCTGCTCTGTGCAAGAAACTGTCAACCTAACCAAACTCTCTAGAATAGTATCCTTCATACAATGCCAGCAAAGAGTGAGTCCACACAGATTCTGCCAACCTCTCTGAAAGCATTTTGCAGGGAAGGAGTGTCAATTGGAAACATATATGTGTACGTTTTAGGTTAAACATACAGAGTAATCAGAATTAATACTAAAAGAACCATTCTCAAAATTGTAATACAGGAACAGTAATAAATGATTCTTTGAGAATTAGTATGTTTGTATATGACCTTCTTTTGTAGATGGCTTTCCAAGAGAAGGGATCATCTAGAATCCTGAGCAGCACTCAGGATTTGATGGTGGTGCACACCTTTCATCACAGCCTGAGCTACAGAGTGATACTGAGCCTTAAAATGTCTACCATGAAGAGAACAGGCGCCACACTTCAAAACCTGGCAAACTCTGCTCACCCACTTATCCTGGTCCCCAGGGACAGACTGCACAAACAAGTACAGTTTCTAATACTAACTTGTACTGCTGGTGGAAACAAACAGCAACAGAAAGACAAAGAAAAATATTCTGATTTTTGAAAATTAGTACAAGATACATTAAAATGTCTACCTCAATTTGGGGGAAGGAGTTCAAAGTATCACAAAATAAAAATTGGTGATGCTTATACTCAAAAGGCTGTACAGCAATAAAAGCACTCTAACATATGAATGGTAACTGAAAATGAGCACGAATGTGATGTACACTCTATCACTAAAGACTACGGGCACAGCTGATACACAAGCCGTATAGCTTCTTACACAAACAGAATGCATTCCTATCTTTAAGACTTCCCTGATTTGAGAGCCTATAATTTCTTTGGCTTCCACACTTTTCTTCGTAGGCAGCTTTTAGTGAGTTCTAATCACATTCCTACCTCCCAGGCTTCCTTTCAACCTGCTTTTCCCATTCTGAAACCTACAGCATGACCTTTTCTGATCCATGATCTCTATTCAGGATTTTATCAAGACAGAAAGGTCAGAATACCACACATTGTCATTATCTTCTCAAACCTTCCTAAAATACTATTAAGACCTACCCTCAATCTTTGGAGATCTATGTCTCTCCTCCATACCCTTAGATTATTAAGCTCGCCATTCTTGAAAACTTAAACTGTTACCTGCAATAGTCTACAAACTGTTCTCATAAGCTTTATCTACCATCTGTGTCTGACCATTTAAAAAAAAAAAAAAGTGAAATCCAAGCCAACAATTTTGGAAAGTTAAAAAATGCAAATCTGTTGGGATCATATAGCCCAGAGTCAACAGTTAGCCATCTCCTATGATTAACAAATGTCAACTAGAAACAGAAATGACCACACCTCTCTAAACTGTTTCAAAATGTTTCACTATTAACTTTCTCAAATGTATGTATTCGTATCACTTATTATTCATGTCTAAATTCTCCTTGCTGTGCATGTAGCTCAGTGGTAGAACATTTGCCTGTCATATGGAAAGGCCCTAGGTTTGATCTCCAATGCCACACAAAGTAAAATTTAGAAGAAAAAAATAAATAAAAATCTTGCCACCGGGAGGAAAAAAGCATCAGCTGTGCATGCCTACTTTTCAGACTAGACTGCCAACCACAGAGCAAGCACCCTTGCACAGATGACCTACCACTGTCTAACACAAATCCTCTATGTCCTACTCTCCTCTGCCCTCTCCCTCACATCTCCACAGGCTCCCTGAGGCCCTCTTCCGGTAGAGGCCTCTTCTTTGACTGTACTGTTTACCACTTTGATTGGGTCGTGTAACAGAAGCTAGATATGCTGTGTCCTCCTATCAAGCTTCACAGCCTGCTGGCATTCAATGTTTTACCATTGGAAAGGCTACTTTAACTTACAATGTTTATAATCATCAGAGAAAACAACCCCAGATGCTCCAAGTACAGATATAAACATGGCTTTTGGCCAATTCAAGACCCCAAATTCTTTAGAAATAGTACTACTGTAATAGGACACCACAGACAGATGCTACCATCTGTTAACATAAGCACAAAAGTCTATACACTACCAATTGACCCAACTTTTAAAGGACAACATTCCATGATCTGGGTTTACTCTCCATATCCTTACTTCACAATGCTGAGCTAAACATCAAATAAAAAGAATGCATATTGCATGACTCTTATAAAAATTCCAAACACAGGAAAAAATGTGTTTGTGTCCCAAGTTAGGGCAATGTTTCTTTGGACAGTACAGGGCTGTGACTGAAAAGGGAAAGGCTCCATGGTTTAGTGACCAGTTCACTGTGACATAATTTATAGGGCTACTGGGATGTTGCTCAGTGTTGGAAGGCATGAAGAACATATGCAGAGCACTGGGTTTAATTTCCAACACACAAACAATAGATATTTCTTTTCTGTATTCTGTCAGTGTCCATAGGTTAAAATTGTTTATACACTTCACTGTTTGTTGTCTACTGTTAAAAAGTATCTGAATTATGTATTTAAAGAAAAGGCTACAGAAGTAACTCCATCAGGACAATTAAACTATACTGTTTTGATATATATGCCCGAGAGATATCTAGTTCACACAGTAAGACACGATCAACCATTTCTGCGTTCAACATCATATAACTTAACATTATAAATCATGATACCATTTCTATTTCATAAGAGTTTCAGAAATTAAAGAAATAGCCAAAGTTTCTTTCACAGCCATCAGCAATCTAAGTCAACTCTATCTTTTTAAAACTGGCCCTATTAGTCATGCGTGTTACAAATAAAAAAAAAAAAAAAAAACCAAAAAAAACCCACTTAATCAAAATAACAAAAACCTGATATATTGCTGTTATTACTAGTTTTGAACTGTATTTTGAGAGAAAAGGTGTAAATGGGGTTTATCTAATTTGCTGAGTTAGCTTCTATTGGTGTGGTAAAAATGCTGGTAGCTCTAAAATATGCTTGTTTTCCCCCAAAAATGTCTCTGTCCAGTTACAACAATGAAGTTTGTCCATTTTCCTTTATTAAAGGAAATTTAAGTACACTACAAAGTTCTCCAGTTAAATTTAACCTGAGGTTACCTCAGACTGTGCAATGTGTACCTGCACAAACTGAATGTGGTCATCATCACTGCCAAACACCTCAGCCTGTCCATCTAGTAGGTTCCCATCAAGCAGCTTGTGATCAGCTGAGTAGTACAAGGTTTGAACCTGCAAAACAGCAACAGAACACCCATGTGGCTACTGTCACCATGGCTACTCGCTAGTGTGCACATACACAACCGCCTCAAGGTAACCTCCAGTGTGCGTCTTGACATCTTACTCTGGCAGGATCCCGAAGTAAAGAAAAACACATGTCATGGTGGTAAAAATGTAAAAAGCAAAACCAAAACAAAAATCAAAATCAAATACAATATCTTCTAATACTGGCTGAAGAGTCCTTGGCTTGATTGGCTTGAAAGAAATCTTCATTGTTTCCATAGCTTCTATTGTATGACATTAAGAGAAAAAGGCATAGTACAACAGAGATTCTTAAATATACATATTTACAATAAAACACTGAATAGTTTACACCTTTCACGATAAATGGCACTGTTTGAATAAACACAGTTCTCCCCTGTAGATAATGTCAAGAAAAACACATAAAGAAAAAAACAAATGCAAAACTTCAAGCAAGCTGCAATCTTCCTGCACAGATGCAAATACACGAACAATGTATCTGACTCCCAAGTGAGAAGTCACAGAATTTAAAGAGCATCTGTTAGCCCTTTTAGAATGCAGTGATGGTGGTTATGGCCTAACAGAGTAGGTAAGCTTTAGTGAATGTGGAGGGCTTCTTTGGAATGATACACTCCAAGTTACTCCACTGCTTCAACCAACACATGGACTAGTCCCAACTTTTCCATCCAATTTTGTTTTTCTTGTGTACTTTTAAAAACAGCCCCAAGTTAACTGACTACATGAACAACACCATTGAAAACCACAAGCCTTAGAGGTAAGAGCCCTGTAAAGGAGTAAACACCGTTAAATCATCATCGTTCTCTGCCCACAGCGGACTTTTCTTAGGAGAACTGGGGCAGGACTGCTGCTTCTTTACGTGTCAATACACTCGAAGTTTCTTCTCGCTTCTTCAGTCTTGGGGATCCTAGTTTTGTTAATAAACCTATGGGGAGATAAACCAATGGGGAGGAACAACCATTAGAAGCTTTACCTACTTGTCAAACTTAAAGCAAAAACCTGTGAAGAAAAATTAAGAATCTACAGAAAATGTCAGTACCACCTCCCATTTCTAAAGCAAGTTACATGCTACTTTAAAGAAAGTTAACAGCACATAATAAGCAAAGAAAAAAGAAAACAAAAACAAAAAAGAAAAGCAGAAGACCAAACTGAACAGTTCATTCAGCTCACCTGGACACCCCCCCTGTTTCTCAGCTTAGGGGTACCTATAGCAAAATTTAAATTCTTTAGGGTCATGGTTATAAAATAAAAGTGAAAGGGAATCCTTCATGTCATAGCAAAAATAATTTGTAAGAACTGTTGGATCCCATTTACTTTAAAACTAACCTCTTCCATGAGCTCTTCCAGGCTGTCTCCATTCTCCCAGATGCTACGCTGCACCCAGTTGATTACCTTTGTGTACAATTTGCCATTGCTGGGCAAGCAAACATTGTCTTCAAGCATTACCTCCAACTAGAATTATAAATAAATAAAACAAAAACCAGTGATACCACATTAGCTTTGAAATTCTAGTTCTCAGTTAATGTTCAGCTTCATAATAAGTTTTATTCCTGGGGTATAGGGGTGGGGAGGTCATGAGCCCCACCACTAGCTGAGGTGCTACCAGTAGTTGATGGTTTCTGGGAAGTGAGGTTTCTTTAAGGGTGTGGCTGCTGGTAGGCCCACCACACTTTAGTGGGTTGTTCCATACTCATCAGCAACAAAGCAGCACACAGGTCAAAAGAAATTTGAGAGGACAAGAAGTTGAGTGTGGATCTAGGGGTGAATGTGGTAAAAACATACTACACACTTTAAATTCTCAAAAATATTGTATTAAAAGTTACATTCCATCATTCTTTTCTAATTTGCAAGGAAATCGGTAAGCCTACATAAAGGAAATAAACAAACTGGGAGGAAAAAACCCATTACACCAAGAGTAGCAACCACTGCAATGTATCAGCATTATTGTCACCCTTATTCACATGACAAAGACTGTGCCAATGTCAGTCTAGCCGGGTGCCTATCTGGCCTGCTCCTTACCTTTAGTCTCGGAAGCTTAAGGAATTCCTCCTCTTCTGAAATTTTTAACAAATGCTCCTGAATATAAGCATCAACCTTATTCAACAAACGAGAGTCTCCCATACAATTTGCAAAATTTCGGTAAGAGATGCAGCTAGTAACATCCATTCTAGATAGTAAATAATCTCCGCAGACCTTACAAAAGAAATACAGTATACCAACATTTGCATAGTTTACTAGATATTTAATGTCAATACATAAACAGCATGTGAAATACAAAGATGAGCCAGAAATCAGACTAAACAATGGTACAGCATCAAACTTAACAGCACAAGTATGGGAATGGTGTTGTGCAGATGCTTAGAATCTGGGGCACTTGGGAGGCTGAGACCCAAAAAAAAAATCAAAGCCCCAAACCAGCCTGAGCTATATAACAAGATGTCTCAAAAGAAAACCAAACAAAATGCAGATGAGAATCTTAAAAACAAAATTGTAACTTGTTTAGCAGCAGATGTGCAGGTTCTGGGTACAGTCAGGTAAGGCTCTCTCAAAGTTATATATATATATATATATACACACACACACACACGGGCTACACGATAGAAAAGCTGAGTGTATATACAACACATACAGAATGTAGTAAAAGGTAAGAGGATTAGAAAATAATTTTGAAAAAATAGCATGTGTAGTAGGAAGAAACTAGAATGTTAAATGATGTGCACCGTGTGTGTGAGGGGTGGGTTTAGAAGGTAGGCTCATAGGTTTAGAAGGTAGGCTTCAGCATTTTGCATGGGTTAGACGTCCGTTCACCATGCTTGATACAGCAAGCACCTTACCTGCTGGCCTAATCACAGGATTCTTTTTTAAAGATTCACTTCTTTTCACTTTATGTGTATATGGGTGTTTTGCCTGCATGTGTGTCTATGGACTACACCATGTGCATGCAGCGTCTACAGAGGCCACGAGAAGGCCTTAAACTCTGGCGACAGACTTACAGATGGTTGTAAGCCATCCTGTGCTTAGAACCAATTAAACCCAGGTCTTTTACAAAAGCAACTAGAGTTTTTGGACCATATTGTCTGTTCAAAATGTTTAACTCAGCAGTTCTCAATCTGTGGATCACAACCCCTTTGGAGTTAAATGACCCTTTCACACAGATCACCTAAGATTATTGAAAATATCAGTTGCTTATATTATAATTCATGACAATAACAAAATGACAGTTATGAAGTAGCAACAAAAATAATTTTATGGTTGGGGTCACCACAACATGAACTGTATTAAGGATAGTATTAGAAAGGTTGAGAACCAATAGTTTAACTTTTGTTACTGTAACTACAAAGCATATAATCCACATAGCCCTTCTTTATAAAACTTTATTTAAAAAGAAGGCTGGCCCTTATTCAAAGCCATCTTCTCTGCTTAAAAATGCTATAATTGCAGGTGCTGGAGAAAAGGGTGGGTTGAGCACCTGTTGCTTTTCTAAGAACTAAGTGTTCTTCCAGAAGAACTGAGCTTGGGTTTCTAGCACCCACATCAGGCAGGTGGCTCACAACCATTGGTAACTCTAGTTCCTGAGAACTCAATGCCTTCTTCTGGTCTCTGCAGGCACTTTCTCACATGCATGCAGAACATACACATACATATTAATTCGTGCTCTCAGATAATGTCAATGTGCCATTTTAATTCCTTTACAGATTTCTTTTGCATTGCTCCAGGGTGAACATGCAATCTTGAAACTGATCTCAGCTTATGCTCAAGCCAAAAGGTTCATGTCAAGGCTAAGCTTCAGATCTGTAGTAACCTTACAGTGTTAAGGAACGCTATTTAACATACTGTCAAAAATAAATATACACATTGCAAAAATGTAGCATTTTGTGTAATGTCACTTCCCAATACCATCTGTCATCATAGAAAAATATAGAAGTCATTTAAATATAAGAATATTGAATGGAAAATTCACTGAGAAAGACTGGCACAACCATTATGCCAGAGAAGACTGCCAGCCAAGAGGACAGGTGATCCAACCTTCCACATTACTTACTAAAAGCCCAAGGGTCAAAAAAACAACACTCATATAGAGAAGGGACAGAATTTCCAAATCCTTGTGCCTAACTAAATGTTTCATGACAATCTCTATATTCTAACCCAAAGAGCACTCTACTGTTCTGCCACTGTCACAGTGTGTGATACTCTACCTGCTTTACTCGGTCCATCTTCAGCTTCTTTGCAGCAGAATAAACATCTTTTACTAATTCCTTATCCGCTTTCAACCTATTAAAAAAAAATTTGTTTAGTTATAAATACCAGGCTTTAAAATACAGACACTTGGTATTCTCTGATTTTCTGGTTCACTTAAAGGTACTCACTGAGCAGTGTAGGCGTAATTCAGCAAGACTTCAACAGCTTCTGGATTGAGATCATCCAACTTCACGTGAGAAACTCCATGAGGATCACTGTCACTATTAAAGATTTCAAATAGATAGGGACTGCAGCAAGCCAGGACGGCCCTGTGTGCTAGCATCTCATGACCACAGACCTGAAACAGTGAAAACCAAAATGAGAAGTCTTGTAGACTGCGTACTTCTCCAGCTAACATACCAGCTTGCTTTGTCTCATATTTCTAGTTAAAAGACTTTTTTTAAAAAAGTATCATCTCACAGCTAGAAAGTTGGCTCAATGGTTAAGAGCACTGGCTGCTCTTCCAGAGAACCAGCACCCACAACCGTCTGTAACTCCAATTCCAGGGGATCCTGTGTCTCTTCACCTCCATAAGCACTACACACATGTGGTACAAAGACATACATGCAGGCGAAACACCCATACACATAAAGAAAAATAAAATCTCACAAAATCTATTCATCTCATTAAATGCCTGTTCCGGGGGGGGGAGTCCGACTGATGGCTTTAATGGGTTTTTACCTTTTTAGTAACAAAGGGTCATGAACTGGGTTTTAAATACCTGAAGTCGAACATCACAGAACTGCCCACTTTTCCTCAGGGCATTTAATTTGGCAACAGAAGATTCAATAAAGTTTTCATCTTCAAACATCAAATATCCATTGGGAATCATTTTTCCTTATAAATTTGGCTAAAGAGAAAAAAGAAAGCTGTTACTTCACATGTAAATAGTTTTTAAAATTTTTTGTTTTCAGGAGGTGATGCATACCTTTATTATCAGCACTTGGGAGGCAGAGGCAGGCAGGTTCCTGAGTTTGAGGCCAGCCTGGGCTACACAGGGTTAGACAAGTTACACAGTGAAACCCTGTTTCAAAAAAGAATGGCTGGGTGAATTTTTTTTCAATCATAAAATAGTATCTTTATACCCAAATTCTATCCTACCAACCCACTAAAAAATTTATCTAGCTGAAACAACAGTGTTTTAGGATGCTCATGTTTTTATCCTGACTTTGATCTTCGGTTTTTATAATCAGTCATACTGTAGTGAATATCCCAAAAACCTGAACCAGTTTTCCATGTCTAACACACATTCCTTCTGATGGGAGGAGAATGAAACACTCCTTCTCAAACCTATATAACAGAGTGACTTAAGAGCCACATCTACACTTTCCTGGACTTGGCTGCTGTCCTTCCTTTACTATCAAATAAAAATAAATCAATGTTCATTTTTTGACACATCTCATAGAGCCCAGTCCGGCCTTAAATTCAGAACACGGTTGAGATTGGCCCTGAACTCTGCAATCCCCCTTTCCTTTACCAAAGGGCAGGGGCTACGGGCACGTACTCCTATCCCTGGCAAAACACCATTTTCCATATACAACACTGGGAACAGAACCTAGGGCTTCAAATATGCTAGGCAAGCACAACCACGAGCTACATCTCCAACCTGTTGTTCTCAAAATATGTTTTCAACTTAACTTGTAAAACTAGTAATACATAAAACACACTGTTAAAGAGCAGTAGTATGAGACTTCAGGTCATAGAAACGAAAACTAAGGGAGGAAAAAGAAGGGGGAAAAATCACATTTCAATTTCAAAAAGTTAAAAAGGAAATGATAAGGAAGTTTTTCAGGTGCCTGCAAGATGGGTCCTAAACAGGCAGAGATACTTAACACCTAGCCTGATGACTTGAGTTCAAGGCCCAGAGCCCACATGTTTGTAAAAGGAAAGAACTAAGTATTTCAACTTGTCTCTTCTGACCTCAATACAACCCGCACGCACGAACACACCAAACACACAGTATAGTAATTTTTTAACGTTTTCATATTCAAATGATTAGGGACCCCTCTGCCCTTTTAAACAGTAGAGAAATTGAGGCTATACTCAGTACAGTTTTCAGAAAACCTGGGTCTTTAACAAGACATTCATCTTCATCATCATCATCGGGGGGAGGGAAGCATGCCCCATCACTTGTGTGTAAAAGTCAGGCAACTTTGTTTAATCCATTTTCCTTCTACCTTTATTTGGGTTTCCAGGGATCAAACATAGGTCGCCAAGCTTGTGTAGAAAATGCCTTTTCCCACTGAGCCAACTCCCAAGAACCTCCCCTGACTCCACAAATAAAATAAAAACACTGTTAATGTTAAGCATGCAGAATATTCACTTACCAACTATTCCTGATGAGAAATGTGTCACTGAGAATGCAAATGATCCAGAGACAGAGTGTTGACACAAAGCACTTTGTTAAGGTATGAAGACAGGTGGCGGAGTGAAGGTAGATGTCTTAGGCTTTAATGGTGGGTCCAAACTATCAGGCTTGAAAATGATGTAATCAAGTCCTTAAAAGCTATAGACATGAATTTCTTCTGTAATAATCATGCATCATAATCTGTAACAATAGCATATGTAAGTTAGATATTCACACAAACCAAGCTATTTAGATAGAAGAGGTCATACAAAACAAGTCAGTTTGAGGTAGAAAAAAATGGCAAAAAAAATATTCATACTACATTAAAAAAAATCACAAACTACAATTCCTTTTTATTTAAAATACAAATACTCAGTGATTTAAAAACAACAAAAAAAAAAACTTTTCTTCTTGTTCAAGAGGCATACGTTAGCCTGAGATGTATAGAACAATTAAGAACATTAACTCCAAAGTTATTTACTATTAGGTTCCAGCTAATATGCAAACACAAGATGTCTGCTTTAGCAGCCAGGAAACCATCTTTGAGCACAATTCCCAGACATATACTCTGCTGTAAGGCAGACATCCCGCTCCCCAAAGTGTGTTTTATATTTAACCCCTGCCTTTGTTTCAAGTTGCCTCTCCACCCGGAAAACAACCCCTGACAGCTGAACTCTTCTGGCTGTGAAGCCTTCGCCAGTTTCTTAGAGCTAGGAAGAAGCAGTGTTCCCCAGTCTCCACACTCAGAGCCTTCTAGCAAGATATGCATGATTGTCCAGAACCATCTGTTCTGTGCTGATCCAGGAAAATCCTCTGCCTTGTTCATCTTTGAGGCCAGCCTGTGTTGCACAAGACGGTCTTAAAATCAAAACCTAACCAACTCTATCGCACCATCATATGTTGAATTCTTCTGCTTTACAATTTCTATCTTTTCTTACAGAGCTAGTTTTAACAAAATAAATGTTCTCTGGAAACAGGCAATCCCAGCCCATTGACTCAGAGAGCACGCTGGAGATTTATAAACATTTTGAAGTTGAGTTCTGCCTGTCCATGTCTGTTTACCATGCTGCAGTGCCTGCAGAGGCCAGGAGGAGGCATGAATACCCTGGAACTGGAGTTAAGCGTGCTCAGCTCCATGGATGCTGGGAAAACACCTGGGTCCTCTAGAAGAGCCAGCTTCCCAGCCAAATTGTTATTATTTTGACAGTTTGGATGTTCTAACTTGGATTCACTAAAATTACTACAGTGTTTAAAGAGCAAACTTTAAAGAATTTTTGGAGCAATTCTGGCATAGGCACTTGTACATTATGTATCTATACAATACTGTTTTGATTTTTGTAAAACAGTCTTTTCATTTACTATGCGACTTTCTGCCTATTAAGATCTTAACATATGAGATGGGCACACAGGACAATATTCCTAGTACTTGGAGTGAAATGGGAGAACTCAGAGTTCAAAGCCAACTTGAGTTACATAGTGAGTTTCAAGGCTGACCTAGGTTACATGAGAATGTCAAGAAAAGAATCTTAATATGAGCTTCCCTTTTATCATCACCAGCCCAGCATTAAAACTATTTGACTTAAAAGCTAGCCCAAGTCCAAAAATGATGCTGCCGTTAATGCAAGCTTGCACTAAAAAGTTCATGTTTACATTCATTAAGGTAAGCTTGGATATATGCTTTCTGGACTCCATGTGGAGTACATACAAACATGCAGGCAAAACATCTACACACATTAAATTTTTTAAAAACTTAAAATATCCTCAAATTTCATGTTTCTTAGCTCATATATACAACATAATAACTAACAATATTTTTAAATGGAGAGAATTTTTTTTTTCAAAAGCCAGACCAAGGCTCAAACATCCCAAAGTCATGTAAGAATATAAAAATTTACTTTGATACAGTTTGAACCAGTTCATTTTTATTACTGAGATGGGTCAAAAAGAATATATACTGTTAACCACATTTCCAGGCCTTAGTGTGGCTAGCACAAGAAGACTGGGGGCTTGCTTTTACAACACACAATTCAAGAACTCCTATGGCCCAGAAGATTAGCTTAAGTGAAATATAATCCAGCAGGATTTACAGAGCTATGAAAACAGAAGACATAGCAATCCCCACCCTCCACTAAGCAAAAGGAAACATCACATTTTCAAAACATTACCAAGGTAAACCACAAATATTTAGGTTTAAAGGTAATTTTTTTCAAGGAAGTCAATTATGAAGTAATTTAAGAACTCCCTTCTCAGTGCTGGATTAAACCCAGGCCTCATGCATATCAGGCAAGCACTTAACCACTGAGCCACAAACATTTGCGACACTAAATGTGGCAGATGAAAACTGGAATGAAATGCTTAGAACAAAATGGAGTTCGCTTAATTCCGCAGCCTTAAACATTTCAGAAGCCAAAGCAAGCAGAGGCAGACAGGGCAAAGAGCTCAAGCTCAGGGGAAAGGAAGGTATGACAGCACACATATTCCAGAAACTGTAGCTATTTTGGTTTCAATAGATGGTAGATTGCAGGATGCACATGGTGCATGGTGGGAGAGGAAGTAACCAACTTATTTTAAGGTTTAAACAAGGCTCAGTATGAAGACCAGGAGAAGGACTGATTTAAGAAAGGGGGTTTGGGGCTGGAGAAATGGCTCAATGGTTAAGAGCACTGGCTGCTCTTCCGAGAGGTCCTGAGTTCAATTCCCAGCAACCACATGGTGGCTCACAACCATCTACACCCTCTACTACCCTCTTAGAGCACTAATATGCATTAAATAAATAAATGAATAAATAAATAAAATCTTTAAAAAAAAAAGGTTAAAAAAATAAAAAAGAAAGGGTGCTTGAGAAAGTGTAGTAGGGGCATTCCTGGGGAAAACATGGACACAGACATTTAAATGAAGACTCTACAACGATGCTGAATACTGTGGCACGGTTGTACGCAATAACAAGGTGGCAACTGGCATTTATAAGTTAAGTAAAACCCCAGAACACACTCCAATAATATTTTTAACACCAACAGAAAGTAGGAAGTTACTCAACCTGCAAGAATTCCTACCTGCAGTACCTGACTATACCACCACACTGATAAAAAGCTAAGAATTCTTTTGGGAGTTACATTACATTGCCAAAGACATTCAAAGAAACTTAACTGAAAACTACATTCACATGGCACCTAAAAACAAGAAAGGCAAAACCTCACCATTTAAAAGCAAAGGGCCAACTCCCACTAATTTAACCCTAAAATAAAACCTTATATGCTTTATCTTTGGAAAGGACAAAGTCAGAAGACAACTATAAATTACGACAAAGGCTATAGAAATGGGTATCTATTAGTTAACCTGAGAATTTACGTATTAGGAAACCAAGAGGAAAGCCACTCTGCAGCCAGGTCTGATATAATTAATGTATCGTGTTTGATATACCGACTGCTAGGTGGCATTAGAACTTACTAGTTTCAATCCAATTCTAGCCATTCAGTGTTTACACCGAGACTTGCAAATTAGGTCTCTAACATTTTTAAGATGCAAGTTTAGCAGGATTCAACCTGAAACTATTTCTCATCAGTTATTTTCCCTAAAACCAACCATCGGCTTTAAAATTAAAGACAACATGATAGTGATGGAATCCATACTGCGCTTGTGTACTAGACTTCCACAGCTATGGTGCCTTGCCACAACAAAAACTCCCAAGAATTTGATGTCGGGGTGTTCTAACTCCTCCACGACTGACAACAGACATTAAACAAAACGTTCCCTTTGGGGTCGTCTGTTTCTTTACGATGGAAATGTCTGCTGTCCGAAATCATTTGGCTACACGGTATTGAGAAAAAAGGGTAAAATATTTCTCAAGTTCGGGAGTGTGTGTGTGTGTTCAGATTTCCTTACGTTAACTTCCAGTTTGACATTCCTCGACCTCTTCCTAACAGGAACCTACAACAAGGTCCTTCACAAAAAAGGATGAAAGTTCAAACAGCGTATTCCCCACCCATTTCTTCCGGAGAGCGTGGAGCCGGTGGCCCGGTGCGCAGGGACCCCGAGATGCAGGCCCGGGGCGCGCTCTCGGCGGGCACGGAGAGGCGCCCGCGCCCGCACACCCCCGGCCACGATTGGCCGGCGGCGCAGTCACTCAGCGCTGACACGTCAGGGCAGCCGCTCCCTCGCTCCTCCCGCCTCCTTCTCCCCGCGCTTGGCAAGAAAAGCGGGCAACGTGGAGCTGGAACAAAGGACCCCGCGGTCCACGGCGACCAGGGACCCCGTGCCACCCCACGTCGGGTCCCGGGGACCGATGCGCTCTGAAGCCGACTCCCCAGGTCCAGGCGCGGGCCGCGGGGAGCCCCAGCTCGGGGAGCCCGGACCCGCAGCCGGCACCGGCTTCTGACAGCGGGGAACGCTGCCCACAGCCCGCTCTCTTCCGGCGGGTCACCCTTCCTAAGCGGTCCGCGGGGCCAGGTCCCGGGCCCCCCCGTCACCCTGCGGGGAAGCCGGACGGCCCCCGCCTCAGCGGAGGAAGGTCCCGGACCACCGCGCTCGGCCCACGCGAGCCGGCAACGGCGCGAGCGCGGGACCCCCCACTCCCCGGCGACGCCCGCCTCTCCCGGGAGGGCCGGACGCTCCGCACGGTCACCATCTTCCCACCCCGCCCTCTTCCTCCCGCGGATAGCGCGCTACCTGGGTCATCTCTAAAGAGATGGCGAAATTCATCTCCGGAGCTTCGACGGGCTGCAGGCGGAAGGCGCGGGAAGGGGCGCGGGTCGACCGGGCGGGAGGCTGCGGACACGGGAAGGCCACCGGGAACTCGCAGGAACTCGCTCGCCGCCACGACGCGCCCCGCGGCTCCGAGCGACCGACCTCCACGCGCGTCCCGGACACACTGCCGCCGCTACCGCTGCCGCCGCGCGCGCTCGCGCCGCTCTCCCTCGCACGTCACCACGTGCGCTGCCGCCAACGCCTCCGGGCCGCTTCCGGCTCAGAGGCCTGGGCCAATCAGAGGCGAGCTCCCGGGAAGCTCCCGCTCCGAGGCTCCGCCCCCGCACAGGGCCCCGCCCACCTCCCAGCTCCCCCTCCTTAGCCGCCCCCTCCTCCCTTCCCGGCTCAAGTAGGTCAGCGCAAGGTGATCCCGGGGGGCGGGGCGGGGCGGCGGTGGCGGCACCTCGTGTTACTTATCTCGCGCGTTCCCTCCGGTGCCACATACCCTGGCTTCGCCCTTTCTCGCCGTCCAGGAACCGGTTCCCTCCTGCCCCCTTCACCTGCTCTGCCTTCTCCAGAGATCCGACGTGGCGGTTGGAGTTCTCAGCGTCACACTGACTTCTAGGCAACCACCCTAAACTGGATCTGCCTGTTGTGGGACCCGGGCAGTGGTTGGGCGTGAGCCTTTGCCTTGGAGGTGGAGGGGTGAGGAATGGAGGAAGAAGAAGGGATAAGTCCGAGAGGAGAGCCAGAACAACCAGCCCCTCTTTTGGCTTGGTTTGGGTGAGGGTTCAGTGAGTGGGTGAAAACAGTTGAAGAGATGTTATCTGCGCGCCACAAAAACGTGTTCACTTCTAGTTTTTGTCCCCGGGAGTCAGTTCCTCACTAAGTGTCGCCTACTTTGGGCAAAGAAAGTAGCTTGGAGAATTGTTAGTCCCTATCTCGACCTCCTGGGGCCTTTTAACCGGGAGCCAAGAACAATTATCCACCCACCTTGTCCCTGGGAGGCAATCTGTTTAGGTCAGATGTGATTTAAGGTGGCCTCCACAACCGCGTCACGTGATTCTGAAGGGCACATTGGAAAGTTCCCTGGACTGAAGATGAGGGGGATTTGGTGAGATTATATCCAACCGTGCGTAAAATATACACAGAGGTCAAGGTTTCTAGGTTAATGGCCTGCTCGTGCTGGTTTATAAAGGGCACCTGGACAGTCTGGACCTAACTTCATATTTGATCATCCCACTTAATTTCTAGGCATTTCTCGGAGCTCTTTGACAATGCTTCCTATCCGACTTTAGTTTATGCTTATGGGGCAGGAAATATAAAATTGGGGATCTTCATTACTTTTTAAAAAATATGAGCTTGGGCCAGGGGACTTACTTCCTTTTTTTGTTGTTTTAACGGAAGGAGGAAGTAGAAACTAAGATGTCAACTGGTGTGATTTTTGTGTCTTAAAGAGAAAAAAACTGGCATTTGCCAGCCCACTTTTTCTGATAGTACATTACTTGTGTTGCAAATGAGACTCTTAGGGAACAGGACTGTTGGGCTCTTTCTAGCAGTGAGAGAGGCACAGGACTGGCTTGCAGGACACATGGTCCTTCTTGCTGTACGCTAAATAGTGCCTTTGTAATCTGAAACAGTCAACACTTCTCTTAAAGCTACAGTGTGACCAGGGGCAGTGCATTTTTGCCTTTGTGTATTTCCTTCCCTATGAACACTAGCATAATTTATATGCTGTATCTGTCAGGCATTTCAGTCTAAAAGAATAGCCACTGACACTTGAAAGTGAGCGAGAAGTGATTATTTGCATTATGTCTTTAACAGTAACAAATGATACAATGTTGCTGTCAGGGCTGAGGACACAGCTCAGCAGTAAAGTGTTTGCCTAAAGCCCTAGAGTGCTTGGATTTTATGTCCAACACCGCAAACACATACGGACAGATTTTCTCTAAGTGCTCATTATTTATTGAGTGCATCTTTTTATGTTAGGAATTGGTGACTGTAGAGGAATTTTAATTCAGAACATGGCACTTCCGGCAAGAGATCACATCCAAAGATATTCTAGGTCTGTGTGATCTGGCTGGAATACAAACACATTTATAATCCAGAAGACAGAGGCAAACAGATCTGAGGTCAAGGCCAGCCTGGTATAGAGCAAGCTTCCGGTGAAGAAAAGCTTAGATCCAGGCATGGTGATACCTGCTTTTAATCCCAAACAATGAAGGTAAAGTTAGTTTGTAGAAGGAAGCATGCATATTTGAAAGTGATGTCTAAAGGGGTGGCAGAAACTGTGTCAGAGAAAGACTTGACAGAAGAGGATACGCCGAACTCTCAGAAGAGAGAGGAAAGGGAAGCTGCTTAACGGTCAATACAGAGGAGGCAGTTTTACTGGGACGGTAATAGATAGGTTGCAGAGAGAGAACTCAGGTGTAGACTGAATGAGCCAGAGAATGAGGAGACAGAAGCTTAGAAAAAATTTCTGGAATTAGTTTGAGGCCAAGCAGAGCAATTCGGGGCTGAGAGAAAAAGCCAGATTGAATAAGTTATCTGAGAGAGGAATTGAACCAGCCGGCCTAGAGCTCAAAACATGAAAGGGTGAGCTTATTCAGCAGTAAGTCTCAGAGGCTGAAAACATTCTAGGCATAGGTTAGAGTGTATGGGGGCTAGAAGCTTCCAGTGTTAGGCCTAGGTTAGCAAGCAAGAGGCAGTAAGCCTCCGAGGCAACAACTGAAGCAGGCAAATAAAAAAATCCTTTTACAGGTGACCATCACCATCTTCATTTTTCTCTTTAGTCATGCTTCAGATAATATCCCATACTGACCTCTGGCCAGTGGTTTGTTTATTCTCAGTGTGCTTATTTCCTAAGGCCACCGAAACAAATGACCAGACTGCTTTAGAGGACATACATTTGTATCCAGTTATAGAGGTTAAGTCTGAGGTCAAGGCCCTAGCCAGAGGTTCTTCCTCTGAAACTAGGGAAGGGCTTGCTCCTAGCTACCTTCTGATAGTGCCCTAACTTCAACAGCATAATTCCATTGTTCAAGGAGCCCAGTCTGGGTTTGGGCTTAGGATCCTCCTGCCTCAGGCTTCCAAGTACTGGAAATACAGAAACCCTGCCAACACCAACTCTAATATTTATGTGGTATTTTCCAAGAGGTTACCAGTCGTGTTGAAGTAAGGGCCACTGTACTCCAGTATAACCCTATTTTAGCTAAATCTGCAGCTGCTCTGCTCCCAAATGAGGTCATGTTTGGAGGCACTGAGAGTTAAAACTCCATGAATTTGAAGGGAGAGGACATGGTTCAGCCCTTAAGTGTAGTCCCTGACCACATGTGTAAAAATCATGTAGGCACACAAGTCCCTAGGCTTCCAAAGGGAGGGACTTAATTTGTCCCTGGGGACCTTTGCCAATATCTGGAAACAACTAGGAAGCTGAGGCCTTACTACTGGTAATCAAGGGCGTGGAATGCTCCAGAAGATCTTGGTGCACACAGTGTGTCTCTCAGTGCACAGGACGAGAAGAACAAAATGATCCCCTCACCCTGCAGATACCTATAGTACTAAGAGCAGAAACTCTGCCCTCCAGCTGCTGAGTTTCAATCTCTGGGAAAGGGCCCTAAAACATTTAACAAGCATTCTAGCAACTTTTCTCCACACTAAAGTTTTAAAAAAAACAAAAACAAAAAACACCGCAGATCCCTATGTATCTGCTCTAAGCAGAAGAACCGGCTTTATTTCTCTCAGATAACTTGCCATCTCTTTCTCTCTCAGTAGGCACACTAATTACAGCAGATTGACTTAGTTCAACATCACCCACCTGGCAATTCTGATGCTCAATCAATCAGTCTTAACATTAACTGTAAGTTGGATTTTTGTTTACATCTTAAGAAGACGTCTGTGCCACATGACATTATCTGGATCAATTGCTGACATCTTCTGTGTGTCCTGTGCATAATGAAAGCTGGCCCAGCTTGGCAGAGCACTGCTTTCTTCCTCCAGTCCAGTTTTCGCTTGTGTTCTGAGTGACTGGCTTGCCTGTTATTTTTCATTCCTTGCAGTTAATGTTTCAATTTCCTCAGTTTCTTCCTCTTTTTCCCCTTTGGCCCTTTAAGGTATTTTTCAGGGCACATTAGTGAACCCTTAAGAGCAAGAACTACAAAATAGTGGTATCAAAAAAGGCACAAGAAGCCTAGGGGAAAATCCTCCAGCTTCCATTCCCCCTCCCCCATTAAAGTAGGTCAACTGGAAATTGTTATTTTGTAATGCATAAAAATTAGCTTGGTGCCTTTCTTAAATATTTTCTTGTATATGCATTCCCAGCTATAAAGATTCCATTTTCTTGGCAAGACCTCCATAGATTTTTCATCAGAATAAAGTAAACTGTTTCATTTATTTGTTTATAAATCTGATGCTTAGAAAATGCTGCCAGGGCGTGGTGGCACACAGCTGTAATCCCAGCACTCAGGGAGGCAGAGTCAGGCAGATCCCTGTGAGTTCAAAGCCAGCCTGGTCTACAAAGTGAATCCAGGACAGCCAAGGCTACATGCACAGAGAAGCCCTGTCTCAACCCAAAAAAACAAAAACCTAAAACAAAAACAAACTTTAAATATATTTCAGAATATCTTAGTGCTCAATTACAGTACCCAAAGGGACAATGTTACTAAGGACCTTGTGCTAATTTTCTGAAGTCATTACTGTTAAAGTTTTTGAAATCCATTTGTCTCCTACTCCAACTACAAAGGTTCCTTTTCAACAGTTTCTAAGGAATTAAGACTTTCTGCTAAGACTGGGATGTAGATATTGCTCAGTTGATAGTCCGCCTTGCTCTTACAAAGCCCTGGGTTTAAGAGGCTAGAGAGGAGGATCATGAAGCCAAGGTCATTCTTTTTTTTTAATTAAATTTTTATTTTTTATATTAATTACAGTTTATTCACTTTGTATCCCAGCTGTAGTTCCCTCACTCCTCCCCTTCCAATCCTACCCTCCCTCATCTCCTCCTATGCCCCTCTCCAAGTCCATGGATGGGGAGGTCCTCCTCCCCTTCCATCTGACTCTAGCTTATCCAGTCTCATCCGAACTGGCTGCATTGTCCTCCTCTGTGGCTTGGCAAGGCTGCTCCTCCATCCAGTGAAGGCAGTCAAAGAGCCAGCCACTGAGTTCAGTTCAGAGACAGTCCCTGTTCCCCTTGCGAGGTATCCACTTGGATACTGAGCTGTCATGGGTTGCATCTGAGCAGGGGTTCTAGGTTATATCCATGAATGGTCCTTGGTTGGAGTGTCAGTCTCAGAAAAGAAACCTGTACCCAGATATTTTGGTTTCGTTGCTACGCTTGTGGAGCTCTGTCCTCTCCAGGTCTTACTATCTCCCCCTTTTTACATAAGATTCTCTGCACTCTGCCCAAAGTTTATGAGTCTCGTTATCTGCTTTTATACACTGCCTGGTAGAGTCTTTCAGAGGCCCTCCGTGAAAGGCTTCTGTCCTGTTCCCTGTTTTCTCCTTCTTCCAGTGTCCGTCCCATTTGCCTTTATGAGCGAGGACTGAGCGTCTGACCCAAGGTTGTCGTCCTAGCTCAACTCCTTTAAGTGTACAGGTTTTTGTAGGTTTATCCTATATTATATGTGCCAAGGTCATTCTTGGCTGCTTAGTAAGTTCCGGGCTGTCCCTGGAATGCATAAGATCCTGTCTCTAAAAATAACACAAAATAAAACTTTTCATGTTCTTCCCCAGGTAAAACCTTCAAACCTGCTTCTTGTTTGACATGTGGTCACAGGTGTTATGTTTTACCCTGGAACTCTAGGCTTTCTATAGCCAAACAAACAAAACCAATCACAAAGCATTCTTTGTTTTTTGTTTGTTTGTTTTATGTTTTCAAGATAGGGTTTTTCTGTAGCCTTGGCTGTACTGGACTCTAGAAGAGTCTGGCCTCCAGTGTCCCACCTCTCTGAATGCTCGGATTCAAGGCATGTGCCACCATGCCTGGCTACCTTTTTGTTTGGAAAAGGTTCTCCTGTAGCCCAGACTGGCCTCACACTTGCCATGTAGCTGAGGATCACCTTGAAGTCCGTATCTTCCTGCCTATACCCTCCATGTGCTGTGATTACAGGCTTGTGTCCCATACCAAACAGAAGAAAAATCTTTGTTTGCTCAGTTTGATCCTTGCAAATAAGAAAGGCATGGAAGAAATAGCCTTCATACTGAGTTCCAACGTCATGACTCAAGTGTAAAAACAAAGTCCTGTTAACGTGTAGCATGATCTTCATAGTTCAGTCCTGAGCGATCTTTTGTTGTGATCTCATTGAAAACTTAATGAATGAAAGTTACACAATATAGTTCAAGTACAACAACCAGCCAGCTGTAGCTAGTGTAAACTGACAACCCAGCAAGGGAAGTGAAGAAGTTTTGCAAAAGGAAACGGCAGAAAGGGCAGAGCAGCCGGGTTGTAACATTCTTCCTCCCTCTGTTATCTGAAGACGAGGGGAAGAACAATGAGAAAATTTACAACACTAGATCTACGAGTTGTGGTACACACCTGTAATCCCAGAACTCAGGAGGCAAAGGCAGAAGGACACCTTGAGTTCCAGGCTAGCCAGGGCTTCCTAGTGAGACCTCATGTGAACAAAACAGAACAAAAATTTTACACTATCGTGAGAGCCAAGTTTTCTAACTGCTGAAGACAAAGTCATAATGCCATAATCGATAGGGTTCTGTTCCTTAATAGTCGCACCTCTCTGCCATGTGTCTCCAAAATTTATATCCTCAGGGACAGAATCACAAAGTGAAATGCATTCTCTCCCAATTGTCTCTCATGGCTTATTAGACAGGAAAATGGCGGGATGCTGGGCAAGGTGCTGAATATGTGTAATTCTGGCACTCTAGAGGCAGAATCGGGATGGTCAGGAGTTCAAAGAAAAAACTGGTGATGTGTGTGTGTGTGTGTGTGTGTGTTGCTAAAATGTGTACTCGCCTCCATCCCCCATCTGTTCTCTCTGTCTTCACTGAAAGCTGTGACTCCCAGCTCCATTTTACTTAGTTTTGGTAACTGAAGCACTGTGAGAGGATTTAACAGTGGAGGTGCCCTGCAGAATGCCTTTCTCCTGCTGGTAGTGTTAAAAACGATGGGTCAGTTTTTTGTTTTTTTTTTTTTTTGTTTTTTTTTTTTTCTTTTTGAAACAATGTCTTACCCTGCAGCCCTCAAATTCCCAGTAATCCTGGTGCCTCAGCCACTGGGGTGTTAGAATTACAGGCATGAGCCACCACCCAGACTGTCAAGTCTTTGTTTTCAACCATGCATTCACAAGAATGAGCAAGGCAGTGCCCTAGCAATGGCCCAGCTCCCTGTGATCTTGGGCTGCTGTGCACCTTCTCTGGACTGGTGGACTGGAGACGGCTATCTGAAAAGAAAGCAAACTTCCATCTTTTATAACCCCAAAGGTTGTGGGCCTTCTGCATGCTGTTCTGTTTCTGTTCCCTGTATCATACCACAGCTGTTTGCACTTCCTGGAGCCCACACCACCCGTGAGAAACTGGCAAGAAGTAACCATTTCTGTGCAAGGGACTTCTTGGTTAGTGATCCTGTCCCACAAACACATATAAGCTGTTTGTAGGTGGCTCTGATGAAAGGTCAGGAGGCCACATGTGAAGGCCACAGCCTCGGCTTTAAGGTATACAATCGAGAAAGTCAAGTCTTCCCTTTCTTCACACTGATAACTGATGCAGACCACATCATTCTTATTCTCCCAGATGGCATATTAGCCTACCTGATGCTCCACAGCAGATGTCTATCAAGTATCTGCTTAACGAAGACATGGGAAAGCACAAGAGGCCTAAACACAGAGAACTACAGACATCAAGGGATGCTGAGAGCAGGAGAAAGAGTTCCCCAGGGGAGAGCACACCTGGTTATTCAATGCCAAATGGTCAGCTCTGAAAACATACGTACACATGCTAGAAACATTGTACAGACTGAGCAGGTTGCATTCATGTATGGGGAACGCAACCACGCATGAGTGCGCGTGCACACACACACCAATAGTAAAAAAAGAGGCCAGAGATCTGAAAGAGAGCAAGGAGAGATAAACAGGAGGGTTTAGAGAGAGGAAAGGGAAAGGGGAAATTATGTAATTATAATCTCAAAAAATAAAAATAGATGAATTAAGATTTACAGGTGGATTGTCTTCCCCCCCCCCCTTTTGGAAGATAACAAGTTATTGGATAGATAAAAATCTCTGCTGTAAAAATTGTAAAGGAATGTTAATTCAGAACATGGCTATTCTGGCAAGGGATCACATCCAAATATCTTCTAGGTCTGTGTGATCTGACTGGAATACAAACATACCTTTAATCCAGGAGACAAGAGGCAAGCACGTCTGAGTTCAAGGCCAACCTGGTATAGAGCAAGTTTCAGGTAAAGAAAAACTTAGATCCAGGTGTGCTGGTACCTGGCTTTACTCCCAAACAGAGAAGGTAAAGTTAGTTTGTAGAAGGAAGCACCCATGTTTAAAGTGACATCTAATGGAGTGGCAGGAACAGTGCTGGATCAGAGAAATAATTGACAGAATAGGATATGCTGAGCGTCAGGAGAAGAGAGAGGAAAGGGAAGCTGCTTAAGGGTCTATATATATATATATATATAGAGAGAGAGAGAGAGAGAGAGAGAGAGAGGCAATTTTACTGGGACAGTAATAGAGAGGTTGCAGAGAGAGAACTCCAGTGAAGACTGAATGAGCCAGAGGCTGAGAAGGAGCCAGAAGATTAGAGCAGATTGCTAGAATTAGAGGCCAAGCAGAGCAATTCAGAGGCTTAGAGAAAAGCCAGATTGAATAAGTTAGTTGGGAGAGACAGGAGTTCAGAACAGCTGAACTGAACCAGCCAGAAGAGTTCAGAAAGAACAAGAAAGGTGAGCTTATTAAGCTCTAAGTCTCAGAGGCAGAAAACATTCTAGGTTAGACCGTGAGGAGGCTAGAAGCTTTCAGTACTAGGCCTAGGTTAGCAGTCAGAGCAGTAATTCTCTGAGACAGTAACTGAAACAGGTAAATAAAAGTTCCTTTTACAGGAAATAGATTGATTTTTTTTTTTTTTTTTTGAGACAGTCAAGGCTATCCTTGACTATCCTGGTTTCACTTTGTAGACCAGTTGGCCTCGAATTCACGGAGATCCTTCTGCCTCTGCCTCCCTGAGTTCTGGGATCGCAGGCATAAGCCAATGCGCCTGGCTTAGATTGATTTTTATCTAAGCTTCAAACATGGACTCTTTCTTATTCTCTTTTATACCCCCTCCCCCACCTCTGCTATATAAAATGCCTCTCGGAAATCCCATTGCTTTCTAGGTATTTCTAGGTATACTTCTCTAGGGTATTTAAGCACTTTCAGATGTTAAGAGACAAGTAACAATTCTATCTGAATCAAAACTAACTCCACATTCTATTTCAGTGCTCCCTTCTGCCCCACCCAAAGCTAAGGTCCTTACCATGAGCCAGGGAATGGGGAGGCTTTTCTCCTATTCTTGCTTTGTTCTTGACCCCATGGTGCTGGGTGGCGCCTCCATCTTCTTCCCTCACTTCCTGCCTCTTCTCTCTCTCTCTCTCTCTCTCTCTCTCTCTCTTGCTTGCTTCTTTACAGTCTCTTATGCCTCTGTTTCCATCTCAGAACGTATTACATATGTTCCCAGCCAGGGCTTTTGGGGTCACTGTCCTCCAGTGTGACCTCAGGAGGCTCACCCAGGTTCTTGGGTTCAGTTCCCAACACCGAGATAGAAACACAACACGCCACTGCTTCTGAGTTACCTGCAGCTACTACTCCCTCGTTCTTAGTCTTCTGTGCAGATGTCACCTGACCATGCTTCCTCAAGGAACACAGCCTCATTCCCTTCACTTCTTGATCAGTTTTTCTCCTCTCCCATAGGATAGCATTTTTAACACTGGGGAAGGGAGGTGCCTCTCTCTCTATCCTAATGGCAACCTCTTTACGCAAGAGAGTAGAAAAGCATAAGAGAGGAGTGTGGGTGGAGAGAAAGCCCAAACACTCAATACTCTTGAACTCCCGTCTTGACTTCTTGACTTTCTTCAGTGACTTCTCATATTTTGAACTTATGCAGGAGCTACAGGTGAAGTTTTCGTAGATACTAGACTGGTCAGAGTTTTGCTGCTTTTAAACTAAGTCTGGCATGTAGATGTGTCAGGCATTTCTCTCTAGAACTGGTGTGAGTTTGTGAGTAATTATTTCCTTATTCATGGCTTTTGGGCTTCACTCAACAAAGTTTCACTCAGCAACATTTAAATAAGACCCTTTCTCAGTCTACTGTCCTGCTGCCATAAAACTTTGAGGTGGTTATATGAGCTCATAGCTCCATGAATTCCTACCATCCAGTTTTCAAAACTAGGAGCTTCCACAGCTGAAAGGTTGGTTACACAGGAGCTGCTGTAGAAATATCTATGGTTTTCCAACCGTCACACACCCCCTCTTCTCTCTGGTTTAGCATAGCACATTTTAGTTGCAGAATTAGTACAATGAGAATTAATCTTTGGTCACTGGCTGCCTGGGAATGTGGAAGATGTGTGCATGGTGCTGCTGGGATCCTCCTGTGCTGAAGGAAGCCTGAGTGTCCCAGCAAAGAGGGAAGTGACAAAGAGGGACAGGCCGGTGCCCAGGGTGCAACCTTGGAATCCAGCCCCAACTGAGGCCAATGGCCCGGACTTAACATGAATCAGTAAGTGGTTTTTTTTTTTTGTTTTTTGTTTTTGCTTGTTTGTTTTATTTTTTCTTTTTCATACTAGGCAACTTGGCTTTTCATCACTTGTAACCTAGCAATCTGGCTGTTGCCATGTCCTTTCTCCACTTAACCAGTTAGCTCTTTGTATATTGTCAGCAAAGGCACTATGCTCGGGCATGTTTTTTCAAGATGGCCTTTTTTTTCCAGTAAGGGCTTAAGTAGGAAAGGCTTAATAGTTCATGCTGGCATTCAATATAGGAAATACTGTCACCCAGAAAGCAGCTGTGAAGGCAAGAGGCGGAACTTGTCAAGATGGGCTCCAGTGGGAGAAGGAAGGGGGTGAGAGAAGGGAATGGGAAAGAAAACAATTAAAATTCATTACATATATGTAGGAAACTCAAACATTTAAAATAATTTTAACAAAATACTGTTCGTAATTTTGACAGATTGAGCAACCTTATATTTGAATAAAGACTGGGTACAAAGAATAAAAAGTGTACCTACTTGTAGTTTAAGGGAGGACAGATAAAGATGATGTTGGTTACATCTGCTAAGGTCCTTCTTCGGTGAAGACCTTGTAGAGTTCCAAGTTGACACAGGGCACCATATGGTGAAGCCATGTCCTAGCTCAGATCTCAGGTCTCTCCTCTTCATGTAAAGCCACAGTCCCAGCCGGGCATAGTGGTACATCCCTAAGCTCCAGGACCTGGGAGGTTAGACATGAAAGGGCAGAAGTTCAAGGTCATCCTTTTCTACACAACAAATTTAGGGCATCCTGGGCTATATATGAGACCCTGCTACGTGCCCCCAAATCCACAGTCCCTTTGGATCAAGGCCCCAGCAACCTCCCGAAGATCCCCTCACCCCCAGAGACCATAGTTGTAGTTGCTACCCTCTTTGTGTCTCAACAGTGTGGATTAAATTTCATGAAGTTTTGATGAGGGCATTCAAACCAAAGCAGTGGTTGCATCTATGATCTGTATTTTACTGTTCTATATGTACTCTTTACTCTTTTCCACAGTAATCCACGTGAGCACACTTACACTTTCACTTGTTTTCAAGGAAATGAGATACGTATTTTGTTAGTCTTTCATGTTCAAATATGAGTTATAATAACAAAGGCATTCTGTTTAGGGGGCTGAAGTCCTTTGACACACAGTAAAATCTTCCTACTGCTTGAGGCATTACTCTATAGATTAATAGAGCAGAGTCAGCTTATGTCTTTAAAAGTTCTTAGCCATACTACTGTTAGCAGAATCAATTTTCTGAACCAAAGTAGAAGTTGTAACTACATAGTCTGTTTTTAATACACTCCCCGAAGTGGTTTTTGATTGCTTAAAAATGTGCCTTTAGGGAGGGGCATGCATGCAGAGGGTGGAGAAAGGGAGGGATTGGGACGGGAGGAGGGAGGGAACCACGGAGGGGATACAAAGTGAGTAAAGTGTAATTAATAAAGAAAAATAAAAAAGTGCCTTTATTCACCCTCATTAGAATTGTTCCCGCTCCACATAGAAAAATGAAACTATGACACTTGCAGGAAAATTGATGAACTTGGAGATCTGAATGTAAAGTTAAACAAGCCATTCTTACAAACAACAAACGCTGCATGTTTTCTCTCGTAAATATATAAAATATATTAAATATATTAATATATATATATATATGGTGAGAATGAGATCTTAAGGGGGAGGGGAAAGGGAATATAACAGGGTACATGAGACACTATTTTGGGAGCAGGAAGGAGACCAGATAGAGGGGAATGAGTAAGAACAAAATATCACAATACATATGTATGAAAATGCCATAATGAGATACATCACTTTTATGCCAACTTTAAATTTTTTATTTTTAAAAAGTGCTTATTTGAAGATTCCATAAATAAAATAACCATTCCTTGCCCCATAATGGGATACGTTACCTTTCAATGTAGTGTTTGTGGGCATTTGGGTTTTGGCTTTGGGGGGTCAGCAGGCAGGAGCTCATATATCCCAGACTGGCCTAGAATTGATCTTAAACTTTTGATCCTCCTGCTTCTACCTCCTATTGCTGGAATTCCTGGAATGTGCCATCATGATTGGCAGAGCTTTTTAAAAAATGTATTTTAAAATAATGTGTGTGTGTGCGCGTGCGTGCATGCGTGCGTGCGTGTGTGTTTGCCATGATATGCACCAGGATGCCAAAGGACAACTTGCTAAATTGAGAAATGATTCTCCTTCCACCATATGGGTTCTGTGGATCAAACTAGGGTTTTCAGGCTTAGTGGTGAGTGCCTTTATACACTGAGCCATAATACCAGTCTATTTAATTATTTTTAAAGTTCCTGTATTTTATTATAGACTGTGTATGTATATGTTACATATGTGTACATGTATCTATAGTATATATGTGTAATATTTATTTATTATCTTTTGGGGGGTTCAAGACAGGGGTTCTCTGTGTAGCCTTGGCTGTCCTGGGCTTGCTTTGTAGACCAGGCTGGCCTCCAACTCACAGTGATCTTCCTGCCTCTGCCTCCCTAGGTACTGAGATAAAAGGCATGCCCCCATGCCTGGCTTGTTTGTTTGTTTGTTTGTTATTTCTTTGGAAGGAGAAGGAGAGACAGGATTTCTCCGTGTAGCCCTGGCTGTCCTGGAACGAACTCACTCTGTAGACCAGGCTGGGCTTGAACTCAGGGATCCACCTGCCTCCCGAGTGCTTAGATTAAAGGCATGCACCACCACCACCCAGCTGTTCCATGTGTTTTTAAAGCATTATTTCTTATAAGAATCTTTAATGGTTAAGAGACTTTCAGGTGCAATGACAAATTCAAACAAGACATGGCAGGCAAAGAATTTACACAATATAAAAATACATACAATATTGCTTCCCCCTTGCCATAATAGTAAACATTTTCACTAGCAGATACTGGGATCCCACGGATAGGTAAATACACCAGGGTAACTTGTGACCTGCTGTGTGTACAATCTGAAGGGACAACTACACCCTTTTTGTGATCCTTCACCCTTTCCTCTACCCACCCTCCCAAAAAAACCCAGTATTCCAAGAAGGTGGTAGGACCCACTGGTAGTTTTCTTTTTACTTTAAACTTGAAAAATAATTGTTTCCCCTCTTAGAACTTCATTAGGATTATTCATTAATAAAGCCATCAAACCACAGGCAGCCACGATGGGGCACTGACTGAAAACAAAACCTGCTTCAATTCCAGGTATTGGCAGCAAGTATTTATAAATAAAAGATGTTACAGGTTCAGTAAAAGGGAAGGTGAGACAGAATTACCTTTCAGGTGAGAGCTTTATTAGAGGAGCTATAGCACCCCACCACAGGCAGCAAGATGGGGACCCAAATGGGAAGGCAGGGAAAGCCTTCAGTTCCAATTCTTGTTGTTGTTTAATATAATGTTTTATTTGTTGAGCCTCTCATATATGCATATAATATTCACCCACCTTCCTCCCCACAACTCCTGCTAGATACATCCTTGTTATTCACCCCTCCCAACTCTGCTCTCTCGCTTTCTCTCTTTTTTTGTCCCTCTGTCTCTCTCTCTTTTTCTCTCCTCTCATAATGCACTTATTCCAATTTATAGTGCTTGTGGATTCATGAGTATGTGCAACCCATTCGAATATGGTCAACTATCTGGAACCACACCCTTAAAATTGATTCTTCCTCCCTCAGAACCATCACACTGTTAAGACATCATCCTTGACCCTGTGAGTGACCGGGGCGGGGGGGGGGCTTGGGGTCTGTGAAACAGTCAGAGGATATTCAGATTGAAGTTAGGTGTTGGATGGTCACTTCTTTGTTCTTTCACATTTTAAGTGTTTTCCCTGGTTGAGGCGATGTGCTAGACACGCATTTCCCAAAGTGTGTTCTTCAGAGGTTGTTCCATTTATTAACAAACAGAAAAGTTCCAGCGTTCTCTGAAAGATTGCCCCTGACCCAACCGACCTGGGGGAAACAGATTCCTCCAACCTTAGCCACAGGAAGCAGTGGTAATAATTGTAATGCGCTGTCACGGCGTGGTCGCTCACTTACCTCACGAAAAGAACGTAAACAACGACAGCAAGCTGAAAGATGCGTAAACGTGTAATTGACCAGGGGCTTTCTTCCATAGGTAGACGCTACGGGTTTTGTGTTGTCGATGTTTTGATTGTTTTTGTTTTTGTTTTTTTTCTGTTTGTTTTGTTTGTGTAAAATGCTAGACTAGGTAGGTACATCTGCTTACTACCAGGTCTTAACATGCTTTGCTCAGGTTCTGAAATCCTATAATTATGCAAGATTTGGAGTTACTTTCTCGAAGAGCTTACCCATCACAGATGATGGAAGCTGTAGCTCTTAGGTACACCTGTCAATCTTTAATAACACCTAGGTAATGATTACTTTTAATAGCTCTCACAGTTAGGTAAGTTAATAAATAAATGAAAACACTTAGTGCTTACCTTAAACACCAAGGAAACTAAAATCTTAAGGGCCACCTTAACAGAAAATGTGGGCAACCACTGGGTTTTTCCTCTCTGACAGTTTACAAAACAAACAAACAAAAAAAAAAAAAAAAAAACCAAAAAAACAAGCAGTTCCCTTACTGTCCATCTGAAGGTATGTCTTGATTTAAGTCCAAACATTATAAATGGGGTTAGAATTATGATGTGGGGTTTAAACAGAGGGAGATGAATTTTGGAGCCATCTAAAGGACACTACCATCGCAGATATGACATTGGGTGCCAGAAACAATATTTGGAATGCTCAAAACTCTTCCCCAGGGCCAGGGATGTACTTCATTAGTAAGGTGCTCGCTTGGTGTACATTAGGTCCTGGTTCAACCCCATCCCTACATGAACTGGGTGTAATGGCAAATGTCTGTAATTCCAGCACTTAGGAAGTGGAAACAGGAGCATCAGAAGTTCAAATCATCAGTTGGCCAGCCTGGGCTACAATGAGACCCTGCCTCAAAAATTGTTAACTGAATAGCAAAAAACCTTCCCCCAAACTAGACTTTTGTGTGCTTAAGGTTCTGCCTTCTGTCTCCCACACTACCAGAATGTAAATAAAACAAAGGGTCAATCAAATACGTTCTGTGCAGCCTGAGGGCCTGAGTTCGGATGCCAGTACCCACATAAGAAGCTAGCTGCAGCAGATCATGCCTATTATCTTAGCGCTGGTGATTCTGAGGCGGGAGGAGCCCCGAGGCTGCAGCCGGCCAGCCAATCTAGCTGAATCCATGGCCTCTGGGATAAGCGAGAGACCCAATCTCAAAAAACTAAGGTAGAGAGCAAATGATGAAGTCACCCAATGATGACTTCTGGCCTTCACATGGGCACACTCGCACACCTGGCACACATGTAACCCCCACCTGTGTACACACAAATACCCCACACTACCACACACACAATCCACAAACAGGTAAGAAAATAAGGGCTAGGTAGGCGTCTACGTGTGTGTGTGTGTGTGTGTGTGTGTGTGTGTGTGTGTGTGTGTGTG
>NW_026591538.1:0-5472 GCF_907164565.1 Psammomys obesus | reverse complement strand
CACACACACACACACACACACACACACACACACACACACACACACACCTGCCTGGGGGAAAAAAAAAACAGAAAAAAGTATCCAAAGAAAATAAACTAAGAAGCAGTGAGCACAGCTCTCTGGTAGAGGCAGCCCTGCTTATGTCTTCTGAGGAGGCATCACGGGGTCTCTTTGGAGCATCTGCAGCTGTGTCGCTTATGACATTGCCTCTGCACTGCAGCACCTGAAGACAAATGACAGCCTCTTTATTAGATTTTCACCTTTCCTGTAGATTTCCCTTGGAACACTGGGCTGACAAACCAATATCCCATTTCACTCTAGAAATGTAAATGATACTTGCCATGAAAGATGAAAAGAGAAGCCCCACCCATCTTCTAGACATGCCCAGGGCACACAACCAGTGTTTTAAGCTGCAGCAAATGCTAAGAACAATATTGAAACCAAAGGCGGAAAGCACGGGGGTGCCTTATCACATTAGTTTTTCCTTATAGGTGGGATAAATCACCGTTGTTTTCCTCATCTCTCCACTTTGGCATTTATTGCAGAATAATAACATAAGTTGCTGAAGCCGGTGAGCTCAGGGACAGGACACTGTTACAAGTTGCTCTGAGATTCCAGAGGCTGTCAGGCATCCAGCTCAGCCTTCAGCTCAGACAGAAGTTTGGACAAAGCTCTTCTAGGGCAGAATGAGTGCAAGGGTACATGTCAGAGGAGCCTGCCACCACCCTTTCCTGCTCTGCCCATAGGACTCAGGAAAGCTGGCTCATCCATTAGAGCATCAGCCAAGTCAGTACAGTCTAATTCGTCATAAGGGAAAGTGGCTTCTAAACAGATCTCCCCCAAAGATGAAGATTACCTGGAGATGCATCAAACTAAAATCTACAAAAATAAAACCTCCATGATACAAATCATGATTTTTCTACCTTGGGGTCTTAGCCGATGTGTACATGTATGTATAGGTGAGTGATGTGTGTGATGTCTGTGTGTATGTATGTGGTGTGTACCAGAAGTTGGTTAAATTTCTTCATTCCCTGCTATGTTTTTAAAAGTCTTTGAATCAGTGTTAATTATTCATCGTGTGTGTGTGCATGCTTGTGTGTGCATGCATGTGGCATGCATGGCACATGTGTGAGGGTTCAGAAGACAATGTCAAGCCTCATTCTCTCCTTTTACCATGTGGGTCATCAGCCTCAGAGTTCAGTGCCTTTAGCCACTGAGCCATCTCCTTGGCTTTTTATTCATTCATTTATTTATTTACTTATTTATTTTGAGATGGGGGCTCTCACTGAACTTGGAGCTCACCCATGTGGTCAGTGAGTTCCCTAGATCCTCCTGTCTCTGTCTCCCTAGCACTGGGATGATGTGTGCACACCGTTATGCCTGGCTTTCTTTGTGGGTCTCAGGAATCTGTACCCATAGGACTTTACCCTCTGAGCTATCCCCTCAACCCCTTGAGCTAACTTTTAAAGTGCAGGATCCAGCTTTCAAAGATTATGTGTCTTGATTATTGGTGCCTCTGAACAGACAGGAAACATGATTACACGAGCTGGTTTCATAGCCCTTCCTTCAGAGCCCGAATTTAACTGCATGCAAACAGTGAAAACTCAGATCAGTCCCAGAAAGCTTATACATCGTCAAATGAAATTCGAACAGTTCTGTAGAAGGTTTTACATAGAACAAGACAGATATTAGGTTGATAATATATTCAAACATGCTTGAAACTTTGAAAGAACAAGCAGTTTGCTTGCCTGACCTGAGAAAGTGCAACTCCAGTAAGTGGAGGAGGTTGTTTTACTTTGTCCAAACATGTGTTTGAGGTGAGCTAACTGGTAACTTAAAAAAAATTAAATTAAGTAACTAATTAATTAATTAATATTACATTTTGATCATAGCCCCTTCCCTCCACTCCTCCTGGTACCACCTTTCCTCCCTTTTCCTCCTTCCCCTATTCCTCAGATATGGAGAGCCCCACCCACCCACCCCAGCTAATTAAGTCACATCAAGATTGAGCTGAGTTCTCTCCCCCTGTGGCCTGGCTAGGCAGCCCCACCAGGGGTCAGAAAGCAGGCAACAGAGTCCATGTCAGAGACAGCTCCTGTTCCCCTTACTAGAGAACCCACACGAAGCCTGAGCTGCCCATCTGCTACATCTGTGTAGGGGTCCAGTCTTTGCCTGGTCCTTGGTTGGTGCTTCAGTCTCCATAAGTCCCTCTAGGTCCTGGTTAATTGGCTCTGTTGGTCTTCTTGTGGAGCTTCCGGCACCTCCAGGTCCTTCTATTCTTCCTCCCACTTTCCTACAAGACTCCCTAGGCTTTAACCAATGTTTGGCTGTGAGTCTCAGCATCTGTTTTGATCCACTGCTGGTGGAGCCACTCAGAGTACAGATATGCTAAACTCCTGTCTTGTTTCCTCTATTCAGTCACTTCCACTGTCTATTTTATTTCCCTTTCTAAGTGAGATTTAAACATCCTCCCTTGGATCCTCTTTGTTACTTACCTTCTTTGGATCTGTAAATTGTAGCATGATTATTCTGTACTTTATGGCTAAAATCTACTTATAAGTGAGTACATATCATGTGTGTCTTCTTGGGTCTGGGTTACCTCACTTGGATGATCTTTCCTAGTTCCATCCATTTGCCTACAAATTTCAGAATTTGCTTGTTTTTTAATAGTTGAGTTGTATTTCATTGTGTAAATGCACCACAATTTCTTTATCCATTCTTTGGTTGAGGGACATCTAGGTTGTTTCCATATTCTGGCTATTACAAATAAAGCTGCTATGAACATAGTTGAACAAATGTCCTTGTTCAAATGTATGGTAAAACATCTTTTGTGTATATGCCCAGGAGTGGTATAGCTGGGTCTTGAGGTAGAGCTATTGTCAATTTTCTGAGAAAGCACCAGACTTCTTTCCAAAGTGACTGTACAAATTTACACTCCCACCAGCAATAGATGAGTGTTCCCCTCCACATCCTTGACAGCATGTGGTGATTTGAGATTTTGATTTTAACAATTCTGATGGGTGTAAGATGGAATCTCAGGGTCATTTTGATTTGCATTTCCATGATGACTAAGGATGTTGAGCATTTCCTTAAGTGCTTCTCATCTATTTAAGATCTCTCTGTTGAAAATTCTGTTTAGCTTTGCATCCCATTTTTCAATTGGATTATTTGGTTTGTTGGTGTTTAATTTCTTGAGTTCTTATATTTTTGGTTGTGAGCCTAGCCTTTAACGACTGAGTCATCTCTCCAGCCCATTTCTTGAGTTCTTTATATATTTTGGATATTAACCCTTTGTTGGATATAGGATTGGTGAAGATCTTTTCCCAGTCTGTAGGCTGCCATTTTGTTTTGTTGACAGTGTCTTTTGCCTTACAGAAGCTTTTCAGCTTCAAGAAGTCCCATTTATTACTTGTTGATCTTAGAGCCTGAGGTGTTGTTGTTCTGTTCAGAAATTTTTCTCCTGTGCCAATGAGTTTAGGACTCTTTCCCAATTTCTCTTCTAGTAGATTTAGTGTATCTGGTTTTATATTGATCCACCTGGACTTGAGTTTTGCGCAGGGTGATAAATATGGATCTGTTTGCATTTTCCTGCATGTAGACATCCAGTTAGATCAGCACCATTTGTTGAAGATGCTATCTTTTTTCCATTCTATGGTTTTGGCTTCTTTGTCAAAAATCAAGTGTCCAGAGCTGTGTGGGTTTATTTCTGGGTCTTCGATTCAATTCTTGATCAACCAGTCTATTTCTATGCCAGTACCATGCAGATTTTATTACTATTGATCTGTAGTATAGCTTGAAGTCAGGGATGAGAGAATTCCGGAAGTTCTTTTTTTCTATAGGATTGTTCTTGTTATTCTGATTTTGTTTGTTTTTTCATTTTTCCATATAAAGTTTAGAATTGTTCTTTTTTTGTCATTTCTTTGTTTTATTTTTATTAATTACACTTTATTCACTTTGTATCCCCCTAGAATTGTTCTTTTAAGGCCTGTAAAGAATTGTATTGCAATTTTGGTGGGAATTGCATTAAATCTGTAGATTACTTTTGGTGAGATGGCTATTTTTAGTGTGTTAATCCTACCTATCCATGAGCATGGGACCTCTTTCCATCTTCTGGTATCTTCTTCAGTTTCTTTCTTCAGACCCTTGAAGTTCTTGTCATACAGGTTTTGATTTGGTTGGTGAGAGTTACACCAGGATATTTTATATTATTTGTGTGACCCCCACTTCTCAGCAAGGCCCTAAAAATCCCCCCAAGTCTTGTAAGAAGTGTCACATAGCCCTCAGGGCAGATTATAGGCTGGACTCTACCAGCTATCTATCTATCCCTAGAAATGCCCCCAGCCTGTTAAGGATCTTAGTCTTAAGGAGTGACCTTCAACTCTTCTTGGAGATTTTTTGCCCTCACCCTCAGTATAACTAAGTACCGTATTTTGCTTCTTGTGATAGGACAATGCTACTGTATAGAAAATGAGGCACATGCATATCAAGCCCTCCGACCCCAGCGAATCAAACACATCCACCCTAGAAATCCCTCCCACTGTCCAAGGTTTATAAATCCCTAATTTCAAATAAACATGCACACACGCAGGATGCACGTTGCTCACTGGTTTCCTGATACCATCAGCCTTCCACAGTGGCTGTCTGAGATTAGTCATTCATCCCATGCAGGGCTGCAGCTCACTGGCCTACTGTGCCAGGGCCTTGCCAGGCCTGTGCCTCATCAGTCCTGTGCCTCCTTGGCAAGCAGACCAGGAATGGGCTTCTTTGTGCACCTCTGCTTTGCTCAGCACAGCAGCTTAACCAAGAGCTGATATCTTGAGAGGCTGTGGACCGCTAGAGTGTCCACTGCCACCGGCAATCTCATTACAAAACAGCTAAACTGTAACACTCTGTACAAAACCTCTTCCACACCCCAAACTAACACATTCAGGCCTCACCCTCAAGCACGTGGGTATTAGTTCTTCTTTGGAAGTCTGGTAGAATTCTGAACTGAAACCATCTGCCTCTGGGATCTTTTTGGATGGGAGAGTTTTCATGACTGCTTCAATTTTCTTAGAGGTTATAGTACTATTTAACTTGGTTACCTGATCTTGATTTAACTTTGGTAAATGGAAGCTATCAAGAAAATTGTTCATTTTCTTTAGATTTTCCAATTTGGCGGAGTACAGACTTTTGAAGTAAGACCTAATGATTCTTTGGATTTTCTCAGTGTCTGTTGTTATGCTTCTCTTCATTTCTGATTTTATTGATTTGAATACTCTTTTTCTGTCTTTTAGTTACTTTTGCTATGGATTTATCTACCTTGTTGATTTTCTTGAAGAACCAGCTCTTGGTTTTGTTGATTTCTTTGTATTGTTCTCTTTGTTTCTTTATTGATTTCAGTCCCAAGTTTGGTTATCTCCTGACATCTGTTCTTCTTGGGTGTTTCTTCTTCTTCTTCTTCTTCTTCTTCTTCTTCTTCTTCTTCTTCTT
>NW_026591537.1:0-19769 GCF_907164565.1 Psammomys obesus | reverse complement strand
GCCATCAATCAACCTGAGTTGGAGTGAGAGGGATCATGGGAGAAGCTGAAGGGAGAAAAGGGAGGGAGAAGTGATGTAATTATATTTTAATTTTAAAAGTAATAAAAATCTTAGCATATTTTTTTTTGTATGTTAAGCAGTTCTGTCTTCTACTTTAAAAACTGCTCAAGTGTTTCATTGTAATCACCTATCAGCTACTTCGAGGTGCAGTTTCAGGATTCTGATGGGGTCTTTAAATTACTATGGACATCAGGTAAAAAGAAAGGGGAGAGGCTGGAGGGACAGCTTAGCAGTTAAAGGTACTGGTTGTTTCTGCAGAGGTCCTGGGTTCCATTCCCAACACTTACATGGTGGCTCATTACCATTTGTAACTCAGGTTCCCGGAGATCCAAAGCCCCGTTCTGGCCTCTGCAGTCTCCAGGCACACAAATACTACACAAAAATACATGCAGGCAAAACACTCATATCCATAAAACAACATAAAATAATAATAAGAAGAAAGAAAGTAGGGGAACAGTTGTTTGAAAATGTCAAAACTGATAACAAGCTCTCCTAGCCAAGATGCTTTAACTGGGCTATTGTCATTCTTTAGTTTGAGCAGTGATAGAACTTGGGTATTTAGCAGATGGGTCCATTAGCACAGGGTTACTCACGGTCCCTGCTGAATGTCTGGAATTTATGCCTGTCAGACATTGCTCAGTAGCTATGATGGAAAATGGGGAGCAGGTTGTCAGCTGCTGGGGCTTGTCTCCCCCCTTCCTCTCCCTCGCAGTCTCAGCTGGGACAGAAGGATAGTAAACATGTCTCCACATCCAGACAGGGCCATGCCCTGTTTTCTCACCCTGGTAGCTGAGAAGCAATGAAACTCTCCATTTATGGTCCTCAGCAGAGACTCTAACACAGTCTATCAAATGCACAAAAACATTACTTTTTTCACATCAGAGGTTTCTGATGTCCAATTCGCTCATTTCAATTTCCGGTTCTTTCCAGACCCTGCTGTCGGGAGCAGTTCGCAAATGGAAGAGGCCGTGCATGTCTCAACAAACATGATCAGCTACGTGCTGTGAAACGTGAGGCACGATTATTGTATCCAGAGCCAGGTGTGTATTTTCCTGTTGTTTTTTTTTTTTTCCCCCACCATCTTTGGTGGCTCAAGGGTGACTGCTGCTTGGGTCTCTCCTCTGGACAGAGGCTTTCCAGGCTTCTGTAGGGTCCAGGACACTGGATTCCTACAAGTTGTCTTGTAAACTCATGGTAGGCATGGATTTGACTCTACCTGGCTTCCTGCATGTACACAAACCTGAGGAGGAATGCTCTGAGGCTTCAGACTTGGATGATACCGTCAGGGCTGAATCTGGCCATTGCCTGGCTCATGAGCTAAGGATGCTTGTGATAATATCTGAATCCTGCTTTGTGACACAAAAAGCCACATCGAACTCACATTTCACAAACAGTCAGGACGGTGTTGCATATTTACACTCACACATGCTGACTGTGGTGGCCTTTGAGCCACCAGGGAGAGGTGAGTAGCTTTCACTGGTGACCTTTGCACCTGCAACACCTAATTCATTCACTGTTACAGATTAAACTGTCTGTTCTCCACGATGATAAAGATGTTGTCCTTTCCATCGAGTCCCTGCAGATTTGACCTTCTAGGGAAAAAGCTTTGCAGATGCACCTGAAGTGATGTCACTGAAGTCCTCAACCTGGCTTGGGGAAGGGATTCTGTGGGTGGAGTGAGTTCCCAGCATGCCTGAGACTGAATCCTTGACACCACCTAAACCAGAAGTGGCCACAGTCGCTGCTAACTCCACAACCCAGGGCATCAGAGGACCAAGGCCATCTCTGGTTTTATAGTGAGTTCAAGGTCAACCTGGGATAGTTGAGAGCTGGCCTCGAAGATTCCAACCCAAGCCAAACAATAAAGAGGGCTGCTACCATTATGTTCTTATAGAAATGGAAAAATTTAGATTCAGGCACAACACATACATGGAAGTGCAGAAGCTCCCAGCGAGGCCCAGACAGAGTTTACTTCTCATTTCTCTGGAGGAAACAGCCCTACAGCACCTTGAGTTTAGACTTCTACCTGCAGCCCTATGAGATGTTAAGTGAGTGTTGTTTAAGTCCGACTGTGGTGTGTTGTTACAGAAACCAGGCAAACCAACGTGCTGGCCCAGATGTACCATGATACACCCTCTATGGATGGTCTCTATAACCCTTACAGCTCCCTGGGTCTTAAGAGGGTCTGATGCCAACAAACAGCACAGATATTTTCTCAGTGTCTTCTTGTTACCACGGGTGGAAAAGCCACTGGGAGGGACCCAGGTGGTGCTTGGGGAGAGGCTGTCCTCCCTCAGAACATTCCGGAACTCCCATGTGACAAGCACCTTATTTTTCTCAATAACAAATGAATCAAAAGCTGTCAGTTCAACTCCCACCTGAGCCAGCTTCTCAGAAAGGCTTTTTTTTTTTTTTTTTTTTTTTTTTTGGTGAAGGGTAAAACAAGGGTGGGTGCATGTGACTCTCTCTCTACCAGTGTTTTCAAAAGACGCGTACTATCAGAAGTGCCCAGCATAACTCCTGGACTCAGAGAAACTTTGGCTTCCCATTTTAAGATTCCCAGAGAGCAAATGAGGAAAGTAAGTGGGGTCTGACTCCTTGGAAAAAACCCGTGAACCTTAAGAGCAATCAAACATGCTTTCAGAACTAGACTCAGCTTAAAATACATAGCCCAGGTTGGCCTCAGATGTGGTGTGTAGCGGAGGGTGTCCGGAATGCCTGGGACCACAGGCTTGAGCCACTGTGCACTGATTTCAGTTAACAACATTTAGTGAAAGAAAGTTACCATTGTTACAAGGTCTCTGATCACTTACAGCTACCAGATTTGTGACTCACTTGCCAGAGTCACTCCAGTTGGAAAGCCTAGATGTTTATAAGACATAAACTAGGGTGTGATTATTCATATTAAAAAGAGGGATTTATGACTGTTTTATAAATAATCAGGTTTATAACAAATGTTCATAATAAATGTTTGGTGTTAATTAACTATTCTAAAATATACTTACTACAGCAAACAAAACCTCTATTAATTACAGAGAAGAATTACTGAGGTGCCTGTGATGCCCAGTTCCAACGCCGGTGCTACGAGAACAAAAGACACATGGAGACACACTCTGACCTTAGTGCGTTTGTGGAATCCATTCTCAGCCCGCTTGTGAAGATTAGAAAAGCTTACAGCTAAAGACGAGCAGGATGGAGTTTAGGGAATGTGGTTAATACACTGAGCAGACTTCAACATCAGAAAACCACGGCAGGACAGGGATGGAGCTGCACCTTGAAGGAGGAGATTTAAAAGGGGCCAAAGAAAGGGTTTCAGGGCATCCGTGTGGGTGCCTGGAGCCTACAGTGCTGGGAACAACAGTTCTCTAGTGTCCTGCTATAGCGGGGCTGTCTCTTCTTGTTGTTGCTTCTGCTGGCTGGTCGAATCAATGCTCACAAGAGACCTGGACAACTTTACCAGAAGAGACACAGCTACAAAGAATGAGGAATTCCCAAACATAAACGACTTATGTCCCTCAAAGATTACCTGTGGAGATTCTGAAGCCAGAACTCACTCCTTATAGAAAACATTTCTGCAGCTAGCAGCCAGATTCCTGTAGAGAGCTAAGCCTAGGAGCTTGTTAAGGTGAGTTAGGTATCTGTGATGATCTGGAAGGCAGGAGGCCCAGTGCTACCACAGCAAACACTTTTGATGCCGAGGTCACAGGTCAGGATTGTTGTGGTGAGAACCTTTAATGCCACACTCCATGGTATTATTCTCCTAGGAAGAGAGAATGAAGTAGAGAGAGCTAGGCAAAGTCCAAAGTCATCACAGGACACACGGGTCCTGCTAGCCCAGCCTCAGCAAGCTGGTAGGAGCCTCTTTCCTGCTCTGAAGCTATCTCTAGCCTTTCAAACAGATAAGATTGAAATCAATGGACAACAGTTGCACCAGACAAGGGGTATGCCTGGATCCCAAACTTGACACAATTTGTGTCAGGTCTGTGCAGTTCAGAGAATACAAGCCTGCCCTGGAAGGAGGTATATTGTCTTCCTCTGGTTTTATTTTCTCAAAGCAGCATCGTTGCTTAGAACACTCCACAGAGCAAGTGGCCTTGGCCTTCTCCCCTTTTCAGTTACTCTCCGCTTTTAAAAATTAATTAGTTAATTTTTTTTTTATTTCATGGGTGTCAGTGTTTTGTCTACATGTCTGTCTATGTGAGGGTATCAGATCCCCTGCAGGGTTACCAACAAGTATGAGCTGCCAAATGGGTGCTGGGAACTGAACCCAGGTTCTCTGGAAGAACAGCCAGTGCTCTTAACCACTGAGCCGGCTCTCTAGCCCCTCTTCAGTCACTCTTGGTCTAACTTTTATGAGACAGGGTCTCTCATTGAGCCTGTGTTTTGTGTTAGGTTAGACTGGCTGGCTGGTAAGCCTGGAGACCTGTCTATCTCTGCCTGCCCATTGCTGGGAGTGCAGGTGTGCACCGCCATGCCTGACTTCTACTTAGTGCTGGTTATGGAACTCAGTCCTTGCATTTATTTTTATTTAAAAAAATATATATTTCATGAAGATATTTATCATGGTCACTGAGGTTTTTAACACTTGCTTAATTTTCTGCATGGACAGATGGCTTCTTTCTAGCCAGGCATGTCTATTCCTGTGACATCATCTGAACCATGAGGACCCTAGATTCTAGATTAGACCATTTGCCCCAGGGTGCCCCAGTGGCTGACTTAAATCAGAGCCCTTCTCTTCCAAAGATATACTGAAGATCTACGCAGTCTTCTCCTTTCCATACGAGAAAAACCAACCCAATTCATCCTGTTTATGGACAACTTGACAGAGCTGGGAAAGTATGGTCCAGTGGGGAGTTGCAGAGGGCTGTGCCTTGGTTGGGTATGGTCCTGGAGGACCAGGGTATGGCAATGACACAGGTTATGCCAGTGGAGGATGTAAAACATCAGCTAACAAAGCCTGGAGCTTGGTTAACTTTCATTCTACCCTAGACTTCCTCCATCATGGAGCCAGCTCCAGACTGGAGCTCTCCGTACCTGTGGTCATCGCTCTTTGCTGTCACTCACCTCCATTTGATCAGTGGCCAAGGTCCATTTTTAGTTATCCTTATTGCATTCTATCTATCTATCTATCTATCTATCTATCTATCTATCTATCTATCTATTATTTTTGCTCAATCCCTAGAGCACGAGATTCTTAATTTCAGGGTCATGGATTTGAGCCCCTCTTTGGGCACCAAAATGTTGTTATAAAAAATGAAAATCCCAAAGGTTTTCATTTTGCCAATGAACGCTCAGGAGCAAGATGCTGGGGTGAAAACCTGGTAGCCCAGTGAGGCAGAAAAAGCACCTAGCTGGACTTCCTACTCAGCTGATGTCCCAGAAGAAAAAAGCCTGCTAGTTAACATGACAGTCCAGGAGGAAAAAGCCAAAAGCTAAAAGCCAAAGAACCAAAGAGCTGAAAAGTTTCTTCTTGTCTATTCTGTCTTAAAAACTCCTCAACTCAAACTCCCTACTTTCTATTAATCCCTGTCATCTGATTATTTGCTCCTCCTCTTGACTTAGGGTTGACTTTATTAAATTCTGTGTACAGAAAGCTCTTAGATTAAAGGTGTGTGCTAGGGCTGAGCCACACCATAATCACCTGTTTACAATAAACAGAAAGTTCTTGGATTAATGATGTGTGTTAGCGCTGAATCACTCCAAACAAAAGACAGGTTTTTACAGTTCACAACCTTGGGGTTCACAATGGGATCAAATGTCATGCAACAGTTTATACTTGTTTTGGAGACAAAGTCTCATATACCCCAGGCTGGTCTCTAATTTCCTATGTAGTCAAGGGTGACCTTGAACTCCTGATTCTCATGCCTCCACCTCCTGAATGCTGGGAGTACAGATGTGAACCACACAGTCTAGTGGAATAAATCCAGGGCCTTGTGCATGTTAGTAAGTGCCAACAGAACTCCATCTGTACCTTATCTTTCAACTGCTATCAGTGCGGCTTCTGCTCAAGTTCAGTGATCTCATGCCAACATGTTGCAAGGTCAAGGGTTACAACCTGCAAGGGTTCCTGGTAACAAAATTTCATCATTTTCCCACCAACGACTTGAGGTCTCTCATTCTGTTCACATGTGGCTTCACTCAGTTCTGGTCAAGTGTTGATTCATGACTACTGTCCTTGGATTGAGTGGAGAGGAATGTGTCTTCCTTTGAACTCATTTGGTGGCTTCTTGCAAAGCAAGCACCTTGGGACTGTTGGTCATGCAGGCTTGCAGTCTGTTTTGCTTTAGCTTTGCTACCTTGGAGGAAAAGAAGGCATGGACTGAATTTCACAGACATCTCCCAGTGCATGAAACTGCTGTGAGTTTGTCAACCTTCTTTGGAGGGAGGTGATAAGAGAGCCAAGCTGAGCTCAAGTGACAGTAAGAAGAGTGGCCGGGACTTATCTGATGTGGACAATGGTGAAAAGGCACATGGCAGATTCAAAGCCAGGACTAGACAATGTGGATGAAACAGAGTCTGACCTAATGGGTGAGCACTAAACTCAGTGAGAAAGGAGACCCTGACTCAAAAAATAAAGGTCAAGAGTGAAGGAGAAAGACACCGAACATCAACCTCTGGCCTGCACATGAAAATGCTCATAGATGTCCTCCTGAAAACACACACACATACACACAAACACACACACAAACACACACACACACACATACACACTTGCTTTTTCCATTGCTCTACAGAAGCATTGCATACCATATCAATCTTGTTGAGCTTAAATCACACAACATTGTACTTTTATGCTTAAAATTAAAAATAAGATATGATGTATATCTAATCCCAAGCAACCTAGTGGTATTTCAGAGGAGAAAAACTTTGCAAGATACCTAACAAATTGTTCTTCACCAAGGAGGGGGGAACGCAACAAAGTCAGTTTTCAGAATAACCAGGGTGAGCTTCTTAAATGTTCCAGAAAGTTTCTGCTCAGTTCTTCCATCTCTTATGCAAACTGGGTGGCACATGATTTAATTTCAACTTATTAAGTCAATTACCTGAAAAATAGACACCAAATTACAATGTATACTGTTTTTTTTCCCCCACTCTATAGAGAATCAAAATGTCACAGGTAGGTGGGCTACAACAGAATTTCAGAAGTTTTCTGCTTGTGAGTGTGATACATAATTTCCAATGACTCATGGTACTTGTTGAGCGAAAGACTCCAACCTGGCTGACTCACCGCATCAAGCTGAAGCTTCAAGAAGACGTTCCTATTCTAACAAGACTTGACCTGAGTTCTCTTGACCATCACCTACGAGGCTGGGCTAGGTAGTCTTGAAACAAGCAATACTGTTGCCGGATGATGTACTCCGTGGCTCCTCTGGTCTCTCTGCAGGCTGATTGCCTGGCAGTAATAGAGTGTTCTGATACCCTTTAAGATCATTTTAAATGCAGCAGCTATTGTAAGGTTCTAATGAAAACGTGGGGCTCTTTATTCATCTGTAATTTTGAAAATGGCTTCATTTCTGTCCTAAGAACATGCACAGCATTTTGGATGGCTTAAGAATACCATGTTTCTTAAAGCCCCCGTGGGAGCAATGTGAAGGTCTGAGGCTGAAAGGCCCAGATTCCTTTATTTGTTTCATTTCCTGTCCCTTCGGAGCCTGGGAGACTACAGAATGAGCTTTTACTTGTGTGTCTATTCAAGCAACAGAAAAAGAAGCCCTAAACAATGAAGACTGATTCACACTTACCAACTTGCAACAATAGTCTACTTGCTGATTTTTGACACCTTGGAGAAAAGTCAGACCCTGTCCATTTCCATGTCCTATTCTGACCTGGAAGATGGACATTGTTCTTGGGCGCAGAACTTCAAAGGGAGACCTTTAAAGAAAAGGAGAGACACTAATGTATCCATGAGAGGGAGGTGAGCCGGCAAGGTTTTTATCCCCTCCTGAATCTGTGCTCACAGACAGGTTTTCTGTGAGAAAAATGTCAATTCAGGGATCAGGAAGTTTCCAGGAGGAAGCAAGAGTCTCCTTTGAACAGTTTGTTTCAGAGCCATAGAGGGCTCTTACATAACCCTCCATTCTCTCCACTGCTATATCCTGAGTCCCTACTGTGTGCCATGAGATTACTGAATATGGTAGGTTGACCTGTGGCCTTGTGGGCTTCTTCAGTAGGAAAGGCAGATTCTTTATCTTCAAAGCTCTGGCAGGCCTGAGTGCTGTGAGGGATGGGCGGGCGCTGGCTGCAGTGGTATTCTTCTGTGGGTTGTCCACTTGCTGAGGATGTAAAGGGTGGAGAGGTCTCACCTGTGTTGAGCAGCCAGCAAGTGTCTCAGGAGAAGGATGGGGAGCTGTGGAGCCCTAAGTGACCAAGGGGCTGGCATCCACAGAAGCAAAGAACACAGCTCATGCTGCTCTGCCTGCCCCTAACTCTTCTCCTGAAGCTGGGGGACCAAGTTGAGTCCAGCGTCCAGTGAGGATGTAGACTGCAGGGCAGTGATGGCATACAGACCAAAGAGTGTGTGTAAAATGTGTGGTCCTGAGCATATATGCATGGCAGTATGACAGGTGTGGGGTACCTGGAACTTGTCTGGGAGGCCTCAAATCTTTGTGTTGCTTGTGTATTCTTCTGTGAGTCAGTCTCTAATGTGAATGTCACCCTTTTAGGTGGGGTGCAGTACACAGCTTGAACATCTACACAAAGCTACCACACAGAGCACCTACACTGAGCTAGATGGAACAGGGGCCCATGTGGAGGGAAAGAGGAGCTTCCCCCTGCTCTCTCCTTAATTATATGTCTAACTTCCTTGGGTATGTTAAATGTCAAAGGCAGTTTCAATGTGTCATGTTGCTCTTTAAGCCCCAAGTAAGGGCAGATGATGAATGAAAATCCCAGAGCCACTGTGAATGCAAAAAGGATGGTACCTAGGGAGACTGGGTTTGGATGCCCTGCTTGCCACTGTCCCCTTTGCCTGCCAGGCATAGGTGCCACAGTCCTCTCAGCCTTGTCTCTGAGGCTAGCCAAATGCAGTGCACACGGTGTGGAGGTTAGAGGACAACATGCAGGAGTCTGTTTTCTTTTCTACCCTACAGGACCTTGGGCTTGAACTCAGGTCATAAGGCTTGGCTGTAAGTGCCTTCACATGCTGTGCTACCTTGTTGGCCCTTAAGTTTTTCTTTAAAAAAAAAAAAGACAAAATACATGTAAAGTTTTCCTTCTCCTCCTCCCTTTCTTTCCTCCATACCCTTGTCTCATTCTTTTTTCATCTTCTTCCTCCTCTTCTTCCCACTCCTCTGTTGTTAATTTTTTTTTCTCCCTTGAGACAGGGCCTTATGGAGCCCAGACTATTCTTGAACTAACCAAGTAACCAAGGAGAGAGGGGAGGTATGTGGGAAATAATGTGAAAGCAACCAGAGAACAAGGCTAATACTACATGCTAATATATAGCCCTGGCCCATCTTGTTCAAGACTGCACCAGCAGCTGACTGTTATTATTATTCCTAGGAAGCTTTACTGTATATAGCCCATACTCGTTATCCCCCTGCCTCAACTTCTCTCTACTGCTGGGACTTTGAGTGTGGGTCACCACAGCTGCCTTACTTTATTATTATTAATTTTTTTTTGCCTTACTTTAATTAATTAATTTATTTAAAAAGTGAACCTGGAACCTGGAGCCAGGGCTTCTGGGAGGAGAAGCGGTGGGGTGGGACAGTGAGGCCCATTGGGTGGCAGTATTCCTGTTTCTAGGAACTTCTAAGTAAGCTAGGAGAGTCCGGGCACAAGTCTTTCCTTTATTCTGCGTGTGCACAAGTGTATATGCCCACGTGTGTGCCCGTGGAGGACAAGCTGGAGTGCTGTTGCTCAGGCAAAGCCCCCTCCTGTTTGCTTGTTTTTGAGACAAGAGCGCTCTCATTGGTCTGGAGCCTGTGAGTGACTTAGGCGAGCTCCTTAGCAAGCTCCAGAGGTCACATGTCACCACCTCTGCAGTGCTGAGAGATGGCAAATTCAGCACCTGAATTCCGACCAACATGCCTGGCTTTTCTGTGCAGGTTTTGGGATGGAGCCGAGGTCCTGCTGCTTATATGGCGGGCACTGACTGAGGCATCATTCAACCTCTGACTTGCTCTCCTAGCAGTCTAAAGATACAGTTCTCAGCAGATTGCTATCCTAGACTAGACAAATGCCATGTTTTCCGGCAGCCTTGAGTAGTGTGGCCACTCAAGGCCCATCTTGTCCATTGACCTTGTTTGGTTCCATGAGAGCATCACTTCCCATAGGTCAGTGGTGAAGTCAGGGGTAACTCCTGACCCTGGGCTCACCTTTACTGTGCTATGGTCAGTGGGAGACAAGTTGAGTCCCCTGGCCTGTCTTTGATCTTCATGGTAGCTGTAGACTTAAGGAGCACTCCCAAATATTTACTAAATCTGAATTTCAAGTTTATTCTCAGTCAGCAGACACAATCGGCCACAAACTTTGGCAACCAAATTGTCAACAACAGAAAGTAGCTAAAGTAACTCTGATGACCTAAAAAGGATAGGGTGGAAAGGCGTGGTCATCCCCCCCTGTGCAGCTTGTGAAATGTCTTGTTCACATCTTCGAAGTTCAGGAAGCTTGAAAAACATCTTGGCTTTGTGCAACCTCAGTAATTATACAAGCAAATGGAAAACTGCACCAAATGCAACGCAAAATACTAGAAACCTCAAATCTTTTCAAAACTCTAAAGTAAAGAACACTTTCATCCTGAGGAGACTGCTTCGGAATTGAGGAAGGAAACTGGCGATTAAATAGATAATTAGGTGCCCTGTGGCTGAGGTTGATGAGCTGAGTTTTATTGTTACATCATTTCTACACCCTGCTCTTCTGGAGATCAAGACGAGCTCCGCCCTGAGGAAACCCTGCCTCCAGATGTGATCACACCCAAAAGTGGGAATTCAAAATCACCTTGTTTGCCTTAACCAGGTGAAAAGTACTCTTCTGGGGGACAGCCATGATTCGTTCATCATTGCCACGATGCTTGTCTAAATGGTGCACATCTAGCTAGATGTTTCCCCTGAAATATCTTCCACTTTCTCCAAGTTTTCAAGAAGTATTAATTTTATTTCATTTTTATGGTGCTGAGATTTGAACTCAGTGCCTTGACAAGCATTAGGTATCATTCCACCACTAAGGCACACCCCTATCCTTTCCAAAATGTTTTCTTTGGAGACAGGTTCTCCCTGAGTGTCTGAAGCTGGGAACTTTCAGCCTCCTGGGAGTCAGCCACCCACAGGCTCCGAGATGGACCAGACAACTAGATATTTGGGAGAAAATAAATAACCTTTTCTTTTAATGGCAAAGGTTTGGAACTGTCGAGATGGCTCAGCAGGAAAAGGTGCTTTGCACCAAGTCTGTTGACCTGGATTTGCTCTCTCTTACACACACACACACACACACACACACACACACACACACGCACGCGCGCGCGCGTGCGCATGCTCGAGGGCCCACATACACTTTAAATTTTTTAACTGTACTAAGTTTTACAAAACCTTCTGCTTTTTATTCTAAATGTGTCCCACATGTAAAAGCACAGTGATGATTTCTAGGCTCAGTACTATTTGCTTGGCCTCCTCTACAGAAAGGACATCACTTCCTCCGTGTCATCCCCAAACAATCATTGTTCCCAAAGAAAACCTGTCTTCAGCAGTAGCCATTGGCAATTCCATTATCCTCCCAAGCCCTGTGTCTTAGTTATGGTTGAATTGCTGTCACCGTGAGACACCATGACCACTGCAACTCCTATAAAGGAAAACATTTAATTGGGGCTGGCTTACAGTTCAAAGGTTTAGTCCATTTTATCAGCATGACAGGAGGCAAGGCAGAGCACAGGCAGAAGGAGCAGAGAGTTCTACATCTCGATCGACAGGCAGCAGAAAAGAGACTGTGTGTCATGCTGGGCATAGCTTGAGCATATGAAACCTCAAAGCCTGGCTGCACAGTGACATGCTTCCTTCAGCAAGCCCACCCCTTATCCAGCAGGGCCACATTTGCTAATAGTGCACTCCTTGGGGTGGGGGGCATTTTCTTTCAAACCACTACATCCTGGATATATCAGTTTTTATCCGTATGAGGCATATGAGGTCGCTTCTTTTTTTGCTTGGCTTCTTTCACTTAGCTTTTTGTTTTCAGACTCATCCTCACTGGGGTACATGTCTACATTTCCCTGCGTTTTAACTGAAGACTGTATCAACACGCTCATGCACACTCCCCACTGCAGTGCGAGTTCTGGTGTCTTTAAAAGTTCAGTTGTGTTGTGTAAATATGCTTTTGCTTTACTTCCAGGTGTGGGATGTGGGGCTGATTCAGATGGTCCACAGCATCAAATTATTTGCCTCATGTGAGCTGTGAGAGGGGCTCTTTGCCAGCTGCAGATAGTTTAATTCTGAGGACTCTGGATGGGGAAGTAAATGCCAGAGCCCAGAGAGAGAAAGTAGGCACAGGATAGAAAGAAGATTGCTGCTGCTCCTGGTTGCTGCTGATGCGGTTTGATAAAAAGATGAAGATATCCTGAAACAAAGATTAGACTTGTCCCAAGGATCCCAATGACCCTAACCAGCAGGAAGTAGCAAAAAAGAACCGAGAGAACCAGGCCTGACCCCCGCCTCCAACCCTAGTTCAGTCCCAAGAACTAGGCCATAGTCACCAATTCCAGGAAGAAGACTAACCTTCTTTCTCTTCAACCCAGTGTTGGGGTGTTGGAAGGGATTACCCAAGGAATAGCCTGGACAAAAACTACAAGAATGGGAAGGTAGCTTATCTCAGGGTGGGCCATATGTGCTGGGCAGCCCACCAACCTGGTAACAGAACTTTCATAGGACAGAAATACCTAACATTCCTAAGGTCTATAGATAGCTTGCTCAATGTTAGCCACAATCACTTTGATGAATGTCACCCAATGTGTAACTTTTAAGCTGTAATTTCCCAAACCTCAGTATAATCCAATATAAACCCTCCTCCCCCTGAGCTCCAGGCTCTACACTCTACACCACTGCCTTGGTGATAGTGTAGGCCTGCGCTTGAGCTCATAATAAAAGATCCGCCTGCGTTTGCATTGGAATTGGCTCCTTGGTGGTCTTTGGGGTCCTGGAGACTTGGGAATAACAGAACTACTCCCTCTCTCCACTAACCTCTTTCTCTTCTACCCAGTGTTCGGGTGTTGGAAGGGATATGGGTGAAGAGAGGAGGAAGAGGCATAAGAAACAAAAATAAAATAGTATAAAAATTAACTAACAAATGGCACTCAGATGTAGGGCTTTGAATAATGGAAAATCTGGTTTCTAATGCTGTTGAGGAGACAGTGGGGTGAGGAGAAATAAATATACTGTTTTAGGATATCAGCAGAAGGTGTATTATGGCTGTTGCCACTGGGTTCTCTCCTGCTTTCCTCCCTGAGAGGATTTCCTATTTTTTGTTTAGTTTTCCTATATTCCTTTTCAAAAAAAGGTTGGGGGAATGAGTGAACTGTTTGAAAAGTTGTGAGTGAATATGGATATGAGAAACAAAAAAGTGGATGAAATAGGAAAATCAGAAGTGTCACTCAAGTGTAGTGTTTTAAAAAGGATTGCAGAGTTGACTGTGCAACTAGGGAGTTTGTGGGTAGAGATGGAAGTACTTGGGAATCGAATAGTGCTGCTGGAAAAGGGAAGAAAAAAAAAAGCGTCCAGACCTGGTAACTAAGAGCCAGAGTTTCCTGAAATTGCCCTCCTGTTTCAAGAGAAAGGGTTCATCTTGAGCAGAGTGAGCTGCCAGAGGAGCAGCTTTGGGTTAAGAGATTACAATCATTAGTTTCCCCAGTAGCTACTAAAAGCCTTAGATGTCAAAATGCTCAGTGCTTCAATTTCAGTAAATTTGGTCATTTTGGAAAAAAAAAATGGTGACCAAGCTGCTAAAGCCTCAGTGCTCAAAATGGCCAGTGTGTTAACTCTGAGAAATCTGGCACTTTCCATCAGAGAAGCCAACAAGCCACTTCTCAAAACACTGGGTTCTCAGCAAGAATGCCTAAGCACCCCCAGTTTGTAGACTCTGCAGTAAAAGGTGTCAATGGATGCAGATCCAAGAGAGACATATAAGGTAACCTCTCACCCTTAGGAAGCAGCTTTGTAGTCCTAGCTCCAGGATCATCAGCAAAAAGGACGAGCTGTTTCAACTAAGAGCAGCCGAGAGTTACCAGGTTATAGAAGAAACTATTAATCCAAAAAGTGTTTGGTTCATTGATAATCTTCTTTTAAGAAAGCAACAACTCTCATTCGTATTAGAGAAAAAGCCATTTTTTTTTAGACTAAAGGGGAAAATGTAGTGGAAGTTTTGTTGTCTTTAAAAGCTCAATTATGTTATCTAAACATGTTTTTGTTTTAATCCCCCTCTCTCCACTAACCTTTCTGTCCTATCCAGTGTTGGGGTGTTGGAAGGAATAAGGGGTGGAGAAGGGAGGAAGAGGTGTAAGAAACCAAAATAAAATAGATTTTAAAAAGTAGCACCAAAGCGCCATGGAGCTTCACCTACTCCTGCTCTGGGCTGCCATGAGCATTCTTTTTTAAATTTTAAATTATTTATTTATTTTCATTTTATGTACATTGGTGTTTTGACTGCACGTCTGTCTCTGTGAGGGGATCAGATCCTTGGAACTGGAGTTACAGACAGTTTTGAGCTGCCATGTGGGTGCTTCTGGGAACTGAACTGGGTCCTTTGGAAGAGCAGCCAGTGCTCTTTAACTTCTGAACCATCTCTCCAGCCCTGGCTCTGACTCTTTTTTTTTGGTCTCTGGGTTTGGTTGGTTCTTTGATGGATCCTTGGAATAGAACAGTGCATAGCAGATTCATTTTACTTTTGACTTTTAAGAGTTGACAATGTTTCTTATGAATTCAATGAATTGTTTTTAATTTCTGCCAAGAATATATGAGTCCTCTTTCTCCACTTTTTACCGAAGTTATTACTTTTTGACTTTTTTTTTTACAATGACCAATCTCCAATGTGTTAAATGGTACCTCATTGTGGTTTTTTGTTTTGTTTTAGTGAGGTTTTTTTTTTTTTCTTTTTGCATGTATAATGCTTGTGTCGTGTGCGTGATTGTGGCTATGTCTGTTCATAACATGTGCTTGAGTGTGTAGAAGCCTAACTCGGACATCAGGCCTCTCCCTCAGTTTTTCTCCACGTTATCTGTGGAGATGGAATTTCTTGGGCAAATCCAGAGCAGACTGGTATGACTAGTCTAGCTAGTCAGCTTGCTCTGGGGAGCCCATCTCCTCCCCCCGAGAACTAGCATGCCTGGTGAGCTGCCAGTGCCCACCCGACATTTGGGTGGGTACAGGGTATCCGAACTCAGGGCCTCGAGCTTGCATGACAAGTCCTTTATCCACGGAACCATCTCCTCATCCCTCAACCATGGTTTTCACACACCTATTCCCTCCAGATTCTTTCTTAATTCTCTCCTAGTGTGCTTTTGGTGCTGTATCTTGTGAGCATCCAAGTAATACTTGATTTCATCTGAAGTGTTGTGCAGAATATCTGCTCATAATCCTTATATCAGTTTGTTTCTCCTTTCCATGCAGTTTTTTGAATCCCCGGGCTTCGTGGCCATTGATTCAACCAATCTCAGACTGAAGCTATTAGGAGGAAAATGTGTATGTCCTAAGCATGTCTGGACTCTGCTCCTGTCATCCCTGCCTAAAAACATGCAGCTCTCTGCACTGTCTGTGTTCTGTTTCCCAAGTCACCCGCTTCAAGTCTATGGGAGGCATGGACGAGTAGGTTGTTTTCGTTATGAAGAGCAGATCTAGTTAGATCCAGGTTTTGTGGGGCATAGAACTTATAAAAAGGAGAAGCAGCACTCACAGCGCAGTACACTCAGCCTGGGTTTGTGATAGGCAGATTTACTTCCCTATGAACCTGCGTGTATACGGAATAATCTCTGTTGGTTAGAATTACTTAGGAAGAAGATACCAGTTAAGAGGAGACACTTGGGATTCATGCTGCTTCTAGCTTTGGCACCAGCCATTCTATTTTCCCTGCGGTGGCTGCTATAGACAGAAAGAATATCTTCCAGAAAATCAATCCACTTTTCCGGTTTTCGTTTGGTTTAGATTTGGGTATTTTTTTTTTTTGTGTGTGTGTGTGTGTGTTTTCAATACTGAGGGTCAAACCCAGGGCCTCTCACATGCTAGTTAAGCATGGTACCTCTGACACCCTGTACACCCCAGCCCTTTCCTGTATGCCTGATCTCTTTTATCTAAGTCACCGATCCCTCTCTCCCTTCCCCCAAATCTATAATAAAAATCTCCACCTACATTAAAACTTCCTGGTAGGGCTGGAAAGAGGGCCCAGTGGGTAAAGGCCTTCACTGCCAAGCCTGATGATCTGAATTCAATTCTCAGGACCTACATAGAAGGAAAGAACTGACCCTCTGATCTGTGCATGTGCTATGGCATGTGAGTGTCCACATACCATACATGTACAGATACATACATATGTACATACGTATATTTATATGGTAAGTTTATACAAATCTCTGTACTCTGTGCACAGGTGGATGTTAGCAGATAGCTGATTCTCCCTTTAGTCTTTGTTTTTCTCTCTTGAACCCAGTGCCTTGTAGATGCTGGGCGTGTGCTCTATCAAGCTACAGTCCCAGTCGATCAACCAGAATCTTACTTTAAAATTATCTCAGAGAGTACATGCCTATAATCCCTGCACTTGGTCCATGGAGGCAGGAAAATCAGGAGTTCAAGGCCTGTCAATTAAAAAAAAAATTTCCAAACTGGACCATCCACATGTGGGGTCAGACGTGCACTTGAAAAGTGCCCATGACTATTTCTTGGAGGAAAAACAAATGTATTTTTCTCTTGTCAGATGACCATGATCATACTAGACTTTAACCTTTGTTTAGGACGTGGTGATTTTTGCAGTTACAAAACATTAAGTCAGGCTGACAGACGCTCAGGGAAAACACACTTGCTGTCAAGCCTGACAACCGGAGTTTGAGCCACAGGACTCATGAGGTTCTGTAAATTTTTTCCTTGATATGAAAGAAAAAAAAAAAAGAGAGAGAGAGAGAGAGAGAGAGAGAGAGAGAGAGAGAGAGAGAGAGAGAATGGAGAAGAATATTTCCCAAGGGAAGATTCACTGACTATTTGGTGGGGGAAATGGAAGGGTAAGCAAGCTGTAGTGAGCCTAGACAGTCATCACTGTAGCTGTGTGTGTAGAATGCATGTAGAATAAACAGCAGAAGGTTTCATAAAACTTAGGACAGTTAAAAAATGCAAAATAAGTGCTTGCATGTATGTGTGTGTATGTGTATACACATGCGTTCATTCGGGTACACGTGCTGTCATGCACAGGGGAAAAGGTGGCATGTCTTCAGGAGCTGGAGTCACAGATGGTTGTGAGCCTCCATATGCAGGGACTGGAAACCAAACTCTGGTTCGGTTTGAGAGACAAGTACTCCTAACTCCTGAGCCACTTCTCCCACTCTTTATTACAAACTTTAAAAAAAAAAATCTCTCAGAGATGATTCTTGGGCAGAGTGATTTTGTGCTGGGATTATTCTTATTCTTAAGAAGAATTTAATTCTCTGTTCATCTTAGTTGAATATCTCATAGTTAGCATGGAATGTTTTGTACTAAGGAAGAAGTTGCATAAGTGATCCAATAAAAATAGGAATATAAAGTGGGGATTATGTCTCTCAATTCACAAAGAGAGCCACAGCGTCAGGAATCCCCGGGGCAGCTTTTACCAGAGCCCCAAGTTTCCCACAGAGTGAGGGACCGGATGTATCATCTTGAACAAACACGCCACCTCTCCAAAGAGGCTCCACGGAGCTCTGTTCAAAGACTTAAACCTCTTATTTCAAATAATATTGAGGCAATTACAGTCACACAATTAAGTTACATGACTTTCAAATGCACTCAGATATACTTATAAGAAATATCATGTCAAAAAGATAAACCCACATAGTGCATTTAAATACTCCCTTAATAAACCGTAATTTGCTTAAAATCGTTAATACAAGCTCATTCTTGTATGCATCAGGCACATCAAAATATGATGAATTTAACCAGGATACAATAAGATAGGGAACACTATTTACCAATTCCTCACATAGACTATTATTCAAGTGCAGCTCCTCAGGTGAGAATACATATATTTTAATGCCATGAGGAAAATGGATCAAACCAAAAACTTAGAAAACTGGGATACACATAGCTGCCAGTTGTGTTCCTAAACTAAACTGCTCTTTTCAACAGTTTGCTCCTCTTGTGCAGGCTGACTCCAACTTTTTCAGGCTCTCTCTGGCGTCTAGATGTGTGTTTGGGCGTTACTGTGAAGAGTCCCAGCTCTCCTGCTCCTGTGCCTGTGGCCTGCTCCTCGCCGGAGTATTTGAGTGTGTCTGTGGCATTCTAGGCAAGGTGCTCAGGGCACCATCTCAGGCCATGCACAGAGCTGTCTATGCCTATAGTAGATGAATGTGAACTGAACACTGGCTTCAGGAGTTGGACTCTCAGTGGGACTGAACATGCAGATATGTGCCTCTTCCAGGACCAAGGGCTGCCCAAGTGCACTGAGTATAACCTCCTGCAAGTGTTCAGCTATAATGTCAGTGAAGATCTGGGCAGGATACTGAGTGGCTTAGGTGCTCAAGTGCTATACATCCCACTGCCCCAAGAACTAGGTTCTTCATAGACAGTGAGACTCTAGAACAAAGAGGCTGGTGTGAGATGGGCTGGAAAGAAAATAGAAGGCGGGGTGGATGGGGAAGAGGTCAAAGGGTACTATGTACCTGTATGAAATGTATATGTATCTATCCATATACAGCTTATATGCTAATAAAAAAGCCCCACTGAATTATTTTATTCCTTGTGCTAAAAATAGTTCTGGTGGGACCAGAAAGTTCACTCTAGCTCTGAGAGTCATTTGACCATGTCAGAGGTTCCAGTAGGCTTTGGTAGAGATTTTAGTGGAAGAAACTGTTGGGCTGCTCATGCCGCTATAGCTATGTATTCAAGCATGGCTACATATTACTGTTTGTAAACGGAAAGGCTACCCATACTTCAGTGTTCAGTGTGCTAGGAGAGAGAGGGAGAAAGAGAGAGAGGGAAAGAGAGAGACAGAAAGAGAAAGAGAGACACAGGAGTGTGATTGTTCACATTCCTTAAGACAGTAACTCACTTCATTCCACTCTGTGTTAGAAAAGAGGAGGGGAAGAAAGATTCTCTGTTGATTAAACACTTGTTGGGCAAACTGAAAATCGAGTTTGATCTCAGACTCCATGTAAAAACACCAGGCATAGGATATGTGTCTGTATTCCCAGAGCTGAAGAGGCATAAACAGGTAGATTTTTCCAGGAGCTTGCTGGGCAGTCAGCCTAGCCTATTTGGAAAGTACCAACTCAGTGAGAGACCCTGTCCCAACACAACAACCAACCAACCAACCAACAAACAAACAAATCCAGCAACTACAAAAAGTCAAACAAAACAAAACAACCTCCCCTCAAAACAAACAAACAAACAAACAAACAAACAAACAAAAAAACCCAAAAAAAACCGAAAGTAGATGTTGCCTGAGGAGTGACAACTGACATTAACCTCTGCTGTCTACATGCATGCTCACACAAGGGCATGTACATTTGAATAAACACACACACACACACACACACACACACACACACACACACACACACA
>NW_026591536.1:0-12618 GCF_907164565.1 Psammomys obesus | reverse complement strand
ACACTTTCCATATATGGATAGTAAATATTCTCTCTTTGAGAAAAAAAATCTGAACATTGTATGAGGTATGGAGAACCTTATAGTCAGTCCTTGCCAACCACCTTATGATCATAAGGGCACCTCTTACAATGATGGGTTGGATCCATTCAAAGGCAGAATCCTTAGCAGGCTTAGCCGTGGAAGAAAAGGTATTACTGTGTAACTGGTACCTATCTGAATTCCTTTGTGAGCAGGATATGGTAGCAGAGGGGCCTGTGCCTTCCCTCCCTGGGGAATAGCACAGTTGCCTATGAGGACCAATGCAAGGGTCACAACTTTTGGCTAAAACATGGTTTACTGATCAGCCACTGATGGAACCCAAACAATGGAAAGCAGCAGCCTATAGGGGATGGAATGGCCAATGCTGAGGAAGGAACCCAAAATCTGTGCAGCATTATTGGCTATTAGACAAACGGCTGGGGAAAGCAAAAGGAAAATCTCCATTTTCTCCAGTTCATTGTGCATATGCAGTGTTATAGCTACATGGTCGTCAAAATGGAAAACCATAACTGGCAGATAAATGGCAAAGCTCTCTGGTCATGGGAGGCACAAACGGAAATGGCAAAGCCTAGCAAAACCTAACAAAGACATCACATTTTATGTGGCTCATACAGGCAAGACAGCCACAATGTCTGAAAACAATGAGATAGTGGACAAATTGCTATCATGCTTAATTAAGATTAGAACATTAAAATTTGACAGGGAACAAATTCAGAATAAATCAGCAAGAATGATAAAACTTGGCTGTTTACCCCTAAAACTAAAAAATAAGGGGAAATGGCGAACCAAATTAATCCAGGACAACCTATGAGAGTAACTATTATAAGGAATCCATAGCCAGGCGGTGGGTCACACCTTTAACCCTCAAACTTGGGAGGCACACACCTTTAATCCCAACACTTGGGAGACAGAAGCAGGGCATAAGAGTTGCAGTGATTTAAATTTAAAGTCTGCTTGTAAAAGGAAGGCTGACATTCAAAGTGAATGTCTTCTGTAATCTAAAAATAAATATACTTAAATCTTGAATTTCTGTATAAAGAGAAAGGAGAATATAGGTCTATTTATCCACACATACTAAGGTATGTTTAGTTTTAAAATTTCAAAAGAATTTTTAAAAATTTCAATTGAAAGATAATATGTTTTCTGTTGCAAAAAACTGTTTTGCCCTTGGGAAGGTATAACCTCCCCAAAAAGGATCACCCTTGTCCCCACCCCGAGTTAGGGTTATGGCAGAGTTTTGCTTTTATCTTTCCAGGAAAATAAAAGCAGCCAACTATTTTATTTTATTTTTATTGGTGTTTTGCCTGCTGAAGTTACAGACAGGTATGAGTTGTCCTGTGGGTGCTGGGAATTGAACCCAGGTCCTCCGGAAGAGCAGCCAGTGCTCTCAACCACTGAGCCATCTCTCCAGCCCCTACCAAAGAATCCAGAGACCACTGGACAAGTGAAACATCTAAGAAAAAGGATGGATCAAGAGAAAATGTCTCAAGAAAAAAGAGTAAATTGGCCAAGTGGCATCACCTTTCTTCAGTTCATCTCTGCTGCCCTCTACAGACACATAAGTGGCCAATGGTTTTTATGTGGTCCCAATTCAATTAAAAATTAGAGCTGGCTCTAGCTAGAACTTTAAGTACTATATTGAAGAGATATAGAGAGAGTGGGCAGCCTTATCTTGTCCCTGATTTTAGTGGTATTGCTTTGAGTTTCTCTTCCTTTAATTTGATGTTAGCTATCGGTTTGTATATTGCCTTTATTATGTCTAGGTATGGGCCTTGTATCCCTGATCTCTCCAAGACTTTTAATATGAAAGGGTGTTGGATTTTTGTCAAAGGTTTGTTTTTTTAGCATCTAATGAGATGATCACGTGCTTGTTTTTCTTTGAATTTGTTTATATGGTGAATTACATTGATGGATTTTCTTATGTTGAACCATCCCTGCGTCTCTGGGAGGAAGCCAACTTGATCATGTTTGATGTGTTCTTGGATTTGGTTTGTGAATATTTTATTGAGTATTTTTTGCATCAATGTTCATGAGGGAAATTGGTCTGAAATTTTCTTTATTGAGTCTTTGTGTAGTTTAGGTATCAGGGTGACTGTTGCCTCATAGAATGAGTTTGGCAATGTTCCTTCTGTTTCTGTTGTGTGGAATAATTTGAGGAGTATTGGTACTAGCTTTTCTTTGAAAGTATGGTAGAATTCTGTGCTGAAACCATCTGGCCCTGGGCTTTTTTTTGGTTGGGAGACTTTTGATGGCTGCTTCTATTTCTTTAGGGGTTATAGGACTGCTAAAATTGTTTACCTGATCTTGACTTAACTTTGGTAGGTGAAATCTATCAAGAAAATCATTTCATTTAGATTTTCCAATTTTGTGGAATACAGGCTTCTGAAGTAAGACCTAATCATTCTTTGGATTTCTTCAGTGTATGTTGTCATGTCCCCCTTTTTATTTCTAATTTTGCTAATTTGGATATTGTCTTTCTGCCTTTTAGTTAGTTTAGCTAGGAGTTTGGGAATCGAGTGTGGCTAAAGTGGGGATGGAGTTGGTGAGAGGGCTGGGAGAGAGAAGGGACATTGGTGTTGGGGCAAGCTGGCACAAGCTGGAGATCTGAGATGGGGAAGGCTCCTGGGAAGATGTGAGGGTGACCCTAGCTGAGACTCCAAGCAGTAGGAGATACTGAGACTGAAGTGGCCACATCCTGTGGCCAGGCAGGACTTCCAGTGGAGGGAGGGGGACACCAACCCATCCACAAAACCCTTGACCCAAAATCTGTCCTGCCTGCAAGGACAAATGTACAGGGATGAAAAAATGGAACAGAAATTGAGGGAATGGCCAGCCAATTCCTGGCCCAACTTGAGATCCACTTTATGGGAGAGATCTAACCCCTGACACTGTTAATGATACTCTGCTGTGCTTGCAGACAGGAGCCTAGCATAACTGTCATCTGAGAGGCTTTATACAGCAGATAATGGAATCAGGTGCAGAGACCCACAGCCAAACATTAGGCAGAGCTCAGGGAGTCAAGGATTGAGGGAGCTGGAGGGGTCAAGGGCACCACAAGAAGACCTACAGAGACCGAACCACCAACCAATGAACATGCATGGACTGGTCCTAGGCCCCCTACACATATGAAGCTGATGGATTGCTTGGTCCTCAAGTGGGTCCCCTAACAATGGAGCAGGGGCTGTCTCTGACTTGAGCTCTGTTGCCTCCATCTCTATCCTATTTCCCTAGCAGGACTGCCTTGTCTTGCCTCAGCAAAAGAGAGGGCACTTTGTCCTCATGTGCCAGGGTGGGTTGGTAGAGAGGACATGGGGGTATAGAGGGGAAGAGGGCATGGGGAAAGTGAGTGAGTGTGTGAGACTGGAAGGAGAGGAGGGAGTGGGGTTGCAATTGAGATGTAAAATTAATAAAATAATGAATGAAAATAAAAATAAATAAAATAACGAAAAAAAATTAAAGCTGGCTTTAGGGTTAGAGCATGGATCTCTCCTCTAAACCCACACATGCTTGTTAAAGGAAAATTCAAAATATCTGCCTCATACCAGAAGAGCCACCTGGTATGAGATACAGAATAGAGGGAAACAAAAAATAAGGGACTATTCTATTGCCACTAACCTCAATCTTTTGGTTCTCATTTGACTCTTTAAAACTTTTCTTAAAATTTAAATATTATCTCAAAATCTATAAGGTCATCATGTATCTATAAACTTTCTGTCGTGATACTAGTAGTCATACAGAGTACTCACTAATTCTAGAAATAAGTTTCATCTAGGTTCCTGTGGTGTTTTCGGGTTCGAGTCTGAAGCAGGTAACCAGGAACAAGGTTTGTGTACCTCAGATACACTTCATAAATTGTGGTCCTCAAACCTTTCAGACGCCTGCTCAATATGGCATTTAAAATGTTTAAGCTTCATATAACAAACCATGACCCTTCCTAACAGTAACCTTTGACGTCTCCAAGAAGATGATGGGGCCTGCCATGACGAATCCACCTAGACTGTGATAACGCTAACCACTTGGGAAAACTGCCCCATGCCTCTTCTGCCACCAGGTTCTGGGCAAACAGTGGCCACCTTTGGGTTGACTGGTGTGTTCTACCTAGCCAGGATTGCCACTAAGCTGACAATCACCATCTAAAGATCAGCTTCGACTACAAATTGCTGAGGTCATCCAAATTGCTGAGTTCATATAAGACTGACAGGAACATTTTAGCAGAACTTTGAACTCGAAAACAAAAACAAAACAAAAACAAAAAATTTAATCCTAGGATTGCCAAATACAACCAAGCTGGACATTGTGGAAAACTTGGCAGAAATAGCTTCATTATTGTAAGTAGTTTTACTGTGTTACAGTTAAAAATCTTTTTATTTAGACAACAACGAGGAAATGCTGGAGGGTATTTGTTCATACTGTGAACCCCTGAGGAGGAAGGCCAGCTGGGTGCTTTCTCTGCCTGTCTGAGCTAGCAGGCTTTCACCCCAACATCTGGCTCCTGAGTTTGTATTCATAAAACAAATAATTGACATTTTGTTAAAAACAACACATGGCAGCATTCAGGCAGACATGATGCTGGGGAAGGAGCCCAGAGAGTTCTGCATCTGGATCTGAACAGCAAAAGACTGTGTCACATTGGGCATAGCTTGATCATATCAGACCTCAAAGCCTGCCCCCACAATGACACAATTTTTCTGGTAAGGCCACACCTCCTAATATTGCCACTCTGTAGGGGCCAAACATTCAAACACACAAGTCTCTGGGGGCCGTTGCTATTCAAACCACCACAATCACAAAATATGAAGGTAGACAGATTATTTAGTAGACAGTAGTGGATACTACCAGACAGTGGTAAACATGGCAGCAACAGGTATGGCTTCAGCACCCTTGCATAAAGGAAAGGCCAGGTGCTGCTCCTTCCACGAGATGCTGTTCACCCCATGGGCTGCTGTGCCACGGGCCTGACTGGCTACCAGCCCCAACAGAAAAGAAAGTGGAGGCAGCAGCTGTGGCCCAGGGTCTATCCAGGGCTTAACTTCAGACAGCGGCTGCATTCAGTGTAGGACGAGTCAGAGAAACAAGCTTCAGTACTACTGGGGACCAAAGTGAGAAAACAGTCACTGGTTTAAAGATTTTACTTTTTAAAATTAAATCTATATTTTAATGATACCTCAAAGCATAGAAGTTGTGCGACGTCAAGATGGTCCAGCAGGTGGTTGCTTGCAACCCATCCTGAAGACTTGAGTTCGATCCCTATGACCCATATAGGGGAGAAAACGGATATCTGGGCTCACGTGCTGATATGTACATGCTCACACACACACAGACACTCCCCCCACACAAATAAAATGTCATAAAACATGAAGATTTTGGTTCTGAGAGAAGGCTCAGGAGTTAAGAGCCCTCGCTGCTTTTCTGAGGATGGAGGTTGGGCTCCTGGAGCCCATAGGTGGCTCACAATTGTCTGTAACTTCAGTTCCCCAGATCCAGTGCCCGTGTCTGTCCTCCATCCATGCCCTCTCACACACAAGCACACATACATAAATGAATAGAATTTAAAATCCTATCAAATTGCACATATGAATTGGGCTAATATTTACTATTTCTGCACATATGCAGTACAGAATGTTACTTTTTTTTTTAAATCTGCTCAGTAGTTTTTGCTCTTATTTTCAGGATTGTTGAGGAATAAGCCCAAGGGCTTGAACTTACGAGGCACATGCTCCACCACTGAGGGCATTCCCACTCTCAAAGTTCCCACTGAAAATCAAAACCCTCTCTGGGCTTCATTGGCACATTGGCATTGTCTGTAGTCACTCAGAAGAGTGAGCCTGGCCATCTTGATACTATCTGATTATAACTCACCACCCACTGACAATCTCCTGCTCAACTCACAGCCTCAATAAAATCTCTTTCTTTTCAAAAAGTATTCTAACACAAGTGAGATTTGTAAAGTCTTTGTCTTCTGTGGCTGGCTAATTTCCCTGACATATTGTTTTCTGCCGACATCTATGTACTTGCAGATGACAGGACTTAATGCCCTTTTTATTGCCAAATAGTATTCCATTTCAAAGGCTAAACCAGACCTGTTTGGTAGTTAGGATTGATCAACATTTTAAAAATAGTAGCTATCACTGTCTAGGGCTGTCCAGGAAGTTGCTATATTCCTCAGACAGGCCCCAAACTTGCTATCCTCCTGCCTCAGCCTCTTCAGTGCCAGGATTACTGGCCTGTGTTGCCATACTGAGTTTATATGTCATTTGTTATTGTGCACATGTGGGTGGAAGCTTGCAAAAGTCTGTTCTCTCTCTCCATTGTGCGGGTCCTGGGGGCCGAGCTCAATCCACTAAGCTTGGTGGCAAATGGTTCTACCTGCTGAGCCATCTCCATGGCTCTGTTTGCCATTTTTATAAAATGAACACAAAAGAAAAAGCTTCTTTTTTTTTTTTTTTTTTTTTTTTTTTTAACTGTGTGGGACTTGGATACGACAAAGGGTTGGTAGCTAAGGGAACCTCCTCAATACATACCAGTTGTGTAGAGGTCAGTAAATGCAAGTCATGGGTGGAGTGTATGCAGAAGCAAAAGTTAGCAATATGAAAAGCATTGTGACATTTGACTGAAACCACTGACCAGTGCAAAATGCCGAAAAAGATACCTGTCAGGGCTAGGCTTGGTGGTACACACTTTTAGAGGCAGAGGCAGAGGCAGAGGCAGAGGCAGAGGCAGACACATCTCTATGGCAGATCTTTGGTCTGGGCAAAGAATTCTAAGCCAGCCAGGTCTATTTAGTGAGACCCCGTGTGTCTCCACTCCCCTGCCAACCAACACACACACACATACTTTATTAATGGGGTCTGGGACTCAGAACAGTGCTTGCCTCGCACTCACAAAGCCCGGGCTTCATCATTACAACTACATAAACCAGATATGGTGGCACAGACCTGTCATCACAGCCTTCAGGAGGTGGAGGCAAGAGAATTAGAAGTTCCAAGTCATCCCTGGTCACACAGAACTGGAGGCCAGCCTGAGTTATATGGTGCTGTGTCTCAAAATACAAAAGAAAAGGGTATCGTTGGTAGATTGCAGTCACACTGACATGTGCCCCAATGGGCAGTCCTCTTCCAAACAAATAAAAGAAACATGTCTGCCCAGGAGAAAAGATCCACCTTCACTATGGGCAGCACCTCACCTTTCCATGGCCTTTGGTCCCCAACTAAATAGAAAAGAAAACAAATAAGAAAACCAGCTAAGCTCCAGCATCCTTCCCTGTTTCCTGGCCATGGATACATTTGGCCAGCTTCCTCACACTTCGGCCACCATGACTTCCACACAGTAACGTTTAAGCTATAAGCCAATAAACCCTTCCTTCCTATTAAAAATAGTAAAATATGTCAGCAATACAAAAACAAGATAACAAAAGCATTTCTGCTTCCTGCATCATAATCCTAATGCCTGAGGAGGAAAGGGATCCCTGGCAGGGGGCTCAGAGCTTGGAGCTGGAAATTCTAGATTCCAATTCTGATTCTAATATGTTGAGAAGAGTGCTTTCAGCAATGTGTACCATCCTCTTGTGTAAATCTGGGGTTGTGATACCTCCCTCACAGGCTTCAGCTGAAGAGCTGAAGTGACATTTGGACTTGGACAGGACTGCATCTTGGTGACACACATCTGCTACATAGGCTGGAATTCCCCTCCCCCCCACCCCCTGAGCCTTTTGGGATACTTAAAGACAAAGGTTCCTCATTCATGTTGTTGGTTGCAGTGGCTCTGGGCACGAATCTGGGGGCTGCCTGCTCTGCACAGGAAAATCCAGCCAGCTGGAGCTTGGAGCCCAGGGCAACCTGACATATGGAGCCGTGCCTCAGGCCTCGGCAGACACAAAGTACCCTAATTAGCTGGTGTTATGACTGTGTTGTCCTGAGCCCACCCAGAGCTCCTCACAGGAGGACCCTACATCTGCATCCGCTTAAAAAAAATCCTTTCTGTAGAATGTGGGCTCGAATTAATATTCCCTCCCACGGGTGAATTAACGAATGCGTGCACAAATGTTTACGGGAGGGTAATCGTTTTAATGAAGAGAATGAAGTCACCGTAATGTCCAATATAGGAAGGAGTGGTGAAGTAAATGATCTTCCGATCATTCCACAGACGAGCTCACAGCCGTGACGGTGGAAAATTATGAGAACATGACAAACACAAATATCTGATATGACATTTTGCTGGGAACAAAGGTAGAATCCTAAACAGTGCACACTTCATAATCACAGCTCTTCATCCAGTCAGAAGAAAGAGTGTGAACAAGCACTTTCAGTACAGACAGGCACGCTGGGTGAATTTTAACAGTCCTTTTAACATCTTTTTGTGAGTGGGGGGTCACAGCTACCAGTAACCATTTTGCAGAGAGAAAACCAGAAGACGCTGTTTTATTACACAGACACAATGCTGTGCACTTACTAGGTCTTTTCAGAGGCAGTGCAAGATTTTAAAAACGCCCAATTTCAGGCTGCAGAAACTGCTTAGCAGTGGAAGAGCACGGCTGCCTCTGCAGAGGACCTGAGTTAGGTTCCCAGCACCCCTATCAGGAGGCTCACTGCCCCGTAGCTCCAGTTCCGGGGGATTCTATGCCCTCTTCTGACTTTTGCAGGCAACTGCACTTGTGTTACACACACACACACACACACACACACACACGGTTCGGGAGGTGGGCAGGAGTGAGAAACTGAAATACACAAATGCATACATAAAATTTTTAAAAAATGAAAAATTGCCCGATTTGAACTAATGAGCATGGTTTGGATAGCTATTGTCAAAATTGACATCTAATTAACAAATAGTATTTTTTTTTTTTTTTCAAAAGATGAAACAGGCCTGCAACTACAAATGAGGTGGAAGGTTTGGGTGTAGAAAGCCACTGTGAACAGCTTTTAGACGCTGTTCAGAAGTTGACAGATTTTTTTCCCCCAGGCCCACAAAGCCTGCAGATCCTCTTCTTTCTCTCACTCCTCTTTGCCTACTACTTTGGCACAGCTGTATATACCAGAGGAAACTCTGAGTCTGTTGCTGGCAAAACCACGTGCGAACAGTTTCCTCGGTAATGAGAAATGAAGTTTCATGTAAAAACTTACGGGGCCTGGGTCTTCCAGGCTACACCCGACTCTGGGGCCAAGACTCTGAGCCCCTGGGATTCAGAGATCACGTATCCCTGCCTGCCCTTATTCTTTGCTTCATTTTCCTCCAAAATGTGAATATGTGTTTATGTATTCCTCTCACGGCCTCTCTAAATCCCAAACCCCAAACACTGACGCCTTGTATAATTTCCCTGTTTTCTTTGCGGCTGGTAATTTATCTGGAGTGTGTCTTATCTTCCTTTCTCTCTTTGACCTGTTAAATTGCTTTGGCGGGTCTCGCCTCTCCGGAGACTGGAGACAGGCAAGAAGCTTCACGCCGGACCGAGCAAGGCCCCACATCTGCGTGGGCGTGGGATGAATGCGCAGGACAGCACAGTGAGTCACCATGATTTAGGGGACAGTGTGGAGGAGGGTGCAGATGACAAGTGCTCTTGGCACCTCAGGAGACGGACGCAGGTCGGGCATCTTGACGTCAGCCCGAAGAAGCCAGTCTTTAAAAACAGTGAAGACTCATCTATGAATCAAGATGACCCTGCAGGGAGAAAATGAAATCGGTGGCGGGAGGTTACATTGCTCTACAGAAGAAAAAGTAATTTATACTTGACCTCAGGGGGGTCAAAGATACCAGTCACACTAGACTAGGAAGTAAACTCAAAGCAATTGGAGAGGACTTACCACCTAACTTTAAAAAACAAAGGGAAGTTCTAGCGGCCACTGCCCAACAAGAGAAGCATAGCCCCGCCCACTGCAGCAGCCGAGGCAGGTCTCCGCCTCGGTAGAGGGTAGAGTATCCCACTGTCTCCTGTGGGCCCTTCTGGAAATCATTTAGGGCCTTGCAGCAGAGTATATGGAAAACAGCACTCACAGTGGACAAGCTGCTGTCACTGACCCCAAGAAGAAGCTGGTGGATCTGAGCATGGTGCCTTATGCTTGTGTGGTGCCCTCGGCTTGCAAGAGCTGGGCTGTTTACCCAGGAGAAGCCAGCAAGCCAGATTTTGCCCGACTACAGCAGTATCTGCTTTAATTAATTTAATTGGTTTTCTTCTCTTGATGGAAAAATAGATGTTAGTTAACTCTTCCAAGATGCCCTCTCTTCCAACAAGGAAGCCTTTGCAGATGCATTCTGTACATGAAATGGTTAAGTTCTCCAGCGAGTGCTCCCACGCAGGAATCTAATCACAAGAATAATATTTAAACAGTCCCCAAAGCTGGACACATGGCTGACATTTAATAAATACCAAATAACTAGTTGGCGCACATCTGTAGTTTTAAGTGCAAAATCAATTTTTCAATATAAAAACAATCACCTGTGGGAAGCAGGGCGTCCATTTCATCTAGTGAGTCACAAGTTGATGGTAATAAAATGTAAAAATAGGATTTACCTGCGGAACCAAAATTTCTATTTATAAAAAGCTCACAAAGCCAATAATTAAACTTTGTAGTTCTTTAAGGCATGGTTTAAAATTTTCATCTCTTCAAATAAAATTAGCTCTATTGTTTTATTATTATTATCAAGAAAAAAAAAAAACCCAGGAGGCTGCTGATCTTTTTAATTCTTCTTTCCCCTTTAGGAATCTGGAGCAACTTAATAGAACAAGTAAATTCCATTTTCTGTTTTGTTCATTCATTCATTCATTCATTCATTCATTCATTCATTCGTATGTATGTATCAGTTGCTGTAGCATTTGAGGCATACTTCATGTTGTGACTTTATTTATCAATCTCTTTATTTATTTGTGTGTTTCCACTGCACTCACATTTCATGGTGCAGCAGTGGAGGTCAGAGGACAACTTGTGGGAGTCAGTTCTCTCCTTCCACTATGTACATCCTGGAGTCCAAACTCAAGTACTCAGGTTTGGTCACAAGCTCCTTTATCCACTGACCCAGCTCCCCAAGCCATCTCCCTAGCTCTGTTTCATATCTCTTTTGTTCTTTGATATAATACTCTTGTAGAACTAAATCCTAAAAATTAAGGGAAGCAGAAGGCAAGTATGTTTCATTCTGCCTTATGTTTGCAAAGGAGGAGGAGCTACATGTATAGTTTGTTCTGAGGAATTTTGTCAAAAAGCACAATCCCGCAGTGTTGCCTGGGAGATGGTGCAGCCTCATGGCACGCAGAGGGGAGCCAAGTGGGTTCTTCTCTGGACCAGTGAATGAAAAATAAAACACTTCAGACTCCATTAAACATTTTAAAGAAAATTATGGGGAATATCGAGAACGGCAAAGAACCTGACTGGGTAACTAGAAGCGATGACTCTAATTCTCTAATTACCACTGAGTTAATATCTGAGGGAGCAGCAGGATGGGGGGATAATTGTCTCTTCAAGCGAAGACTCGTGATTCCTGGGGGGAGGCCACATTCTGTGTCACGCGGTGGAAGAGACAGGCAGTGCCCTTTTCTCCTGGAATCTTCAGAAGCACAGAACACATTTATGACAAAGAGGCAGCTATTGGAGTGAAGCAATTTGGGGTTGCAACAATTTAGAATGGTCTAAGGAAGGAAATCATCTTAAGAGCAACCTTGAGCCCTTTGGAAGTTATTCTCAACAATGGAGTCTATGTGTCAGATGAAATCTCTCAGCCTTTATCATTGCTGAAGATGTCAGTTTGGCTCAGAAGAAATAAAAAGCATCCCGTCTGTAATACTCTTACCTTTCTGATGATAAAATATTAATATGAAGTATTTTTAAAAATGTGTTTTAGAAGAAGGCAATAGAACTCAGGAACTCAATGTATTATCCACAATGTCTGGCACAAAATAAAAAGTTACCTAGCATATTAAGAAAGGATTATGAACATAATCAAGGAGACCAGAGTCAGTAGAAGCAGACAGAATTTGTAGAAATGGGAGTTAGCAGGAAAGAACTTCAGAGCAAACAATACCTCTGATTAACATGCTAGGGGAAAGAGAACAAATGTCAACACATGGAAACAAAGATGTGTATGTGTTTGTGTGTGTGTGTGTGTGTGTGTGTGTGCCTGTGTGTATGTATATGTGCATTTATGTATGAGGTCTATATGCACATCTGGAGGCCAGAGGTTGGTGTCAGGTGTCTTCTCTCCACCTCAGGATCTCTCACTGAACCTGAAGCTCCCTGACTGGGCTGTTTGCCTGACTGGTGGGTCCCAAGGGTCCCAAGGTTCTTGCTGCCCTTCTTAGGCTTTTCTGGATGCTGAGATTCAAATTCAGGTCTTTATGCTTGGGTGGCAAGCACTTTTCCAACTGAGCCACCTCCCAGCCCTACAGTACGGAGCTTTTGAAAATGGCTTAGAAGACATCAAATATCTCATACTTCTGGCAATGATCTCTAACACACTGAAAAGAATGGGTGATCAGCATGGTTTGCTGATGGCTTCAGGAATGATATTGTTAAAGGTTTCTTTTAACTGTAGTTTTCAAATCTGGATGGTGTGTGTGTGTGTGTGTGTGTGTGTGTGTGTGTGTGTGTGTGTGTG
>NW_026591535.1:0-39736 GCF_907164565.1 Psammomys obesus | reverse complement strand
TTCTTCTTCTTCTTCTTCTTCTTCTTCTTCTTCTTCTTCTTCTTCTTCTTCTTCTTCTTCTTCTTCTTTTCTAAAGCTTTCAGGTGAGCTGTTATGTTGCTAGTATGGGCTCTCTCCAATTTCTCTATGAAGGCGCTTAGTACTATAAACTTTCCTCTTAGCACTGCTTTCAGTGTGTCACATAAGATTCGGCATGTTGTGCCTTCATTTTCATTGAAGTTTATGAAGTCTTTAATTTCTTTCTTTATTTTTTCCCTGACACAGTGGTCATTGAGTAGGGAGTTCTTCAGTTTCCATGAGTGTGTGGCTTTTTGTTACTTCTGTTGTTGTTGAAGTCCAGCTTTACTTCATGGCTGATCTGATAGAGTACAATGGGTTAATTCAATTTTCTTGTATAGGTTGAGGCTTTCTTTGTGACTGATTATATGGTTGATTTTGAAGAAGGTTCCATTCGGTGCTGAAAAGAAAGTATAGTCATTTGTGTTTGGGTGAAAAGTTCTGTAGACATCTGTTAGGTCCATTTGATTCACAACATCTGTTAGTTTCTTTATTTCCCCATGTAGTTTCTGTCTCCATGATCTGTTCATTGGTGAGAGTGGGGTCTTGAAGTCTCCCACTATTAATGTGTTGGGATCAATGTGTGATTTAAGCTTTATTAATGTTTCTTTTACAAATGTGGGTGTCCTTGTATTTGGGGCATAGACCTTCAGGATTGATCTGTCCTCTGGGTTGATTTTTCCTTTGATGAGTATGAAGTATCCTTCTTCATCTCTTTTGATTATTTTTTTATTCTTTTTTTAATTTTATTTTTCTCATTAGTTACATTTTGTTAATTCTGTATCCCTCATTCCCTCCCCAGTCCCACCCTCCCTCCCTCATCTCCTCCCTGCCCCTTTCCAAGTCCACTGATAGGGGAGGACCTCCTCCCCTTTCATATGACTCCGTTTTGTCCGGTATTTTACGGATGCTAGGGATCTGAGCTCGGCTCCTCAACCCTTGTGAAGCATCTGCTTTAACCACTGAGTCCTTACCCCTACCCCCCAAACATTATTTTGTTTTGTTTTGTATGACCTATAGAGTTTCACTTTAAAGACTTGGCTGGTCTAGAACTTGCTATGTTGACCAGGCTGGCCCTGAACTCATAGGAATCCACCTGTCTCTGCCTCTTGAGTGCTGGGATTAAATGTGTGGGTCACCATGCCTGGTTTTAATTTTTAACTAGGATTATTGGAACACCTCTCTATGTGGGTAGAATGGCAACGGGCCCCAGTCAAGAGCACCACCAGGGGGAGCCTTGCTTCTAAGATTTCCCCAGGGGTTGTTCTTGGTTTTAAGATACCTTAAACCCTGCTGGAATGGATTGATGGACTCCAACACTTCCTATTCATTCTCAGGTCAGAGTCTCGTGGCCTAACGGCTCCATGATACACAGTGAAATGTCTATGTCCCTCAAATTGTAGAGCTTGAACTTTGACTCACATATTCTTCAATCCACAAGTTCTTTGAAGCTCAGTCACGTGGAACTTCAGGCTTTTTCTATATAAATTATGCTTGGGGCTAAGATTTGCCCTAGAAAGAAGATCTAAATGTGAGAGCCTGAGGATGTAGTTTAAAGTTTTGAGGACTGGAACCCACTCAGCTTCAACCTGACAAGACACCTTTTGCCAAGGACCTCGTCAACTTGGTCGTCAGAGTTCCTAGGTATTCCATTTGTGGGGCTGTTACAAAGAGCAGCTGAGGTACCACATGGCCAGGGGCTGGTACTTCCTGCTATCTACTGAGATGCCATGGCCCTTTAATGTTTTTTTTTTTTTAAACAAAAGAAGGAAGAAGGGAAACCCAAGTGTCCGTTTTCCATGTTTGCATTTCTGAAAGTCTTGGTGGAGTCTTTTAAAGGATGAAGGTGTCTTCCTAGCCTTGAGTAAGCTGTTCCTTGGTTTTTCATTTAGTTGGACACTCAGGTCCTCATGGAGTTGAGAGATAACAGGGTCTTTCCTCCAGGTCGATAGTAACATGTTGACTGACAATTCTTGTAGGGGAAGCCCAGCTTCAGGTTCCCAATGCTGAGATCACGGCCAACGTCATCATTGATGATCACGTAGAATGTGTGGCTCTGCTCCTAGCCTGCTTGTCTCAGGTCCTCTGGCTTTCCTGTTGGCTGCCAAGAGACCCTCTGTGCCTCAGTATGTGTCACTCCATGTGACATTGACCAGGAGAGGAAGCTGGGAGCAGCACTGTGCATATCATATACTTTGGAAAGACTTTTTTTTTTTTTTCTGAATACCTCCATTCCCCCCTCCCTTTAAAAAAACTAGCTTTACTGTGACCTGGAAAAATTGTATATTGGTTAAGAGTGCTTGCTGTGAAATCACGAGGACATGAATTTGGATCCCAGCACCATATAACAAATTAGGTGATCCCAGAACACCTGTAACTCCATTTCTGAGGGATAGAAATGCCCTCTCTAGACTTCTGTTAATGATCAGGGGCAAGTAGTCTCTCTCTCTCTCTCTCTCTCTCTCTCTCTCTCTCTCTGTCTCCACCCCCCTCACACACACTTGGATGCACTTACACACACTAAATAAATAAATACATATACGAACTAAAGCTTTAGGGTGTTGAGGAGGTGGCCAGTGTGTGAAATTCTGGCAGTGCAAGCAGGAGCACTGTAACTCAAACCTCCAACATCCACGTCAAAAGCTTGGCATGACCCCCTGCAGTCCCTGAATTGTGATGGTGGCGGTGGTGAGAAGGGAAGATGGTTAGGGCTTATTGGCCTCCAGGCCAGCTCCAGATAAAATGAGAAACCCTGTCTCGAGAGAGTATGTTAGAGAGTGCTAGAGCAGGACACTCAACATCCTCCACCCGTCCTCACACCGGTCCTTCCCTCTATGCTACACATATGCTCTCACCCTCACACGTAAAAGGAAGCAATAGCTTCTGAAATAAAATCAACAGACTACGACACTAATCATCTTAAAGTGAACGATATTTGGCATTCAAAATGTCACGGTGCCCTGTAGCCACAACCTCCAACTGGCTCTGCGGTTCCTTAGAGAAGACAATCTATACCCATCAAATACCCCCAAAATACCCACCTTGAGAGGCTGGGCCCTGCCCGTCCACCCTTAGTGTATCTGGACTGGCCCACTGAGCATGCATCACATCCATGGAGTCGGAGATCCTGTGGCGTTTCACGTCTCCCTTTTCTGAGAGCCTTCCACATTAAGTGCCTGTCAGTATTTGACCCTGTTCATGTGTTGATGATGCCTCACTGTAGGTACGTACCGTAGTTCGTACACTCACCAGATAGTTGACGGACATTTGGGATGTTTTGACCTTGCAGCTTTCTTGATCAGGACATGTCTTGAACAAGCCTTCACTTAAAAACCTGTTTTCAAAAATATTAGAGTATAGAGGCCCTTAATGGGATCACCACAGCACACCACAATTCTATGCTCAGCTTTCCGAGGAACTGGCAGTTTGTGCCTGTTTTAAGGCAGTCCTTTCTGCTTTTGAATTATAATAATTTGTTGTGTACTCAAAGAGACTCCACCGTTGTTCTATATGTCCCTTTCTCCTTTTCGTTCCCCTTGTCCTTCAGCAAAAGTCAGGCTCACTGGGGTATGCATTATTGCCTAACAAAGCCCCCTTTGGGCCCACTTAAGCAAGCGTATGCTACCATACAGATGGCTCAGCAGGAATGTGCATAGTGCTGAGGACCAAACCCAGGCTCTTGTATGTACCACGTAGGCAGGCAGCATTCTCAACCCAAGAATGTTTTTCTCAGTGGTGACTGTGTGTTCATGTGGCCATCATACTACAGTAACTACCCTGGAGGAGCTGTCAGTGCAGAGTGGGGGAGCTTCTTCTGTCATTTGTGCCGAAGCCACTCCATCGGAATTATCAGTATTTTCTGCTTTGAATTTCTCCTTCCCGAGTCCAGCTGTAAAGGCATGCCTGCTTCAGCCGTGGACTCTACTGTCCCTGCAGGAAGGCCGGGGAATGTCAGGAAGCCTGAGCTGCTGGCACTGTGGAAGCAACCTCCATGCCCCAAATCTTCCACCTTCATTCTTCCACATGTAGTTTAAGAAGAGATAGACAGGGAGCTGACGGTATGGCTTAGAGCTAAAGGAGCTTGCTGACAAACAGGATGACCTGAATTTCATTCCCTGGTCCCACGTGGTGAAAACAAAGGAAAGAACTGACTCCTTGCAAGTGGTTCTCTGATGTACACACACACAGAGGCATGTACACACAAGCACATATACAGAGTACACACGATAAAAAAAAACATATAAATAGATACACAAATAAATAAAAGATACAGGATAAGGGCCGGAACATTCCTGTAACAAGGCTCTTCTCTAAGAAGCAAGACAAAACAGGACTAAGGCTTTATCTCTTGGTCTCTCAAGAGACAAAGAAAATTATATATTTTTAAAAGAAACAAATTTATACACGTGAACGGCCTCACTCTGATCACCTGTCTGCTTGTGGGTGCCTGTCCTTCCATGTGGTTGTTTCACTTCTTGAGGCTGCCCTATCCTGCACGTCAGCCAATGCTTGGACCCTCTAGGTGAGGAGGTTGAGTACTTGGGTCAATTACAAAGCAAAGATGCTTGTCTTGGCCTGCAGCTCTGAGGGCTGGGGAGTTCATGAGGGCCCTGCCTGGTTCTGGGGAGGGCCTGGGCTTTGTCATGCCATAGTGGGGGCATGCCTGTGTCTGGAAGTGCTCCATGTCTTCCAAAGCGCTGTCTGTGTTAACTTGCTTACAGATCATCTGATGAACCGGTCACTCAATGGTCACTCCTCTCTGGGATGTGCGAATGAGGAATTGGGCTTTCAGCAAGGAAGCCTGGGTGACATTCTCTAACCACACAAGGCCTGCAGAAAGAATCGGTATGTGGTTACTAGGACACAGTGAGTAGGTGGCAGGGGGATGCCCTCTAAATTCTATGACCAGAACAGCGGTCTGTGTTGGCAAAACAGCTCATAGAAATGACACCTTGAAGCTCAGGCCAAATGCCTCTCCGTCTGAGTGTGGGGAAGGGAACAAATGGACAGAGCTCGGTGAGTTCACAGGCACGTGCCTCTCAGAGCTTACCTCACAACATTGAAATCATCTGTCTGTGTGTTTGTTGTCTGCACCAGACTGTCATCTCCAGAGAGCCTTGGCCAATCTTTTCGGCCTTGTTTCCACAATGTCCCTGTGATGTCTAAACAGAAGGGGACACTCATCATGTGTGTTCAAGGATCCCAGCTGCATCAATTTCCGCACTCAAGACGGTTTGGAAACACAAGGTTGGCAGGTGCAGGCTTTAGAGCTCTCTCTCTCTCTCTCTCTCTCTCTCTCTCTCCCTCCCTCCTTCTCTCTCTGTTCCCCCATCTCATTTTATTTTAATTTTATTCTCCCCCTACCTCACATTATAGTTTAATTTTTGTACTGTATCAGATAGGCCAGACTGGTCTTGGACTTTCTCTGAAGCCAAAAATAACACTGACATCCCCACCTTCTTGCCTTTGCTTTTGGAGCACTGCGGTTATAGGTTTGAACCACCAGACTGCGTTTATGTGTCAATGGCATCAGAACCCAGGCTTTTGTGTGTGTTAGGCAAGCATTGTACCGACTAAGACACATCTTCAGTTCTCTCTGTCATTTTGTTTTGCTTGCTTTTTTATTATTTATTTATCTGTGTTTTTGAGGTTAGCTCTTAACGTAGTACAGGCTGGTCTTGAACATGTCAAAAAAAACAACAATGACCTTGAACTTTTGATTCTTCTGCTCACACCTCCTAAGTTCTGGGATTACAAGTATGTGCCACCACGGTCCTGTGTATGTGGTGATGAGGCTTGAACCCAGGTGTTTGGTGTTAGTGTAAGCCCTCTACTAGCTGAACCACATTTCTGTCCTTTCAACTCTTCGTCTGCCTGCCATAATTTACACCCCTGGGATTATCTTTTCAAGACAAGGGGCACCTAGTGCTGAGACCCTAAATGTTCAGGTTGATAAAGGGGACATTCATTAGTCTGGGACAAATTAAACTCAAGGCAAGTATCAGGTTGGATACTGGGTAGAAAAACATTACTTTCAAGGACACTGGGGCTCCGTTGGCAGATTGGCAGAGAGAACGACACACACATTGTTTATCCTGCCTTCCTGGCTCTCTTTTTCTTTCACTCTTTCCCTGGTTCTAACGTAAGTAGGAGGCCTCTATCAATGCAAATCCTCCTGACTTTGATAAGTGTATTGTGATTATATTAGAGACAATCTTTTCTTTTTCCCTCGGAAATGCATATGGAGGTATTTAGGGATAAAAGGACGTGATGTACAAAATCTGCTCTCAAAAGGTTCTGGCAGAGAGCATTTATGATAAAAACAAGTGCAGTGAAAGTCATGTGATTGGTGCATTTGCGTAAATCGGTATTGAAGACTCTTTGTAATAGTCTTTCAACTTTCATGCAAGTTTAAATGGTCTCCAAATAAAAGGCTAATGAAGTCGTCATTTTTAAGGTTATAAGCCCTGCTTATGGACTAGCTGTGAATAAAGAACACAGGCAGTGTGTGGGGCTGAGGACACAGTGGCTGGAGCGGATTTCATTTTTCATCCACCCTTCTCCTCTACTCAGTTCTGATGCTTTCCTTTCATTGTGTAAGGGAGACATGAGCTTAAGACCACTTGCTACCTTTCCCACTCTACACTCTTACTGCTTTGGATGCTTGTGGGTGCCCTTGGGCAGATGCTGAATTCTGCTGTGCTCAGGGTGCTTGGGCCAGTTGTAGACATTTGATCCATGGTTGCAAAGGTAGGTGATATGCACGGAGTGGTTCTGAGCTTTAAAGCCATTTCGGGCTTTGAATGAAACTGGAGACTTGAGTTCTTCACTTCTGGCGAATCACTTCCAAGGGCTTCTTGGCAGACTGTTTTGATTTCCATCTCAGAGTCGTCAAGGAGTGGAGACTAGAAATCCAATAGACACACTGTCCCCAGAGGACAGGCTTAGGGAGCAAAGTGTCTGCTGCACAACCATGAGAACTCCCAGTGTTCACATGAAAAGCTGAGCCTGGTGGTGCGGGCCATAACCCCATTTCTGGGATTGCAGGGACACCTGATCCATGGGCTTAATGGCCATGAAGCCTAGCCTATTGGGCAGGTCCAGGTTCAGAGAGAGATGAAGTCACTGGACCGAACACAGTGAACACTGCAACCAAGACCTCGGCCAGTCCGATGACACACAGGGTGCTCATCTGGGTTGCTGGTGGTCAGGCAGAGCTCAGGGTGGCTTAGCTACCGTCTCACGTGGGACAAAGTGAGGAATGGCACCTGACAGCCTAGAGCGGTGCCAATTGATGTGTACTAGTTACACTGTGGCTGTTGTCCTCTTGGTGTGTCATTCATTCACAAGGTGTGCTTTCACGTGAAAGCACAAGAACGATGCACTGCCTTCTTACAGTCCAATGTGCATACAAATGATCTGTCTTAATTTAAACTGTGTTTAGGATACAGTTCGGTGAGTTTCGTCTTTGAGATGAACCTGCCCTTTAATTTTATCTTTCAGAATGTACTTACTAGAGCAAACTTAAAGTAACAAATGTGGCTTGTGTTGAACACCTCTTGGCCTAGACTCAGAAATAAAAGCATGAAGCCAAGAAGTTCAGTTGTCAAGGTATAGTGGCCCAACCAACTTCAGGAAGAAGAGAAGAGGTGAAGATGGTTTGGGATGAGACTCAAGGACACACACAGGAACTCACATTCCCGTGAGGTCTCCCTCCAAGGCTGTAGACTCTCAAAACTCCACAGAAATCCCGCACTTTCTGTATAATTGATTCACGTTCCAGGTGAGGGGCTTCCAGACACAACCAAGTCCACCACCTTCATGTTGAGGAGAGACCAGGGTGCCCTCGGATGGAGGCCTTGCCCTTTGACCTCCAGCATTTCTCTCAGCATGGATGCACAGTGTCTGGGTTGGGTGACCTCTAGAGCTCCAGCTACACTTGACTAAGCACCTGGGAACTCCACTGCTCACCTGTAGGTTTGTTGTTTGGGTTTGTTGTTTGCCCCAAGGCAAGGCATAGTGTAGGGGCAAAGGAAGAGAGTCCTTGACTCCTCTGCACCTGGCCACACCTTAATAATGGTTTAAAACTCATGTCTTAAAACAACATCTTAAAACACACTCCTGTGCTGGCCCAGAACATCCTCCACCATCCCCCAAGGCAGCCCTCCCTCCTCATTTTCCCATCTAAGCCATGGGATTCCACCCTGAATCCTGTCTGGGACCTCTCCAGTTGTCTCCCTTCTGCTGTAGGCTATGGTCTCCCTCGACCTGGCAGCCGGAAGGAATCCTGCTGGTTTTCTGTTTCTGCTTCAGTTGAACCCTAACTCTGCAGTGGAGTGGGTGTTTTTTTAAAGCACGTGCATGTAGGGATGTTGCCACAAGGCCAGGCTTCTCTAGGCTATTAGGGAAAGACATTCTATCCATGGATTCCTTGGTTCATGGTCTCATTGCTCACCTTGCCTCCTTTCTGCTTTACAATCTAGAAACTTTGCTTTTCTGCCTAACTTCAGCAGCGGCCTTCCCCCTGCTGCAGAGCAAGGGTTTTCTTAGGAGCTTGCTTCTTCTCCAGGACTGAGATGAGCTTGCCTCGCTCTACACTACTCTCTCTATGTCCTCCGCAGAGAGCACACAACACCGTGTTTTACAGACTGCTCTGAGCCCTGTTGAGCCCTGTTGCTCCCGTGGCCCATTGGATGATCAACTCTAGTGAGCATCACTTGGGAGCTGTCTAAAGGCCCGCATTGCAGAAAACAACCAAGGCAGCACAACTGCCTGTTGCCCTGGGGTGGCTTACCTGGGACCCTGCAGAGACTGAAGCTCAGGAAGATCCTGACCCTCAGTTCTGTCTGACTTCTAATTGCTCATAAAAAAGGTAAAACTCCCAAGGCAACAGCAATTCTTTCTAAAAATCTATACCCTCTACTGTGTGTCCAGTGGATGAAACGTTCACCTTTCTAGGTCTTTCCCTCAGGGATTGTTCTTTCTTTACTTTTGATTCAGATAGGTGATCAGGCTGAGTGGACCAGGGAGGGCAGAACTGACTAGAAAGTAGGAAGAAATTATTCCAGTTTAGCTGTAAAGCCTAATGTTTTAAAGCCTTTAATCACTTGGTGCCTTTCACCATACAACTCTTTCCAAGTATTAGTCCAGATTAAATTTCAGTCATTCTTTGGGAACCCAACGTACCCATTCGAAGGACTGACTGGATGGGGCAGGGAACCGTGTTCTCAAGGAGGCCCTTGTAAGTTTCCGTGCACCGTGTTATCCTAAGTCCCACGAAGGCAGCAAGCTGGACCCTGTGCACAAGGAACGACTGTCTGGAATCTAATTTTATCTCTAACTCCATAAACAGCCAAGTGGCACCATTTATTATTTTACATAAATCAATCCTGACACCAAATTCTTCCTTAAATGTGTCCTTCAGTTGGTTCCAACATGGCTTCAAAAGCTTCGGTAGCTTGAAACAGTTCTGTGGTCTCTTCCTCTGAGGAGGGACAGAAGTCCCTGAGAGTGGAAAGGAAACTCCTGCCCAGTACAGTTGTCCAATAAGGCTTTGGCCTCTTGAGCCAAAACATCTGGACAAACGCAAAGAGCTAGCTCAATGGTGGGTCTGTGCTCAGCGGGGCCACATTCCCTTTCCAAGGCTTGTTGAAATATCTCTTGGAAAGTAAGAAACTGGGGGTGTGCATTAGTCACTGGTAGGAAAACTTGTAGGGCCCTCATCTCTAGTAACCACACTTGGAAGGCAGCTGGTGCCCCAGAGTCCATAATAGATGTTTACAAGCCACCAGACAAGACTGGGGCTAAGTGGGCCATATGCTTCCTGAGGCTCTAATGGAAAGAACGTTATGTTTTGCAGAATGACAATATGGAAAATCCACTTTCTTCTCCCAGACATGTTTTTAAACTAATATAATATAATATAATTCTCTCCTGTTTATGCCCTTATTTTTTATAGTTAAAATTTTAATTTGGTGTTTAAATATAATTTGAATACTGCCTAGAGCTCTCGAGAGACAAGGTGTTATATCAATTCTCCTGAATGGGATAACTGTGATTCCCACATGGGGTTGGGTGGCAACTGGGGACATTGGGGCTTCATGTACCTATAAGCATCTATCATCAAATTTCCAAGTGCTCAGTGCGCAAACCAGTCCATAATAAAAACAAAACAACAGCTTCTCTTCTTCCGAAGTCAGTTTCTAGACTGGAAAATCAACTTATCTTTTCTCGCCATGCCTTACAGGATCAAAGTCTGCCCTTTGAAAAATATGTCTGGGAACAAATAGAGCAGCTTTCTCAGTCAGCTCTGGGTTGGGGTTTTTCTGCAGGGAAATCAGCTGTGAGACTGAATCCTTCCCTGCCTGATTTTGGATGCTGAGCTTGGGGACGGATTATCTCCTGCTACCTTTGCTTGCCTGTCCTTCTCAGTTCAGTGATTCCTCTCGCGCTTCGGTCCTCACTTCATTCGCATTGCTTCAAGTTTGACGTCCTTGGGTGAGATCAGAAGCGGCTAACAACTTTGGGAACGCCACGCTTGCATGACCATAAACGCCTGCCTGTTGGATGTTTTGATTTGAATTCATTTGTAAGCTGTTAATTGTTTTTCTTTTTCAAATGCGCTTTATATTTTAGAGAAGTTTTATGCTCCCAGCAAAATCCAGCAGAAGATGGAGACGTTTCCTATATGCCTCTGGTTCCCATATGCACACAGCCTCCTCAGTGAGCGACAGACACTCCCACCAGACTGCTGCATTTGTTGTGTATACCTGGGAGTCGGACAGGCATCAACCCCAAATTTACAGCTTGTCTCCATTTGTACCCTTGGCATATATCCTGTGATCTCTGTCAAATTAATGACATGTCTTCAACACTGTAGTATTCTCCGTGGTAGTTTCGTACCCCAAAATCCTCGTTTGCTAACCCCTGGCAAGTGCTGATCCCACCCCCCCTGCCCCACGTCCATTTCTCCTTTTCTGAAATGTCATGTATCTGGACGCAAACAGCCTCCTCTCCACACTGGCTCCTGTTTCATTCCACAGCTCATTTCTTTTTAACACTGAATAAAATTTCACTCTCTAGATGTACCACAGTTTATTTACCCATTCACTGACTGAAGGGTTCCTTCTTGCATCCAAGCATCAATAGCTATTAATAAAGTTGTCACCCACTGTCCACCTCTGTCCACCTCTGGCAGGTTTGCCAGAGGATGTAAGTTTTTAGTTCATGGATAAGTACCAAGTTGTGTGACTGCTGGGCTGCACAGTGCATTTAATTTTATAAGAAGTTGTGAGGGCACCCTCCAAAGTGGCTGTACCATTCTGCTTTTCCACTAGCAATGAATTCTAGCTCACTCTGTTCCCCTGGCTCCACTCCGGTGACCTTTGGCTTTGCCAGAGTTTTGGTTCTGGCCATCCTGACAGGTATGTAGAAGTAACTCAGCACCATTTTAATTGTTGCCTCCCTAGTGAGGTTTGGTTCAGCACAGCCTTTTCACGTACTTACTTGCCATCTGTACACTTCCTTTAGGTGAGGTACCTGGCAAGGGCTTTGGTCCATTTTTTTCAGTCTAAGTGGTTTAAAGATTCTTGCGCTAAAGAGATGACTTGAGTAAACTGCTTTTCAAACACGCTTGAGGACCGGAGTTTGGTTCCCCGACATCAACATAAAAAGCTGGACCTGAAAATCTAGCACTGTAGGGGCTGAGACAAGTGGATCCATGGATTTGCAGGCCAACCAGTCTGGATGAATTGGGAAGCTCCAGATTCACTGAGAGGCCCTGTCTCAGAACTATACATATGCCTCCATAGAAAAATTTAAGGACAGATTATATTATTATTATTAACTGTTGTCACCATGTTGGACAATCTATTTCTTGAAGTTAGTCAACCTGTCTAAATGGAAGTTTTTTTGTTATGATGAAAGACATTCCTTCTTTGCATCTATTTCCATGAACTTGTGATTTTATTTAACCTTTTTTTTTCTGAGACAAGGTCTCACTATGTAGCTCTGACTGTCCTGGAACTTGCTATGTAGACCAGGCTGGCTTCGAACTCATAAGAGATCAGCCCACCTCTGCTTCCCAAATGCTGGGATTAAAGGTGTGGGCCACCATGCCTGGTCTTTTTTTTAGCCTTCTAATTCAATGCACTATATTACTTGCTTTTAGAGTGTTAAACTGGCCTTGTAATTGCAGCTGGATGTGATGCACAATTTCTTTTATATATTGTTGAGTTTGATTTACTATTTTTTCTGGTATGTTCTGTCTATCAGTTACTGATTCTTTTTTTTTTTTTTTTTTTTTTTTTTTTGGTCAGGAGATCAAGGCATCTTCAGATTGATGCTTTCTTCTCATTTGAGTGTTGGCAGACTCTGTCTTTCTAGATATTGACCCTTTTAAGGTTTTTAAAGTGATGGGTATAGAGGGTATAGGATTGTTCATTTATAAGAGACAGTAGGGGAGAGTATCAGAATATATTTTTTCAAATGCCTGTGGGATTTGTAGTGATGCTTCCTTCATTTCTGATAGTTGTAACTTGTATTATCCTTTCTTTTTAGTACTGGTGCTTGTAAATCTTAAGCATCTTTTTGCAGAATCAGCTTCTGATTTTGTTCATCTTCCCTATGATTTCCATTTTTCACTGATTCCAGCTCTAATTTTTATTATTTCCTGTTGTATATATTTTTTTAAATTCCTCTGATCTAATTTTTTTTTTTCTGGCTTCCTGAGGAGAATGCCTTCAGCTTATTTCTCCTGAGCCTCCTGAATCTTCTTTTTCTGCTGTGATATATGCCCACAGGAAGCATCTTCATTTGTATCTCAGTTCTGACTTAGAGTCTTCATGTCTCTGCTCGCTCGTCTTTTCAGGCTGAGTAGTTCATTCGCTAAGGTTCTTCGCATTGACCCCTGTCTGTTGTAAATGCCCAGGCTGATGACTCCAGCATCTCTGTCTCACTTAGCCCTTGCCCCACCTCTACAGCAGGCCTGCATCTCTCCACTGTGCACTTTATGAGTGCTTCTCACTGATGTCCATGTGAGTGTGGGCTGGCATGGAGTTGTGTACTTCCTCTCTCCTCACTCAGTTACATCCCAGAAGGCACACTGAGCTCTAGTAACTGCTTTCTTCCAAGGGAGTGCCTTGCTAACATGCTTGAATGCTGTAGAGTGCTAACAGTGGGAAGGGGACTTCCCTTTCCCTGATGGAAGCACAGTGGGGAGTTTTCTTCACCCTTGAGAGAAATGGGTCCAGTTCACAAAAGTATAAGGATCCTAGATGGCTCTTGTCTGCTGATTAGTTTTTGTCAACTTGACACAAAGTCACCAAGGAAGAGGAAACCTCAGTTGTTGAGTTTCTTCTATCATATTGGCTTGTGGACATGTTGGGGGGACATTTTCTCATTTGCTATTGATGATGGAGGGCTCAGCCCACTGTGGGCGGTGCCATTCCTAGGCAGATCAGCCTCCGTTGGATAACAAAGATAGCTGAGCAAGCCAATAGGCAGAATGCCTTCATGGCCTCTGCTTCGGTTTCTGCCTCCAGATTTCTGCCTTGGTTTCTCTTGTTGTTGAACTGTGACCCGTAAGCCAAAATAACCCCCTTTTCCCCAGCTTGGTTTCCATCAGGATCTTATCACAGCAATAGGAAGCAGTCAGGCCAGAGGTCCCTCTAAAGCTTCTTGTTCCTTGGCACGCTCACGCCATGTCTCCAGCAACTCATCAGTGACAGCAGATGCTCCACAATGGCACTGGTCCCCACAGAGGTCTGTGGTCAAGGGCGTTTGCCTCCTATGATTTTCAATGTCTTAACATTGGGGTACTCATGGCATGTTACTCATGGCAATTCACTGAATCCTCACACAGTGATCAGAGCTGTGCGTTCCCTGGCACTGTAGGTGATAAAATGAAGACTTAGAGGGACTAAATCTCGAGTTCAGTGAAGATATGTGACCAGGATTTGAACCTGAAGAATCAGGTTGAGGGTTCCCACAGAGACAGGCAGTTTCCATGCCAGAGTTACTGTGTGGTAAGCACTGGTTTATTTTTTTCAGGTACCATAAACACCACTAAGCCCTGCCCAGAGTAGTAGATGGAACCTTTATTGTTCCTCTTGGAAGCCTTGTCACTGTCCAGGACAGGACCTGGCACACAGGAAACATTAATTGATGTTTGTGGAGCAACTGATTTTTATGTTGCTGCTCTCGCTTTGAGATTTCTTTCTTTCTTTTTTTTTTTTTTCTTCTTTTTCATTTTAGAAAACCAATATTTGAACTTCACATTTTCAGTTCAGGATGTGAAGGGCTAAGAATTTGCTACTCCCTTCTCATAACAAATAAAAAGCCGAACAAATGGAAAAGCCAAACACTCTTCTTAGATCTATGAGAAGAGGGGCCAAAGGGCAAGCTGCTGCCTCCATAGATGTCAGGTCTGTGAGTCTAGCTGTCAGCAGCATTTGCTCAGACAACCTTCACCATGCAGGGGAAGCTCAATATTGGTTTTCTTAAAAAAAAAAAAAAAGAAAAGAAAAAAGAAAAAGAGAAGAAAAGAAGAAAGAAAGAAAAAGAAAAGAAGTCTCAAAGTGATATCAGCAATATAAAAACCAGTTACTTTGCAAACTGTTGGGTGCCTTGTGTGTGCTGGGGGTTGAGGCTTCAGAGTGGGGCAATGTGAGGCTATACATACAATTTCTCCTGCTGTTGGGTGGCATCATTTTCTCCTATATAGGGAGCCTGTAGATGTAAACCAGTGGTAACCCCACAGAATACTGACCTAGGCCAGGGGCAGGTTCAAATCCCAGCTGGTTCACTGGAAAAGTTGCAGTTCTGCACACATGGACAAGTGTGCTCCAACACTCATCATTTCAGGCGCTGCCTGCACAAGCTTCACTCGGAGGCCTGTTCTATGCTGACAGAGGGAGGTAGAGGGCTGGGTGGGTAGCAGAATCCTTAAGCATAGCCTTGCTGAAGTGAAAGTTGTGTGTGGCCAGGTGGCATGGAGGTGAGGGGTGGTGAAGGGGGATGAGGCAGGGAGAAGGGAAGGGCCCAGATCAGGGAGTACCTTCCAGAGGTCCTTAACCATAGCTCCCTGCCCCCAAAGTTGGCCATTTGGGCAGTTTGCAGTATTTGCAGTGACTACCAACTTCTTGTATGATTAAAAAATTCCTTTTTTAGATAGAAGTATCTTTTTTTTAACTTAGAAAATTAATTTTTTTTTCCAGAAGAAAGTGTCATAATTCAGCTGCAAGTGGCCATGAAATGATCGGGGGGGGGGGGAGCAATGAATGGCATCTTGTGGCATCTAAAACCAGCTTGAGTCATGCTGTGGGCCTTGGATGCTTGGACCTGCCTGCATACCTGGATGGTGTCGATGGGAGCTACTGAAAATGCTGAATGGAGGCATAGCATCCTGGTGGCTGATAAGAAAGGGAGGGAGACATCACCGGGAACGCTGCTGGGGGTACAGCGAAAGTGCCTCAACAACGTGAAACAGACATGAGACCAGTAGGTCAAACGGGCACATGACCGGGCTAGACGGAGGCAGAAAGGTGACAGGCTGGCCAAAGACAACCCCCAAGCACAGGGATGCCAAGGGGTGAGAAGTCTCCAGCACCGCATATTAAGGAGACGCCACCAAAGGCCATTGAGCAGTCTCAGGCTACTCAATCCCATTCAAGGGTGGGGTCAAATGCTTGCATTGGCCGGTAGGACTTCCTCCTCCTTTTTCTATTCTGGGGGTTCTTAAGGGAGCAGCAATTGGACCCTCTCCACCTCGGAAGGGCCAGTGCGGACTTCTAGATTCAGTGTTCCCCATTATACGGTCTCTATGCTCAAGTAGGATGACCTCTGGTTCTCTCAGGGTCTCTGTGAGACTCGGGGCACAGGGAACCAACCAGCACAGTCATTGCTGTAAGACTTTGCTTCTTACATTCATGGAGGACTAGCTGGGAGGGACGTAGATACTGAGAGCTTTCTGGGTGGTAGGTAGCAGAACTGCCCTAATTTCTAGGGGGCTATAGCCAAGGTGTACGTGTGTGAAGTGACTTCTGTGCAAGCCTGAGGGCCTGGGAGTGATCTCCAGCATTCACAGTAAGAAGCTGGGCATGATGGGACATGTTTGTAATTTGAGGGATGGGGAGGCAGAGTCAGGTAGATCTCTGGGGCTCACTGGCTAGTCCGCCTGGCCTACTCAGTGAATTCCAGGCTCTGTCTCAAAAAAAAAAAAAATAATATGGAGTGTGTCTGACCTCTGTCTTTCACATGCACATACAGGTATGGGAAGGAAGAAAGTTCAGAGCCAGCAGGGCAGCTGTGAGGAAAGCGAGGCTCCAGGGAGTGAAGAGGCTTGTTTGCTGGAGGTCAGACCCTTGGCCCTCAGCAGAGCTTCCCCAGGGTCACAGTTGCTACTGGGGCTCTTCTGCCCCCTGGAGGACACAATGTCTAGGAGCACTTAGCTCTGGGGAGAGTGCCATGGCCTCTAGTGTGCCCGAAGGTTACCAGTGCTGTTCACCCCACAGTGTGCAGGACACTGGTCCTGTGTCACCTTCACCAAGGTTGTGAGTTACCCTAGAGGCTCTCCTGTTGGCAGTGCACCTGTGACCTCTACCCTACATGGATTGAAAGTGAAAGCCAACCTGACGGTCACTCACCCTCTCAAGAGGACCTCGGCTGTGAACATAACCTCTTTGAAGTTTCTCCTTTGTGTATAAATAATCCCTGTCTTTATTAGGACATTTTTCAGGGTAATGTTGCCTTCACTCCGGACTGAATGCATTACATTTGTATTTCCTCTGGAAGCTGTTATAGCAACATAACAGCTGTGACATAGCATAATGTAGCTGTGAAATGTGCGGGGTGGGTGGTGGCTGGGCTGCCAGGGCCTGGGAAGACTCCAAGAAGGACACACTCACAGTTCCCACAGTCCCCATTGGTGCGCCTATGTGGAAAGCCATGGTCTCCTCCAGAGTTCTCCCCAGGGACACCTGGGCTCTGGCTGTCTTGTGCAGTGTTGCCTTGACCCAGCCTTTAGTTTCAACTGGGTGAAGGTGAATGTCATTCCCCCCCCCCCCCCCCCCCGCTTTGGGCTACCAGGTCAAAGGTCTGACACAGAGATCTGCTTTTTGCAGAGCTGGGAACTCTGACCTGGTGAGGTGGGTTGCACTCTGGCCCTAGCTTTTTCTCTGGGTCTTTTTGAAGACCCTTGGTTACTGTTTCATTTGGTTTTACCTGTTGGCTCATTTTTTTTCCCTTTCTGGTTATTTTTGTTTTCTTATGGCTGGTCAGAGCTGAAGGGTGGCTTGCAGAGGGGCGACATGGGGGCCAGTCTCCAGTGAGGGGCGTACTTGCTGTGACTCCAGGCAGTCACTAGCATGTGGCCCGCCGCTCTCTCCACTTCCTCAAGCAAAGCCAGCTTGCATCTGCAGGTCATGGAGCTACTCCAGGGACACACTTACCTTTGGAGGAGGCAAGACCCCAGTACCCACTCTTTGCTCTAAGAGGAAGACTCTTTTTGACCTTTACCCATCTTTGGACCTTTTGCACCACAATGCAACTCAACACACAAAACACTCCAAAAGTCCACACATTTGTCCTTGAGGTCAGAAGTATGGGTACAAGTGAAGGGTCTAGGTTCTAGATACTTCCTGCTTAGGGGTGAAGAAAAGGCTGGGTTGGGGTAGGTTGTCCAGGCTGACATATCTAGGCAAGGACTCTGAGTTCTCTTGTTTGATCCCACATTTGTAATCCTCCCTGGCCTGACACTCCTTTCATCTCTGCTCTGTTCTTTCTTTGGATCTGGACTGTGTGCCCAGGGCACAGTCTCCTTCCTGATCACTGAGTTGACAGCTGTCAGTTACTGATTGAGATGTTATTGCAGTGAACAGGAACTTCCAATCAGGGCGATGTGAGCAAGGCCAGGCCTGACTTTTCCCCCTGGCTCTCCCCAAAGTAGATGTTTAGGAGGGCCTACAGCTCAAGGGCACCAGGTCCAAGGTCTGTGCCACACTCCTGACCTTTCCCTCCCAGTGTGCCACAAGCCGTCTGCCTCAGTCTGTCACGGAATTTTGGATAGAGGTGTAAGAAGGGGGAAAGTGAGGGCATACATGCAACCTTCCCTCTGGGGATGTTGCACAGCTCAAGGACATCACACTCTGGGGCATTCAAGATCCTCGAGGCCTCTGTGCTTTACCTCCAGGTGTCCTCCCATTCCCTTTAAATGACCTCTACAGGGTCAACAGTACCCAACACAGAGCAGGTGTTTAAACAGCTGTGACATTCTGCTTGGGGACATGTGGCAGAATAAGGAAGGTCTGTGCATGTTTAGGACACACACATTAAACAAAAACACAAAACATGTCCCATGAGGTTGAAGAGATGACTTGGGTGTTCTTCAGGATGACCCCGGTTCGGTTCCCAGGACCCACATTAGGTGGCCACGTAATTGCCTGTAATGTGGGCTCCAGGGGATCTGATGCCCACTTTGGTCTCCATGAGCACCTGCACACATGTGGCACACACCCGCACACAAAGAACAACACAGGTGGTGGTGGGGTGGGGCGAAGTCCAGGCACAGGACACTGTAGTCAGGAAGAAGGCTATGAAGCTAATTGTTTTCCTAGGCTTAACTCTGTCACTGAGTTCTCCTTTGTGTATATGTATGTGTGTGTGCATGTGTGTATATGTGTGTGCATATGTGTGTATGTGCGTGTGCATGTGCATATGTATGTTAGATAAATGTATAAAAGTTGAAGCAAAGTGTAAAATCCAATGTGACACCCTGCAGCTTCAAAATGGCTGCTCTAACTGTATAGAATTCACTTGGACTCAGAGACTTTGGGTCTGGATAATTTCTCTTTGAAAAGTTTTTTATTTTCATTTTTTATTTACAAGTCCTTACAATAAACTTTTAACTTAAAAAATCTTTAGGGTGTGGTGGTGCACACATTTAATCCCAGTACTCAGGAGGCAGGGGCAGGTGGATCTCTGTGAGTTTGAGGTCAGCCTTGTCTACAAAGTGAGTCCAGGGCAGCCAAGACTACGTAGAGAAACCTTCTCTCAAAAAACCAAAAAGAAAAAAAAAGTCTTTAAAAATATGCCTCATCCTCATTTGGTTTAAATTTTAGGTATGGACAGCCAACTGCATCTTTCCTTCCTTCCTTCCTTCCTTCCTTCCTTCCTTCCTTCCTTCCTTCCTTCCTTCCTTCCTTCCTTCTTCCTTCCTCTTTCCTCTCTCCTTCCCTCCCTTTCTTCCTTCTTTCTGGCATGTTTGGGAGCTGGTGCTTCTGCTCTGACACCCTCAAATGTGCGGTAGGTGTTCCTCTCCTGGGCCCTCCAGGCATCTTACATGCAAGCTGCCCCTTTGCTCGTGAGCCCTTCATAGATCAGAGCACAGGGGATTCTGACTTGTTCTCTTCATGACCCCTAGCCTCTGAGGTTGGGCCTCTGAATTTCTTGCTGAAGTTTGAAGTAGGCTAGAAGGTGGGAAATTTAATTTCTTGGTCACTGTTAGTCCAGACAAGGGCAGCCCTGTGTATGAGGAGTAAAGCCTTTGCTTGGCCCAGCACTGCCCATGCTGAGCTCTCAGGGCATGACCCATCTTCTCCTCTTGTCTGTCCACTCCTGGCAATGCATATTTTAGACTTACTACTTAGGACCCATGCTTTTGGAATCATAGTTTGAGCCTGTGTGGGGTTATGTAACTGAACTCAAGGGTTGCGACAGATTCATCCAGAATAGACGGTTTCTGAACACAGAACCAAAAGGTAATTCAAAATCAAACACCTGAAGCTGTAGCACTCCAGCTTGAGGCGTTTCTGACAGTTCTCACCGAAGAGGCAGCAAGGCGCCTCACCACAGCTTTGGTTCTGAACACACTATGTATGTTGTACTGCCAACGGGGCTGCCTGACACACCTCACTCATGTTCAAGGTCATGGCACATTACAAATTACTATGGTTTTAAAATAATATATAAGAAGTTTGCTGCTCTTACAGAAGCAAATGGTTATTAACAGAAAAAAAAAAAGGTTTTACTTTCTCCCACTCTCGCTCCTCAGCATATAGCAGGTCAGCCTTATCTGTGCTGTGTTAGAAACTTTGGTTTTAAGTATTGTTCTTTGAGCTTGGAGTGAGGAGGGATTCAGGAGATTCCCACTCCTGGCTGAGAGGCTATCAGTGGTACATGGCTGCTGGGGAGGGGTGGGAGAGAGTCAGTTTTCTTTAAGGATCCTGGTAGGTCAGCCTTTTCCAGTGGATGGCTGTCCATGGAACAATATGTGAGCAGCACAGGCCGGGCATGGTGAGTTGTCGTAGAAAGAGGACATTGAGTTAGAAGGAGGTTGGGGTATGGATTCGGGAGGAGTTAGGACGAGGAGTAGAGATGAATAGGATTCAAATACATTGTATGAATGTATGAGATTCTCAAAGAATTAATTAAAATAATACAGCAAAATTACTGTTTAAGTTTCATAAGAAATCAGTCAATAGGCTTTGGCTTGTTATTAGGGCAGAATTTCCAACAATTTCTGAGATGGCCCTAATCTTAAATTACATACTCACCCAACGCAGTGTGGCTGGCTCTAATAGCTGATTGTAAATTGCTGATAATAAAATCAAACTATCCATACACTCTGGAAAATGTTGAATATTCTGATAGAGATTTAATTCTTTCTTTATCATTATCATCATTTTTTCCAGGTTTTTTTTTTTTTTTTTTTTTTTTTTTTTTGTCTCAACCTACCTGTTTTGAATCACTTTGTATATCCTTGGCTGTCCTGAAACTCATTCTATAGAACAGGCTGGCCTTGAACTTGGAGATCTCCTCAAACTTGGAGATCTGTCTACCTCTGTCTCCCAAGTCCTGGAATTCAAAGTTGTGCCACCTTCTCCAAAAGAGATTTAATTATTTATAAAAAATAAACAAGTACATCCATCTCATTAGCATGCAAGTTTACTTTTGTCTTTGGTAAGTGGTAAACTTAAATTATACCAATAATTGTTTTAAAATAAAATTCTTTGAAAATAAATATTTTTGGGGCCAGAGAGATGGCTCAGTGGCTACGAGTGCTTATTGCTCTTGCAGAGGACTAGAGTTTGGTTTCCCTGTGACTCCAGTTCCAGAGGATCCGACACCCACTTTCTGTCATTCACGGGCACTGCGCTCATGTACATAGACACACAGACATACACTTAATTCAAATTAACAAAACTAAATATAATACATTGTGATTTGTTGTCAGTAAATGTTTGGTTTGTAAAACATATGCTCAGAAAAATTTCTCAGGGGAAAAGGAGCTGACCATGAAAGTTTAAGAAGTTCTGATTTAGGGGGTCACTGGATGCGGGGATTCCACCAGCAGAATCCTTCCTCCCTCTGAAGAGAGGAGCTACTTCTGCAGCACCCTGGGTGACCCTGTGGCCTCTGTACTTCCAGGCCCTGCTCAGAGCCCCACAGGTGTTCTGCATGGGACCAGGTTCCCTCTGTGGTTGTGACTGAGCCAGCACTCACAGAGGCCGGCCGAGGGGACAGCTTGATGTTGTCTCTCTCTCCTGGAAAGGTACATGTTTGGAGCCTCAGCTTCACGGCCGCTGAGGTCAGGGTTGCCTGTGACAGCCTCTCCCAGGGTCTGGGCAGGACAGAGTCAGGAGTCCTCTGCGAGCAACACTTACCACTCATGTCCCATTTCCCCAGTGGACTTTTTGGGCAGTGGTGTGTGTGTGTGTGAATTCTGATTGCATTCACGTGTGCCTGTCTCTATATACCATTTTTCAACTCACTGATGCTAACAAGAAAGTTACCAAAGTACACAGAGCCAATACTAGTGACTGTCTCACTGTCAGATGGGAAATTTGAGCCACAGAGACGATAATAACTGCAATTATTTGAAACAAATCAATTATTGTCAAAGTGGTACTAAAAACATAAGAGCTCACTGGAAGTTGTGGGAGAGAAAAGATAATGTTCCCATGCTGCCTTTCTTTCACCAGCTGCATCATGGGAAGAAGTTTTAAGTAGGATGTCCTTTACAAAGGGAAAGTAGGCAGGAGGTGAGGAAGGATCAATAGAATTGTAGCAACAGGCTCTGGCTGCCTTTAATGAACTAGCACCTCTGGGCGATATTCCTTTGATGCGGTTCACACCATCAGGTGCAAAGTTAATGGGGGTTCTAAGTGTGGCTACCTGAGCATGGCCGAAAGCAGGTAGGCGCCTGCTGATGTGATACTATAGCAACACTCCTCTTATCATCTTTTCCTTCTATCCCTCCCCCCTTTCTTCCTCTCTTCCTTCCTCCTTTCTTTCCTTTCAAGACAGGGTCTGGCTGTGTAGCCCAAGCTGACCTAGAACTCAAGACGCCCCTGTCTCAGCCTCCTGGGTCCTGGGGTTACAAGGTATCAGTTGTTGACCCGCTCAGCACTACTTGTCTTCTTTTTTTGGGGGTGGGGGGGAAGCTTGAATTACTTTAGCCTGCGGAGCTTATCATCAGTGCTGGGGATAGGACGAAGAATGGAACTGGGGTAATGGTTCCAAAAGAAAGCAGTTCTCCCAGTCTAGAGTGTGGGGCTTATGAAGGACACACTGGCATGGTGTGTAAATGGTAAATGGTGCAGAAAACAAAACAATGAAAAACAAACCAGTGGGGAGGAAGAGGTCTCTGCTTAGGAGACATGTAAGAAACACATCGATGAAATACCAGGCATGAACTGTGCCCACAACTGAAGCGAGTAGGTGAGTTGCAGCAAGAAGCTTTTGTGATCACCAGGGAAGGGCTCTAAGCCTTGGTGTCGGCCACAATACTCACTCAAAACACGAGGTGCAAGCGTGGGCAAGCGTCACAACTGCATAGTCAGTGTCTTCGGCGAGTGGAGATGTACTCAGGGGTAATGTCAGAGAAACTGGCTGGCTTCCTGGGAGTTACTTTGAAAAGCTCCAGGGTTTGAGGGTTCATCCCTAAATGGAATATAATCACCTCTTCTAGGACTCAGCGACATGTTGGGAGAGGGGGTGGAAAGACTGTAGGAGCTGGAGGATGGGAGGAGAGCTATGTACTCACAGCAGCTCACAGCAGCTGTGGTCACCTGAACCAACAAGGTCCATCAACATTCCTCCTTGGGTGGGGGAGGGGCTCACGAAGGCTTCATCCCTCCAGCCCCTGAGTATCAACTTACTGGTTAATGGTTGCTATGGGGCGGGGCCATCGTTTTTCTTCCAGAGTGTAGCCACTGGTAAGTTTCCCAAGGTTCAGTAAATAAACCCCACTATGCTCATGCAAGTAGCCCTAATGACAAGCACACACACTAGTACCCCTGGAAGGGAGGGCTCAGGGGGAGGAAGTGAAGGGTCAGTGGGAATGGGAGGTAGGGAGAGAGGGTAATTGGGGATGGAAACTACCAAAGCACATTGCATGTATATATGGAACTGTAAAAGAATAATGAATAAAATAAAAAAAAAATTAAAAGTCTCCAAGGGGGGGGTGAGAACTTGTGCAGATAAAATTGTTGGTAAGGCACTGAAAAATCACTGAAGCTGGATGGTAGATACGTGAAGAGAGGTTATTTTGTTGTCTTTTAAATGGTTTCGCAGACTCTATGATTTCAATTGTAAAAAGCTAAAATGAAAACTGCTTTTTATAATAAAAGACACCGTGACTCGCTTCTGTACCTTCTCAGTCTGGCATAAGGAATTTTGGTTTGCTTTGCCCCCCCCCCCATCTCATCCCACTGGGGACTCTTTCCACCTCCCCACAAACAGCCCTCCCCCTGCGGTGTTAGGGCCATCCTCGGCCCTGAAGGCAGGATACTAGGGATGAGGCTCTTCAGATGCCAAAGGATGACCACAACTCTCTTTAATGTGACAAGGGAGACCTTGGAATTTAGTGTTTCTGTTTAGGTGTCTTATCTTGGCCATACCTTCCATTTTATGTTTTTCTTAAACGTTTTAATATATATTTTTGATAATTCCATACATTATATTTCTATCATATTCCCTTCCCACCAGCCCTTCCCAGACCCTCCCCAACTTACCCTACCCACACAACTTCATATTTTATCCCTTAAAAAAGTTCTAACCTCCCAAACAAAAGTACAAAAGTACACACACACACACACACACACACACACACACACACACACATCAAAACAACAACAACAACAACAACAAAAAAAAACATGGTATTTGATTTGTATTCCTAAGCATGTGGCCTGCCCTGAGGTATGGTTGCTATACCAGTTCATTCCATTGAAAAAAGCTGATTTTCTCTCTTCCAGCAGCAAAGTTGCAAATAGCTTCTTGGCTAGGAGTAGGACTTTGTGCTTACTTTCCCCAATCTTCCCTTTTGTAATAGTATTACCACTTCAGAGGTTCCTCCTGATCACTTGTGTACACACACACACACACACACACACACACACACACACACCTTTCTTATACAACCACACATTCAATGACTTATCTCTACTTTGCCAGAGCAATTGTCTTAAGCTATTGACAGGATCATCCCTGGCATATAGAGTAAAGCCTTAGGAAAAGCCAACAGATCTTTAAAAGAAGGGAAGAAAATATATTTCGACATGCCTTGGTGCATACCTGTGATCACAGCCATTCAGGGAACTGAGGCAGGAAGGTCAAGGATGAGAAGTTGAAGAGCAGCTTAGACAACTTAGTGAGACCCTGTTCAAAACCAGAAGTGAGACGAGGGCCAGAGACATAGCTTGGGGGTGTAACAATTGCCTGGTGTGGCTTCTATTCTTGGCGCTACACATGTGCAGAAACTTAAACCGAATCCCTTAAGCTCATGTGAGTTAATCCTGAAGGCAAACTCCTATGCCTCATGCATGGGTGCTACAAAGTTGATGTCTTGATGGGGTGTTTCAGAGTTTCTGGGGCTCTGTTCTTAGGCCAAAGCTGGGCCTGGATCTCAAGGAACAATCTGTTCTGCAGAATTCTTCATGGCAGTGTTGGTCACAGTAGGCAACTTGACAGTACCATGACCTAGGTCCTTTCTATTCCTTGACCCCTAGAATCCCTTGAGTGACTTAGCAGGTAACCAGAGAAGCTCCTGCTAGCTGCTAGGGGCTTTGGGATGGGAAACAGCTGGGGAAGCCCCAAAGTCGGGAGTGGAAGAGCACAATCTGACCTCTGAAAGTTTCACTAGGCCAGTTTTTGATACCTTGAAGAACTAGGGATTTCTTGTAACTATGGAAACATAAATCTAGGCGTTAAGGAGTCAGAAAGAAAACTGCTATTGTTGCCTTGACAACCGAAAACCCCCAAGTCTTTGTTTTTAGGAATAGAGGTAGCGCACATTCCATTTTCTAGATTAATTTGCTTGTAGGAAGAACTTAGAACAGGCCTGGGTACCTCTTAGAAGCAGACCATGATGAAAGCCTTGTGTCTGTGTATCCTTTGGGAGAGTCTGAGGTCCAGCAGAGAAGGTTTATGTATATTTGGTGGTCGTGGTGGTGGGGCTGTTACAAAAGCTGGGATACCCTGAGTTGGTCACATGCTCTAATGGTGTTAGTGCAGGATCTCACATTGAGCTGCTGCTTCTCATGTTCTGCAGAGGCTGACCAACTTGAGCTGGTTTATTATCACAAGAGCAGATGCCCACATGCCCTCTCCTCTCCAAGCTCCTGCCCCTCGGTGCCTGCATACAAAACAGGCTTTCAGTGAGGTGAACTCTTGTGAGCCTATGCCTGTTTGTCTGCTGGCTGGAATTCACCACTCCAGCCTGGTGAGAGGTGCCGTGTGTAGCTGTGGCTCTCTGGAACTCGGTCTTCCAGAATCTTCTAAGACTTGGAATCTAAGTCATTATTTGGTCTCCTACTGTGGCATGAAACTTTCTGAGCTATTGTCTAGACAGACTCTGAAGGCTCCGCCCCTGAGCCAACTCTTGGGAACCAGTGGTAGATAGCTTCCTGCTTTCATGGGGCCAATAGTGCTGCATCTCTGTGCCCCAGCACCAGCTGTCTTGGTGGGAAAAATAGCACCAAGACGTGAGAGGAAATGGGAGGAAGGCCTTCTGAAGGTCATCATACTGCCAAGTGTGGGATTATGGATGGCACTGAGGAAAACCAGAGAGATGTGCATGCAAATTATCCATGGCATGACTGATGAAATGGACAGGTGGCAAGGCCCCCATCCAGCTTCAGTCTCGTCTCCAAAAGGATTAACTCTCTTCAGTCACTCTACTATGCTGTGTCGATGTGTGGAGAAATGTTGAGAAAAATGGAGAAACTACCAAAGCCAACATCTCTCTGCATTTCAGGATTTGCTACTGTACCGAAGCTTAGTTTTTCCCAAGAATTTCAGAGATTTCGGACCTTTGTGAAAAGACAGCCCAAAAAAGATGGGTCAAGATAGGTCATAATTATACCTATGTCAGAAAACAGGTGGTAAGTAGGGTTTGGTGGTGCAGCCCTTCACTCCGAAAGTTGAGAAGTGGAGGCAGGAGGGTTGTAAGTTCAAAGCCAGAGTGCAGCTATGTAAAGAGTTCTAGGCCAGTCTAGGATCCATGGTGAAACTATATGAAAACCCCTGTCTTTACAAAAAGGCAAAAACCAAACACCTTCCTCCACCCTCCAACCCCCAACCAGACAACACAAAGCAGCTGAAACTTAGGGAAGAAAGAGCCCTAGACCAGGCTGAAAGCAAATTGTTTACTGAAATAGCCAATCGCCTACTCTCTGACCCATGAGGTGACCCAGCCTCCTATTTTCTTGATGGGCTCAATTTCCTCATATCAAATGTGAACAAAAATGGAGCCTTGTCATGGAAAATCATCAAGTTTGTGAATTCGGAAATGATCTAAAAGCATTAAAAATGCGGGCGATGAATCAATTCTGACATATTGCTTTTCTGTCAACTACGTGACCATTGAACTTGCAGCCAATCTAAAGGGTATTTCATAAAAAGGTGCTTTATTAATACACAGCAGCCAAGGATTTAGCTTATTAAGTCTGGGATAAGAAGCGAAGCTATTCCTGGGTTACTTGGGGTGACAGTTTTGAGCCACTGTTTTTCACACACCAGTGAGACAAAGGAAATGAATCCTCATCGGCTCCTGGATCCATTTTGCAAGTTACTTTAAAAACTAATAAAAGAGAAGCATGAGGACAGCCTCGTGTTTCTTGTCTGTCCTTGGTGTCTGCTCTCTCTCTCTGGGCTGTCATCATTTTGTGCTGTGAGCTACTTTTTTTTTTTCCTTCTTCTGTTTAAAACAATCACCTTTTTTAATAAAAAAAAATAGGTTTTCAAACTGGAGATTAGAAACTTGATTATGTGGTGACAGGTGGCTCCTGACATTTCAGGAAGTGGGTGGAAAGCGGGAATTTTAAAGTGGATGAGTCATGGGGGGATTAGAGAAGCCACAGCAGCTGGAGGCAGAGGCTTCACAGATCTCCGGGCTTATTCAGAGAGGCACATGGTACTTGCCTTTGTGAAGGCCAAATGGCAGACACTCACTGACGCACAGGGATCAGGGGGTGGGATGGTGGGTGACAGGGTACAGACTGAAGAGGCAGGTGGATGCTGCCCTGGGGAAGAGGCTCAACCCTCAACCTGCCTCTGAGGGCATGGCTGTGCACGGGGATGCCTGATGCAAGCTTTGCCTTGCTGGAGCAGGCAGCAAGGAGGGTCATTGTTAAAGTTCTTTACTTTTTTCCTTTTTAATTGGCCTTTCTGTGTGTGCCATGCAGGCCAGGGTGGAATGGCACTGTCTGTCTTTCTCAGTTGCTCTTCACTTAGTTTTGAGGATAGTCCCTCACTGAAGCTGAAGCTGATTTGGCTAGACTGATTGGCCAGCAAGTTTCCTAGGCTCCCTTTGCTCTTATGTCCCCTTGTTGGGATTAGAGGTGTGTGTTTCCTTGGCAAGCTGTTAAAGTAGGTACTGTGAAACCAAATCCAGATCCTCATTCTTAAAGGGCAAAGCCATCTTCTGAGCCCATTTGCTTTTTGTTTTGTTTTGTTTTGTTTGTTTTGGTTTTTTGAGAGAGTCCCAGTCTGTAGGCCTGGCTGGTTTTGAACTCATGGTCTAACTATCCGTTCTCAAGTGTTTAAGATGCTCCATGATGACCTCCAGTGACTGGTGCTCAAAGCAACTCCTCTTCTGTCATCTTCTTTCTCTAGTTCTTTGCTGGTCAAGCACAGGGGCGGGGGGAGGGGGGAAGGTCTCAGAGATGTACCAAGGCCATGGCAGCTCACTAATGAATTCCTGTTTACATCTGTTTATAATCAGAGGGACAGGGGTGTGGCCTCAGGTGCACTTGAGATTCTTACCTGATGCCTTTGAATTTGTCTTTGGGAGCCTGGCCCGGCAATCCAGAGTCGATCAGAAATGACAGTCTAGGCTGGATCTCCATCCCTTGTCACCATTAGACTCTTGAATTAATAACAGGAAGGCAACTAACCCTTGTTAACTCAGGGAGGATGGCTGGTGAGTCCCGCATGGGTGTGAGGCTTGGCTCACTCTGGAGCACTGTGGGCCTCCACAGTTTGGGGAAGGAAAGAACCTCATGGCCAAGAAGGTGGCGGTCCTTATCATCTCTGCCTAGGGTTAGGACTGCTGATGAGCCTCAGATTTTATTTGTTTGTTTGTTTGCTTATTTATTTCTAAGATAGTTTCTTGCTGGGTGGCAGTGTATGCCCTTAATCTCAGCACTCAGGAGGCAAAGGCAGGTGGATCTCTGCCAGCCTGGACCACACAGCAAGCTCTAGGACAGCCAGGGCTCCACAGAGAAACTCTGTCTCAAAAAAAAAAAAAAAAAAAAAAACAAAGCAAAAACCATACAAACAAACAAAAGATAGGTTCTAAATCACCCACGCTGGCCTTGAACTCAGTATGTAGCCAAGGATAGCCGTGAACATCTTCCGGTGCTGGGGCTTCGGGCGTTGGCACAGCTGGTTCCTGTGATACTGGGGATCAAGCTTGGGTCTCATCCTGTTAGGTAAGCACTCGCCCACTGAGCTACATTCTCAACACTAAAACTTGTTTTTTAAAAAACAGTTCTGACAGAACTCTAAAATTCTTCAGCATTTTACCAGAGGAAAAGGTTTAGCCTAAGGAGCAATCCCTGATTCCTCTTGTTAACTGCTTGACTTAGCCTGAGCTCCGGTGTCTTACATTTTGGTTGCTGTTGGTGGGGATAGTAGGGAGTTTGTCGTCTGTTGTTTTGGGCTGTCTAGCACTCAGTGTCCTTTTTCTTGGTGACACATCTTTCTTTTCCCTGAGGATGAGTGGGAGACTGTGTTCTCAGTCTGTGGCCCAAATGGATCTTTCAGCTCACATAGGCAGAAGTAATCACAGCTCTGCCTGAAGAACAGGAAGCCCAGAACACTTTCTCTAGAAGATGAGAGAGAGAGAGATGAGAATCCCTAGGCCTCCGCCAAGGCTGCTCCATGGCTACTGAACTCTCAGGTCACATGCAGATGGCAATGTACCTCCTCAAAAACAAGAGAAATAATGCAGAAGATGGCCGAAAAGATGTAACCCTCCATCTCCCCACACTCTTTCCAAAAGTGGGATCTGTTTCTTTCCTACTTTTAGCTGTCCAGGCCGGGGTCTGTCCTGACTGAAGAATAGAGGTTTCCCCAGGCCATCTCTACACCTGTGGACTTCAGCCCTCCCTGCCCCTGTCACTCCCCAGGAACCTCCTGCTTTCAGGAAGATCCTTCAGGGACAGCCTACTTAGGATGGAAACTTTTCGGGAGGGAGCCTTGTTATTGTAACCCAGTTCATCTTGAGCCAGCCCACAATCAGATAGCTAAGAGCTCTGCCAAGATGGGTGACTCACCAGAGTTACACTCCTGTGCAGAGCTGATCCCAGAAGAAGCATCTAGCTGACCTTCAGAGCTAGGAAAAATGCTTATTGTCTGAGGTTATTAAGTTCTGGGGTTATTTGTTACTCGGCAAAAGCTAACTATTACAAACATCACTCATTAGGCTTGTTGGACACCAAACAGGTACAATTGCTGTGGTAAAAGTTGTCTAAACATAATGTAACTATCCAAGCCCTGAAGCTCTGGGAGGTCACTGACTTTGAAAGCACAAGGTATTCTTGTTGCCATGGATACCCCCATTGAGACGTTAGAGTGCAAAGAGAGAAACCAAGTGTTGCCTTGACAACAGGGTTGCGAACTGAAATCTGGGAAGGCAAAGGACTATAAAAAAAATCAAGAGGGGGATTAACTTTGAAAGCCTTTCCCCAACATCTTTCCTTCATACCCTTGATGGCCTATCAGACGAAAGTGTCATCTGAATTGGGGGCTATAAAGTGAACAACAGGAAGTGCTCCCCTCATCATGGCCCATCCCACAGCAGGAGAAAATTGCACAGCCAGGAAGCAGCAGGAAGAATAGCCACTGAGTATTTTTTCCAAGAGTTTGCAGTTTGCTCTTAGCCAGATTTCACTCCAAGGATCAGAGTTTGCCCAGCCAGAGGAGGCTTAACAGCCCCAGCCCCTACTCCTGCTTTCTTTGGCAGGGAGGAAAATGGAGACTTAGAGACAGAAGGAGGCTGCACAGTGTCTGTCCAGCAACATGAGGGTGGCACTCGGCCCCGGAGTCAACACGAGTGCAAGTGAGGCCCCTCCCTAGCTGTGTGGTGCTGGGCAAGCCTGATGGCCTCTTAACTGTCATGGGAACCTGGGGATCATCATAACGTTGGCCTTGAGGAAATGCACAGCAAACTTCTCACGGCCTTCGGCCTGCAGTACGTTTAAGACCACTGCGTGCTTCTCATTACACTTACTGTCATGGTCACTCTGAAGTCAAAGAGGAGAGCCAACCTTATCCATAAGCTTTTGAGAAAGGCCAGAGGGTGCCATGTTTCTGTAGCTCAGTTGATGTCAAAGCAGTTCTGAGTCCCCGATGGGCAAGCAAGGAAGGGCTAACATTAGCCTAGCTCTCCATTTTGTCAAGGAGGGAACTGAGCTGCAAGGAGGGTGGAGTCTGCTCAGGGTCCCTAGGAAGCCTCTGGAGTTTGAGGGTTAAATTCTGTTCCCTCAACTGTGTCTCCTTGCCTGTACCTCATGGCCTCCCTCAGAATGGTGTCTCCACACAGAGGGCCAGACGCTGAGTCTAATAACGGGAGAGGGGAAGGAAGAAGTTTGTGAGGGAAAAATTACCAGTAGTCTGTAGAAATCTTATGCCTAGCAAACAAGTGACAGGAAAATAGCCCTGCACACAGGCAGAGGCATACTGCAGCCGTGGGCATTCGATCTCACCAAAACAGCGTGGCCGGGGAGGTTGTGGAGGTTCTCTCTGCTTTAGTGGGGGTTCTGCACAAGGGCCTGGAGAAAGGGTCCCGAGGCTGACAGGGTCACCCTCGTACACCCACAGCAAAGCAGAAGCTGCTGGGCACCATTTGGGGCAGGCAGGGGAGGAGGGTCAAAGCAAGTATTTGACCAGCAGAAGGAGGAGGGGAAAGGATCAAGGGGACAGGAGTAGAGGTAAGATAATAACGCTGGTCACCAGTGTGAAGGTGTGGGCCTCTAGGAATTCCTGGACCATGTGTGTGCATGGCTCAGTGTGTTCACGACACCCTGCCTTCCTCCTCTTTCTGCCCTGGGGCATTGCTTAGTGGCAGGCCTCTTTCACAGAACACAAACCCTGTTTGGAAGCCCTGGAGAGCATGTTTGAAGTGGGTGCCAGGCGAGAGGATACTGAAGTTTTGACTGGTGACCAGCTCAGCCAGGGCACAAGCAGGCAACACGGGTCCCCTCCCACCATTCCCTGAAGGCAGTGAAGGTCAGTGATGTTGGTTCAGGTGTTGAGAGTAGAGGAAACAAGGAGGGAGGGAGCCCGATGCCAAACAATCTGTGTTGGTGGCAACATCAGGTGGTCATCTGCAGGCTGAGGGAAATGAACTCTCCTGCTAAGGCTGGTCTGTTCCTAAGGTTTTGAGGTGGGGCGAGAACACAGCTGTTTGTGTTCTATTGCTTCGGTCTCCAGGGTCATTCCTCAGGCTCCACTGGCAAAGAAAAATGGCTGCTGTGTTGGTGGCCTCGGCTGGCCTCCTGTTAGGATGTGCTGGCTGCAAGCACAGCCAGGCACAGGTTCTGATTTTTTGAATAAAATTGTCACCTCTTTTGTCCCTTGGCAATGTCCCCTAATGCCATTCAGGGTTTGTTTTTGTGTACCGGACTCACCATCTGTCCAGGGTTAGCTCTCCAAGCTCTGTGACAATTCAGGTTTTGCAACCACGATCAACTGTGAGTCTGCCTTTCATTGACTGGAAGCCTTCAGTTGGGGATTGCAAGCAGGCTACCTAAGTGGGCTTTTCAGTGGGCTCAGATGCCTCCTTGGGCACAGCACGTCCTGCAGCATTCCCTTCTGTCCCTCATTCTCACATTCTGACAAGAAGAAGGTCCCCTAAGGGCACACCAACCTGTAGTGAGAAGACATGGCCACATCACGATTCTCCTCAGCCCTGTCTAGTAGAAAGGGTCCTGTGACATGCTCACCGTAGAATAAAGGGCTCTTACCCCAACAGGAATTGCTGGTTTGGGAAGCTGGCCTTCTGCACACTGGGCATGCAGAAGGGTGAGGCTGTCATCCCCAGGCAGGTATGACTTCTGCCTGATGGTCAGTCCTGGCCATCTCATGCCTTTGATTTGAGCTGGGTGAGTGAGTGTCCTCAACCACGAGACTCAAAATGATGTTTGCTGAGGGCTCTAAGAAAGGCAGCTCAAACAAACAACAACAAAAAAGTCTAAAGAGGCTCTAGGGGGCTGAGGAGATGGGCTGTGTAATCACATAGACATGAGTTCAGATCTTCTGGACCCAGAAATGACAATAGTTCACAGCTGTAAAATAACTGCAGCACTGGAAGACCCTGAAGCTCATTGGGCAGCTAGCCTAGCTGAATCAGTGAGCAGCAGAGTGAGTGGAGATTCTGTCCCATAAGGCAGAGATGAGAAGTGACTGAGGGAGACACTTGAAGTTGACCTTTGCCTCTCATGCACAAACCAACATTAACAAGTACATATACCCTTCCACATACAACAAAACACATATACATGTGAATACACAGTACAACATGCACACATAACAGAAGAAATATAAAACCAGAGAGCAATAGAGAAAGACACTTGATGTTGACCTCTGGCCTCTACATGTATACCACATGTATGTATTCATGTTTTCACACACACACACACACGTGAATATGCACACATAAACATGCACAGAGACATAGGCAGAGAATGCTCTTGCCTTTGGCTGGAGGTTATGAGTGATTGTGATGGTACCAGATGTCTTGTGCCTGTGATGAGCTGGGGCACAGAGTTTATGTGCTGCGGTTGTAAGATCAGTGAAATAGAAAGGCTCTCAGGTCCCTGCTGGGGAGCCTCTGCCTTTCCGGTCCCTGGTAGTGCCTTGCTGTGGTTTGTGACATTATAAAAAGAGCCTCCTACTGGCCGTTTTGAAGGTCTGGTTTCTATTGCTCGCAGGACAGTGTCCTGAAGCTCCAGGTCCTTAGAAAGCTCCTTGGATTTGTGATGTTAGCACCTCAGCTGCTTGATAGAAATGTGGATCCCAGCCAGGCATGGGCTGCACCCCTGTGTTCTCTGAATTTTCTAGGAGGAGTGCTGAGAGTTTGAGGTCACTCTGGACCACATATTGATGCCATGTCTAAAAAGGGTTGGGAGAGAAAGGGGGAGACATACTGAGAGACAAAGAAAGACAGAGAGACAGAGAGGAGAAGAGAGGAAGAGAGGAAGGAAGGAAGGAAGGAAGGAAGGAAGGAAGGAAGGAAGGAAGAAAGGGAGGGAGGGAGGGAGGGAGGGAGGGAGGGAGGAAGGAAGGAAGGAAGGAAGGAAGGAAGGAAGGAAGGAGGAAGGAACGAAGAAAGGAAGAAAGGAAGAAAGGTCTGGGCTCTACTTGCTCTTTCGTGGGATGCCTGGGTGACTACATTGTGATGTCTGTAAACTCCCATGGCAGGGGCACACTTTTTTTTTTTCCTGACAAGCCTATTGAAAAGGACTCTACTTTTGACAACAGTGGGCTCAGGCCTCCTGCCCCACCCCCACCCCCACCCCAGGATGGAGAGAAAGGCATTGGTGGTTTGCAAAAGTCTCATGATGGGCCAGTATTGAGCAATGCTCAGAAAGCTGGGGGCCCAGCAGGCCTTGAAGTTACTTTCTGTTGTGCCCAACTATTTTTCATTGACTCCCATTTGGGTACAGCATCGATTTTAATCTTGAGCTGGGAGCACAGAGAAATCTCATTAATTCAGGCCTCACCAATTCTGAGGTGCTAATTGCGGTGGAAGTGGGGCTGATATATAGAGCGCACTGGAGAGTGAATGGGTTTTATAGACTTCGGCTCACCTGGAGGATGCAGGGACAGTCCCAATTATCAATGACCCTAGTGTATTCTGTGCGAGTTGTTCTTGAAAATCAATCCATCAACAAATACTCACCGACTGTTCCTTATGTTCAAGTCCGCAGCTGGCTGACCATGCTTCTGGGGAAGTCATTGTTTGATCAGTGCTGGAGACAAGCAGATGTTTTGAGGAAATGCAATTTCTTACCCAGTCTGTGTCAGCCTCTGTCAGCCTCCCCAAGCACAAGAGCACCCCCTCCCTCATTCATCCTGCTCTATCCCCAGCCCTAACAGTGCCCCTCCCCACCGTGTCTCCCCTCCCAAGCTGCTAATAATTTGCTGTCATTTCCCTCATTTTAAAGAGGAGATCTCCCTAATCTTGATCCCATATCTCTCTGGCTACCCTCCAGTTGTCCTCATTTCTCTTCAGCTCTCACCCCACCTCCTTCCCACAGGTGATGCTCTTGCATGCTGGAGGCCCCATGCTGCCACAGACCAGTTCTGTGTGCTGTTCTATCAGTGACCTTAAGCACAGTTGGTTTATTCTCTGTTCTGGAAACACTTTTTTTTTTTTTTTTTTTTGGTTGTGGTTGCTGGGAACTGAACCTGGGACCTTGTGCAGGTAAACACTCTACCGCTATGCTATACTCCTTTTCTTGGTTTGTGGTTTCTTTGGAATAGGGTGTTACGTAGATTATGCTGGTTTTAGACTTATCCAGTAGCCTAAGATGCCCACAAACTTTCAGTCCTTTTGTCTCTAGTTGCCGAGTGCTGGGCTAGACCTGAGCTTGCCAGTGTTCTTCTGGTTTGCCTCCACCCACACCCCCCAAGTCGAGTCCCATCTGGATTCTCCGCCACCTCAGTGGTCACTCTGCTGGTCTTCGCTCTTCTGTGTCTCCATGTTGCTGTGTCCGCTGACAACGTTCCCTGGCTCTTCTGTGCTGGGATCCAGGTGCATACTTGTGCTTGGGCCTCTCCACGCTGCAGCTGTCTTTAGCTCCTTCTTTCCTCAGCAGGGAGCTCCCCCACCCACATGCTCACTGTTTGAGTCTGTTCCAATGCAGTGTTTCCTGTTTTACGTGAGGGACTCTTGGGTGAGCTTTGACCTGCTTTCTCTAGTTTTCACCCTACATCAAATTCACTAGCAAATCTCTCTGGCTTTATCTTGAAGGGAGTTTTCAGTATGGTTGTTTCCTACCCCTCCTTTCACATTCGTGGGGTTCTATTCCCCACACAGGGCCCCTCTGGGCTCATTATGCCCCCCACCTCCCAAGCCTACATGGGAAAGACTGTTGGCACGCTCATGTTGAATGAGGAAACCGAGGCTATGAAGGTTAGTTGCTCTCTCTCTCTCTCTCTCTCTCTGTTTGTCTCCATGCTCCCAGCCCCAGTGTCTTAGGCTCTAGGAGGTCGCCACGTTTCAAACACCCCTGAAGCCGGCATACAGAATGTATATGCATCTAGTTTATATTCTAAGAAGTGTGACTGTCCTGTGGTACACCCAGACACGCCAGCAATATGCAAATAGTCACTAAGACCCAAGGATGAACCTCAAGGATATCACACAGGATAGGATACCTGCATCGTGTATTCTGAGCAATCTAACACATGGAAGATACTCTGACTGATGAATTCCAGAGAGGGAGGGGCAATGCTAGGCCGCTGGGATGACCAGGAGGCTACTGCATGGGACTAACCTCCAGCTGAAGGGCAGTGCTGTAAACCGGGAACCTCTAGGCTCCTGGAATCCCAGACGTGATAAAATGGCACAGAAGTGACCCAAGGGTGGAGGCCTCTGCAAAAAAAAAATAGGGTTGGCAGAGTAATGATTTGCATGAGGCAAGAGGAAAGTCCATTTCAGCAAGGCTCAGTAGCTGGTGTTGGTTCAGATGCCTAGTGTTTTACTCGAGGCAGTTTATTGTGGGCATATTTAAGCACAGCACACTTTGTGTGTGTGTGTGTGTGTGTGTGTGTGTGTGGGGAGTTTCCCGATGTAACACAATTCCTGATGTGCACAATGAGGTATAATTACATTGAAACTCTTCTCAAAGTATGTGTCATTTCTCCCATGAAGATGGGTTCTAGAGAGAGGCTACCTGTATTATCTGAAGGGCCTGGGGAGGATCTGGTCTCAGTCATACAGATAGTGTAGAAGTCATTTGGGCTGTTAGCCACATCCTGTCCTGGTTGTGTGAGCTTTGGGGAGTCTCCCGGCATACAGGTCACACAGGTCACCTGGATTATCAGGTATCTCCAGTCCTGGTTGTAGGATCTTGGCGGAGAACCTTGTCATACAGACAATGCAAAGGTCACCTAGACTATTAGCCACCGCTGGTCCTGCTTATGGGAGCTTGGTCTGGCCTGGACCTAGATATAGCACAGATTACCAGGGTAATAGACACCTCCATTCCCAGGCTTCCAGGTGGACAAAACAGGTTATATATCTCTGTCTCTTTAAGGTCTCACTTGACTCAGAGGGGGAGGAGACTGGGGCTTGGTTGCAATTATCTTTTTCTTGACGCAATCTAGAAGCTGAGGCAGGAGAATTGCTGCATAGTGAATACCAAGACTACATAGTGAGTACCAGGACGTCCTGAGCTACCCAGCAAGACCCTGTATCAGAGAGAGAGAGAGAGAGAGAGAGAGAGAGAGAGAGAGAGAGAGAGAACCCAGCCAAGGTTAAACATAAAAGACTGTTACTGTTGAGGGGCTGGAAGAGACAAGGGCTGGGAGGGCGGCCATGTTTCTATGAGAGGCATGGCCTTTGGGCTGGGCCAAGAGGCACATTCCAGCTCCAGCCTGGCTTCCCATGCCTTTCCTTCATGTGTTTGTCTAACAGGCTGTGAGCTGCTGTGGCCTTTGGAAGATGTGTAGGTTTCCTAAATGTGAAAGGCTCCGTTTCAGGGCCCCACTCTACTTTTATGGGTGTCCAGCCTGGAGCTCTGAGCACACAGGTACCAGATGTGGGTCCTTTCATCTAACATGTGGCTGGAGTGGGAGCCAGAAAAATATGTTTAATGCTGTTGGCTTCCTTCCTTCTAGATGAATAAGCTGAGCTTTATGAACTCGCCAGTGTATATTTGTGGATGCGTGTTCTTCTGGAGATATATGACACTCTCTTTGGCACAGATTGACAGTGGCATAGAGAGCTGCTACTGGGAGAGGGATGAACCCAAGCTGGGCTTGTGTGGGCAAAGAAGTGCCCAGAACCCTGTTGGGCATGGAGCTAGGCAGGCCTTTGGAGCCCACCATACATAGCTCTTAGGTGAGCAGCCTGGGGATGGTTTTCTAGCCATTTCTTCTAGGACTCTGGGGTGTGGATTCTGAGTTGTGCTCCAACTTCTACTTGTCACATGACTTCAGCTGTCATTCTTCTCTTTGGTCTCAACTTTCAGCTCTGAAGTGAGGGTGCTTCTCTGCTCATTGCAGGTTGCTGTGAGGGGTAGCTAGAATCTGTGTGATACACAGTAGGAGCCCAGGAAATAAGAAGTGTATCTGCATCTTCCTTGTGTGACATACTCTATGCTAGTGAGGTCTCAGGGCACCCCAGCCCCTCACAGTGACACGTTCACATTTGGGTCTGCTTTCTGGCAGGACGTTCCGAATTGCACTCACTGCTCTTGCTCCTTCCATTCTAGTTTTCTACTTCTTTTTTTCAGGGAAGCTCCCTGGCCACCAATCTGAGTCACCATTTCCTTCCTTCGAGCTGCCTTTTCGCTAGAGCCCAAAAATCCTGGCGAGGCAAGACCAGGGCTAATAATGGCAGCAACAGCCAACCCTCGTGATGCTGTCCAGACTTCGGCCCCAACTGCTAACTTACATGTGGATCAATTAAGGGGTCTCTGAGACACCTAAAAAGGGGCACCCCACACCTCGAATGCTGGAGAAGAAGATGACTTTCCATGCCCGCTGACTGGGCTGGTTTTAGAGGCCTTGGCATTAGGCATTTCTTTCTGTTTTGTACTCACCAGTGCTCTGAGATCAATTTCTTTCCACTTCAGGGTTCTCAAGGGACCCTGGCCTAGAGCAGGAAGTCTGTTTTTCTGTATGGGTATGATCTTGGGAGAGAGGTGGGGTAGGGGACTCACGAGCAGCCACAGGGAGGTATGAGGCATAACCTGCCCTTGAGCAATACATGTTCTTTCAGGCTCCTCTCCTACCAGGCCTGGCGAGAGCCCTGGCAAACGGTGCTGTCTGTGCTTCATTAAGCTCGTTCCCTTCTTTTAAATGGAAATGGTTTTTATTGTACTTTTTCTGATTATAAAAATGATGCACGATCACTGTAAAGAACTCAAACCGCACAGGAAAGCATAAAGATGAAAATTAAAAACCCTCTGGTTCTTTCCTCACAGGGTAGCATTGGCCTGCTGCTACTCTGGCATCTCACTGCGCGGGCACACACATGACCCACTGTGGGAGCAATTTTGCATAAATGGGAACATCGTCCTGTGCTGTTCTGTAACTTGCTTTTCTTCTTCTTCTTAATAATATGATAGAGATGTCTTTCTAAGTAATAACAACCAAAAAAAGCAATGTTTTATCAGAATTTTCAACAGCTGCCTTGTGCCCTACTATGCGATGGCCTCACTCAGTTAGGCAAGCCTCTTAGAAATGTCATTCTCTCTTTTCTCTATTCTGGCCAATGTCTCCAAACCATCTCCATGGTTAATCACTGTTGTGGTGTTGACACGTTCACCCTGTTTGTGAGTTACTTTTCCTGTGACTACATCCAGGAGAAGCAACATAAGGAGGAAAGATTTATTTTGGCTCATGGTTTTCAAGGGTAGGGTTCATCAGGGAGAGCGTGGCTCACAGCCATGGCCACTGCAGTGTGTGGATGTTTGTTCACATCTCAGGGGGGCAGGAAACAGACACAGGAAAAAGTGCATAAAGCCGAAGACCAGCTCCTTAGAGGCCTGCTTCCTGTGGCTGGTTCCCAGGTCTCAGAGGTTCTATAGCCTCCCTGAATATAGCTGGAAGCCAGGGACTCAAGCACGTGAAACTGCAGGGGATGTTCTACATGGTAAACCTTAATACCATGGGACATCTTCGCCACAGGCCAGAAGCGTATTCCACGTCTCACCCTCTGTGGGCAGGTGCACCTGGGAAATATACAAGGCTGCCACTCTGATGGGTAAACAGTGCCATGCTTTATCTGTCTTCCTTAATGGGCAGAGAGGTGACATGCCTTTGCTTGTGCTCCTTGGATATGGTGGCACATCTTCTGGAAACGTCTTTGCTCACTTTTCCCTTCCTCATACCCTACCGAAATGGATGTTTGGTCATGTTCCTATTTTTTGTATGTTTATGTGTGTGCACATATGTGTGTGTGTGTGTGTGTGTGTGTGTTCATATGCATGTGTGTTCACAT
>NW_026591534.1:0-2288 GCF_907164565.1 Psammomys obesus | reverse complement strand
CCCCCACTCCTCAGAACAGACACTGGATGAGTAAATCACTCTCTCCCTTTAACTGTAGCTATATCTCATATGGCAGGAAATTCCAAACTGACTTGAAAATCAGATATTTACGACAGGGCTGACTGGACCTAAGGGTGACCAGAATTAACCAATTATTTTAAAAGTTAAATACCTTATCCAATCCCGAATCACCAAGATAGCAACCCCAGGAGATTCCTGACTTATGTCTTTTATTTATTTTATTTTATTTTTGCTATTAGTGTTTTATGCTTTTTTTATTAATTACACGTTATTCATTTTGTATCCCCCCATAAGCCCCTCCTTCCTCCCCTCCCGATCCCACCCTCCCTCCCCTTTCTGCATGCATGCCACTCCCCAAGTCCACTGATAGGGGAGGTTCTCCTCTCCTTTCTGATCTTAGTCTATCAGTTCTCATCAAAATTGGCTGCATTGTCCTCTACCGTGGCCTGGTAAGGCTGCTCCCCCCCTCAGGGGGAGGTGATCAAAGAGCAAGCCAATCAGATTATGTCAGAGGCAGTCCCTCTTCCCATTACTATGTAACCCACTTGGACACTGAACTGCCATGGGCTACATCTGTGCAGGAGTTCTAGGTTTTCTCCACTAATAGTCCTTGGTTGGAGTATGAGTCTCTGGGAAGTTCCCTGTGTTCAAATTATCTTGTTCTGTTGCTCTGCTTGTGGAGTTCCTGTCACCTCCAGCTTTTACTATTTCCCACTTCTTACATAAAATTACATTTACTCTGCCCATCAGTTGGCCATCAGGCTCAGCATCTGCTTTGACAGTCTATACTGCAGAGGCTTTCAGAGGCCCTCTGTGACAGGTTTCAAGGTTGTTTCCTGTTTTCTTCTGGCTTTCAGAGGCCCTCTGTAGCAGGTTCCAAGGTTGTTTCCTGTTTTCTTATTCTTCTGATGTCCATCCTCTTTGCCTTTCAGGATGGGGATTGAACATTTTAGTTAGGGTCCTCTCTTTTGCTTAGTTTGTTTAGATGTACAGATTTTAGTGGGTTTATTCTATGTTGTTTATTCTATGTATGTTTATTTGAGTGAGTATATACCATGCATGTCTTTTTACAGACCTGGAAAGAAAAATTCTCAACTTCGTATGGAATAACAAGAAACTGAGAATTGCTAAAACAATCCTCTACAATAAAAGATCTTCTGGAGGTATCTCCATCCCTGATCTCAAGCTGTACTATAGAGCAACAGTTATAAAAACTGCATGGTACTGGCATAGAAACAGAATGGTGGATCAATGGAACCGAACAGAAGACCCAGAAATAAACCCACACACTTACGGACACCTGATTTTTGACAAAGATGCCAAAACCATATAATGGAAAAAAGATAGCATCTTCAACAAATGGTGCTGGTCTAACTGGATGTCTACATGTAGAAAAATGAAAATAGATCCATACTTATCACCCTGCACAAAACTGAAGTCCAAGTGGATCAAAGACCTCAACATAAAACCAGACACATTAAAGCGGCTAGAAAAAAAAGTGGGTAATACCCTAGAACTCATTGGTACAGGAGAAAACTTCCTGAACAGAACACCAACAGCACAGGCTCTAAGAGCAACAATCAATAAATGGGACCTCATGAAACTGAAAAGCTTCTGTAAAGCAAAGGACACCGTCATCAAAACAAAGCGATTGCCTACAGATTGGGAAAGAATCATCACCAACCCTTTATCTGACAGAGGACTCATATCCAACATATATAAAGAACTAAACAAGCTGAAAAGCAACAAACCAAGTAATCCACTTAAAAAATGGGGAACAGAGCTAAAGAGAGAATTCTCTGTAGAGGAATATCGAATGGCAGAGAATCACTTAAAGAAATGCTCAACCTCATTAGCCATTAGGGAAATGCAAATCAAAACAACCCTGAGATTTCACCTTACACCCATCAGAATGGCCAAGATAAAAAACTCAAGTGACAACACATGCTGGAGAGGTTGTGGAGAAAGGGGAACCCTTCTCCACTGCTGATGGGAATGTAAACTTGTACAACCACTCTGGAAATCAATCTGGCGCTTTCTCAGACAACTAGGAATAGTGTTTCCTCAAGATCCAGCCATACCACTCCTAGGCATATACCCAAAAGAGACTCAAGTACACAAAAAGGACATTTGCTCAACCATGTTTGTAGCAGCTTGATTTGTAATAGCCAGAAGCTGGAAACAACCCAGATGCCCCTCAACTGAAGAATGGATGCAGAGACTGTGGTACATCTATACAATGGAGTATTACTCAGCAATGAAAAATA
>NW_026591533.1:0-2229 GCF_907164565.1 Psammomys obesus | reverse complement strand
CCCCCACTCCTCAGAACAGACACTGGATGAGTAAATCACTCTCTCCCACCTTTAACTGTAGCTATATCTCATATGGCAGGAAATTCCAAACTGACTTGAAAATCAGATATTTACGACAGGGCTGACTGGACCTAAGGGTGACCAGAATTAACCAATTATTTTAAAAGTTAAACACCTCATCCAATCCCGAATCACCAAGATAGCAACCCCAGGAGATTCCTGACTTATGTCTTTATTTTATTTTATTTTATTTTATTTTTGCTATTAGTGTTTTATGCTTTTTTATTAATTACACTTTATTCATTTTGTATCCCCCCATAAGCCCCTCCTTCCTCCCCTCCCGATCCCACCTTCCCTCCCCTTTCTGCATGCATGCCACTCCCCAAGTCCACTGATAGGGGAGGTTCTCCTCTCCTTTCTGATCTTAGTCTATCAGTTCTCATCAAAATTGGCTGCATTGTCCTCTACTGTGGCCTGGTAAGGCTGCTCCCCCCTCAGGGGGAGGTGATCAAAGAGCAAGCCAATCAGATTATGTCAGAGGCAGTCCCTCTTCCCATTACTATGTAACCCACTTGGACACTGAACTGCCATGGGCTACATCTGTGCAGGAGTTCTAGGTTATCTCCACTAATAGTCCTTGGTTGGAGTATGAGTCTCTGGGAAGTTCCCTGTGTTCAAATTATCTTGTTCTGTTGCTCTGCTTGTGGAGTTCCCATCACCTCCAGCTTTTACTATTTCCCACTTCTTACATAAAATTCCATTTACTCTGCCCATCAGTTGGCCATCAGGCTCAGCATCTGCTTTGACAGTCTATACTGCAGAGGCTTTCAGAGGCCCTCTGTGGCAGGTTCCAAGGTTGTTTCCTGTTTTCTTCTGGCTTTCAGAGGCCCTCTGTAGCAGGTTCTGAGGTTGTTTCCTGTTTTCTTTTTCTTCTGATGTCCATTCTCTTTGCCTTTCAGGATGGGGATTGAACATTTTAGTTAGGGTCCTCTCTTTTGCTTAGTTTGTTTAGATGTACAGATGTTAGTGGGTTTATTCTATGTTGTTTATTCTATGTATGTTTATTTGAGTATATACCATGCGTGTCTTTTTACAGACCTGGAAAGAAAAATTCTCAACTTCGTATGGAGTAACAAGAAACTGAGAATTGCTAAAACAATGCTCTACAATAAAAGATCTTCTGGAGGTATCTCCATCCCTGATCTCAAGCTGTACTATAGAGCAACAGTTATAAAAACTGCATGGTACTGGCATAGAAACAGAATGGTGGATCAATGGAACCGAACAGAAGACCCAGAAATAAACCCACACACTCATGGACACCTGATTTTTGACAAAGATGCCAAAACCATATAATGGAAAAAGATAGCATCTTCAACAAATGGTGCTGGTCTAACTGGATGTCTACATGTAGAAAAATGAAAATAGATCCATACTTATCACCCTGCACAAAACTGAAGTCCAAGTGGATCAAAGACCTCAACATAAAACCAGACACATTAAAGCAGCTAGAAAAAAAAGTGGGGAATACCCTAGAACTCATTGGTACAGGAGAAAACTTCCTGAACAGAACACCAACAGCACAGGCTCTAAGAGCAACAATCAATAAATGGGACCTCATGAAACTGAAAAGCTTCTGTAAAGCAAAGGACACTGTCATCAAAACAAAGCGATTGCCTACAGATTGGGAAAGAATCATCACCAACCCTTTATCTGACAGAGGACTCATATCCAACATATATAAAGAACTAGACAAGCTGAAAAGCAACAAACCAAGTAATCCACTTAAAAAATGGGGAACAGAGCTAAAGAGAGAATTCTCTGTAGAGGAATATCGAATGGCAGAGAAGCACTTAAAGAAATGCTCAACCTCATTAGCCATTAGGGAAATGCAAATCAAAACAACCCTGAGATTTCACCTTACACCCATCAGAATGGCCAAGATAAAAAAACTCAAGGGACAACACATGCTGGAGAGGTTGTGGAGAAAGGCGAACCCTTCTCCACTGCTGGTGGGAATGTAAACTTGTACAACCACTCTGGAAATCAATCTGGCGCTTTCTCAGACAACTAGGAATAGTGTTTCCTCAAGATCCAGCCATACCACTCCTAGGCATATACCCAAAAGAGGCTCAAGTACACAAAAAGGACATTTGCTCAACCATGTTTGTAGCAGCTTTATTTGTAATAGCCAGAAGCTGGAAACAACCCAGATGGCCCTCAACTGAA
>NW_026591532.1:0-2229 GCF_907164565.1 Psammomys obesus | reverse complement strand
CCCCCACTCCTCAGAACAGACACTGGATGAGTAAATCACTCTCTCCCACCTTTAACTGTAGCTATATCTCATATGGCAGGAAATTCCAAACTGACTTGAAAATCAGATATTTACGACAGGGCTGACTGGACCTAAGGGTGACCAGAATTAACCAATTATTTTAAAAGTTAAACACCTCATCCAATCCCGAATCACCAAGATAGCAACCCCAGGAGATTCCTGACTTATGTCTTTATTTTATTTTATTTTATTTTATTTTTGCTATTAGTGTTTTATGCTTTTTTATTAATTACACTTTATTCATTTTGTATCCCCCCATAAGCCCCTCCTTCCTCCCCTCCCGATCCCACCTTCCCTCCCCTTTCTGCATGCATGCCACTCCCCAAGTCCACTGATAGGGGAGGTTCTCCTCTCCTTTCTGATCTTAGTCTATCAGTTCTCATCAAAATTGGCTGCATTGTCCTCTACTGTGGCCTGGTAAGGCTGCTCCCCCCTCAGGGGGAGGTGATCAAAGAGCAAGCCAATCAGATTATGTCAGAGGCAGTCCCTCTTCCCATTACTATGTAACCCACTTGGACACTGAACTGCCATGGGCTACATCTGTGCAGGAGTTCTAGGTTATCTCCACTAATAGTCCTTGGTTGGAGTATGAGTCTCTGGGAAGTTCCCTGTGTTCAAATTATCTTGTTCTGTTGCTCTGCTTGTGGAGTTCCCATCACCTCCAGCTTTTACTATTTCCCACTTCTTACATAAAATTCCATTTACTCTGCCCATCAGTTGGCCATCAGGCTCAGCATCTGCTTTGACAGTCTATACTGCAGAGGCTTTCAGAGGCCCTCTGTGGCAGGTTCCAAGGTTGTTTCCTGTTTTCTTCTGGCTTTCAGAGGCCCTCTGTAGCAGGTTCTGAGGTTGTTTCCTGTTTTCTTTTTCTTCTGATGTCCATTCTCTTTGCCTTTCAGGATGGGGATTGAACATTTTAGTTAGGGTCCTCTCTTTTGCTTAGTTTGTTTAGATGTACAGATGTTAGTGGGTTTATTCTATGTTGTTTATTCTATGTATGTTTATTTGAGTATATACCATGCGTGTCTTTTTACAGACCTGGAAAGAAAAATTCTCAACTTCGTATGGAGTAACAAGAAACTGAGAATTGCTAAAACAATGCTCTACAATAAAAGATCTTCTGGAGGTATCTCCATCCCTGATCTCAAGCTGTACTATAGAGCAACAGTTATAAAAACTGCATGGTACTGGCATAGAAACAGAATGGTGGATCAATGGAACCGAACAGAAGACCCAGAAATAAACCCACACACTCATGGACACCTGATTTTTGACAAAGATGCCAAAACCATATAATGGAAAAAGATAGCATCTTCAACAAATGGTGCTGGTCTAACTGGATGTCTACATGTAGAAAAATGAAAATAGATCCATACTTATCACCCTGCACAAAACTGAAGTCCAAGTGGATCAAAGACCTCAACATAAAACCAGACACATTAAAGCAGCTAGAAAAAAAAGTGGGGAATACCCTAGAACTCATTGGTACAGGAGAAAACTTCCTGAACAGAACACCAACAGCACAGGCTCTAAGAGCAACAATCAATAAATGGGACCTCATGAAACTGAAAAGCTTCTGTAAAGCAAAGGACACTGTCATCAAAACAAAGCGATTGCCTACAGATTGGGAAAGAATCATCACCAACCCTTTATCTGACAGAGGACTCATATCCAACATATATAAAGAACTAGACAAGCTGAAAAGCAACAAACCAAGTAATCCACTTAAAAAATGGGGAACAGAGCTAAAGAGAGAATTCTCTGTAGAGGAATATCGAATGGCAGAGAAGCACTTAAAGAAATGCTCAACCTCATTAGCCATTAGGGAAATGCAAATCAAAACAACCCTGAGATTTCACCTTACACCCATCAGAATGGCCAAGATAAAAAAACTCAAGGGACAACACATGCTGGAGAGGTTGTGGAGAAAGGCGAACCCTTCTCCACTGCTGGTGGGAATGTAAACTTGTACAACCACTCTGGAAATCAATCTGGCGCTTTCTCAGACAACTAGGAATAGTGTTTCCTCAAGATCCAGCCATACCACTCCTAGGCATATACCCAAAAGAGGCTCAAGTACACAAAAAGGACATTTGCTCAACCATGTTTGTAGCAGCTTTATTTGTAATAGCCAGAAGCTGGAAACAACCCAGATGGCCCTCAACTGAA
>NW_026591531.1:0-1469 GCF_907164565.1 Psammomys obesus | reverse complement strand
ATAGATATAAAATTAACTGTTATAGGCATTTGAGGATTTGAAAATAAATTCATAGAAGCATACATCATCATGTGAATGCAGCAATATTATCGAGATATGGTAGGTTCGATGTTACTTTCAAATTTCATTGCTTTATATTCTCTACATTTACCAAACTATGACAGAACACAGAAAGTTTCATTACTTCATCAATTAAATTAATCTATGCTTCAACAAGTAATTGATATGCCATGATAATAATTAATCCTAATATGATACAAAACAGAAGAGTAAGAGAAAATATCAATGTTAAGATTAAAAAGATTATTAAAGTTAGTAATTTAGAGTTATAAATACATCTCATCAAAACATGCTCATTCTGCTTACTCATTTTATGTTGAATACACGGTATGTACTTCATTTTATTCATGGTGAATGCAGATACATGGCCTCATAAATAGTTGGTAAGAAGTGACTTGAACACTCAGTCTAATAGAAGACATCTATATTACCATATAAAGTTCTAAAAATATTAATATAGCACAGAGGAATGGAAGAATCAGAGGACAGGGAGAATGGCTACAAACTGCCCGCAGCTGAGTAGGACAAAGCCGATGATATTTTGAACTCATAGCAGCTGTTCTTTGTTTCACTGGTCCTGAATGAAACTTCCTGACAAGACTAAGTTATGAATATGAAGAAGAAACTTAACTTTGCCTTCAGAAATACTACCTATTAAAAACATTTCATAACCTCCTCTGCCTCTCCCCCCCCCCCCCAAGGAGGAGCAGCCTTGCTAGGCCACAGAAGAGGACATTACAGCCAGTCATGATGAGACCTGATAAACTAGAATCAGATGGAAGCTCCTCTCATGGGAACAGGGAGGGGCAGGGAGGAGATGAGGGAGGGAGGGTGGGATTTGGACGGAATGAGAGAGGGGGCTACAGCTGGGATACAAAGTAAATAACCTGTAATTAATATAAAAAATAAAAATATAGCAATCAGGAAAAAAAAACATTCAGTGAGAGCATGAGTCAATGGCTTCAGTTGAGTATCCGCAATAAATTAAATAAATTCAAACTTGTCACAGAGAGAGCCGCAGGTAAGATCCATGTGTCATGAAACAAACAAAATGAACTGAAAGAATCAGACTAACTTTGTAACCTATGTTTCTTTTAATTGCCTTATAATTATATTTTCAAGTTTTAGGCCCATGTTAATTAAAGCCTCTTAGTACTTCTCCAGAGAGCCAAGGAATGTAAAAGTTCCTGACATCAGCCATCTGTGAGGGCAGAGATAAGGAAGAGAACAAGCAGAGATCTCTACTAAATGGAGAGAAAATCACCGGCTGACGCCTGTGAGATGAGTTTTGTTTGGAAACCGGGCCAAATGACCCCAATCCTTCTCCTGCATAGCTCCTGACCTTTGATCCAAAGCCTGAAACCCCCACTCCTCAGAACAGACACTGGATGAGTAAATCACTCTCTCCC
>NW_026591530.1:0-1471 GCF_907164565.1 Psammomys obesus | reverse complement strand
ATAGATATAAAATTAACTGTTATAGGCATTTGAGGATTTGAAAATAAGTTCATGGAAGCATACATCATCATGTGAATGCAGCAATATTATCGAGATATGGTAGGTTCAATGTTACTTTCAAATTTCATTGCTTTATATTCTCTACATTTACCAAACTATGACAGAACACAGAAAGTTTCATTACTTCATCAATTAAATTAATCTATGCTTCAACAAGTAATTGATATGCCATGATAATAATTAATCCTAATATGATACAAAACAGAAGAGTAAGAGAAAATATCAATGTTAAGATTAAAAAGATTATTAAAGTTAGTAATTTAGAGTTATAAATACATCTCATCAAAACATGCTCATTCTGCTTATTCATTTTATGTTGAATACACGGTATGTACTTCATTTTATTCATGGTGAATGCAGATACATGGCCTCATAAATAGTTGGTAAGAAGTGACTTGAACACTCAGTCTAATAGAAGACATCTATATTACCATATAAAGTTCTAAAAATATTAATATAGCACAGAGGAATGGAAGAATCAGAGGACAGGGAGAATGGCTACAAACTGCCCGCAGCTGAGTAGGACAAAGCCGATGATATTTTGAACTCATAGCAGCTGTTCTTTGTTTCACTGGTCCTGAATGAAACTTCCTGACAAGACTAAGTTATGAATATGAAGAAGAAACTTAACTTTGCCTTCAGAAATACTACCTATTAAAAACATTTCATAACCTCCTCTGCCTCTCCCCCCCCCCCCCAAGGAGGAGCAGCCTTGCTAGGCCACAGAAGAGGACATTACAGCCAGTCATGATGAGACCTGATAAACTAGAATCAGATGGAAGCTCCTCTCAGTGGGAACAGGGAGGGGCAGAAAGGAGATGAGGGAGGGAGGGTGGGATTTGGACGGAATGAGAGAGGGGGCTACAGCTGGGATACAAAGTAAATAACCTGTAATTAATATAAAAAATAAAAATATAGCAATCAGGAAAAAAAAAACATTCAGTGAGAGCATGAGTCAATGGCTTCAGTTGAGTATCCGCAATAAATTAAATAAATTCAAACTTGTCACAGAGAGAGCCGCAGGTAAGATCCATGTGTCATGAAACAAACAAAATGAACTGAAAGAATCAGACTAACTTTGTAACCTATGTTTCTTTTAATTGCCTTATAATTATATTTTCAAGTTTTAGGCCCATGTTAATTAAAGCCTCTTAGTACTTCTCCAGAGAGCCAAGGAATGTAAAAGTTCCTGACATCAGCCATCTGTGAGGGCAGAGATAAGGAAGAGAACAAGCAGAGATCTCTACTAAATGGAGAGAAAATCACCGGCTGACGCCTGTGAGATGAGTTTTGTTTGGAAACCGGGCCAAATGACCCCAATCCTTCTCCTGCATAGCTCCTGACCTTTGATCCAAAGCCTGAAACCCCCACTCCTCAGAACAGACACTGGATGAGTAAATCACTCTCTCCC
>NW_026591529.1:0-5261 GCF_907164565.1 Psammomys obesus | reverse complement strand
TTGGGAGGGGGTCTCTCTGACGGAAGATACCCTCCGGGGATCTTTCATTTGGAGGCCCCAGCGAGATCTGAGACCCCCCACCCAGGGACCAACGACCCACCTTCGGGAGGTAAGCTGGCCAGCCGTCTTTTCTGTTGTATGTATCTGTCTTGTCTGGTGTGTGCTTCTGTGTCTGTTCTGTTTGCAACCTGAGACTTGATCAAGTCATCTGAATTTGGCGGAAAGTAAGAAGGGGTCGACGGACCCGGACTTCTGTTCTGCTGGCCCGGGGAGCCGTCTCCAGGGTGAGAGGGTCTGAGTGGGTTCGAGTCCCACCGGCCCTCATCTGGAGGGTCTGAGTGGGTTCGAGTCCCACCGGCCCTCATCTGAGAGGGTCTGAGTGGGTTCGAGTCCCACCGGCCCTCATCTGAGTGGGGGCCAATTTGTTGGCTCCCCGTCTGGGAGACGAATTTCCAACACAGTCTCCATCTGAATTTTTGCTTTCAGTTTTGCTTCGATCTCGTGCCGCGCGGCTTGTGTCGTGTTTTGTCTGTTTAAATCCTGTGTTTCTCATGTATGTATGTGTTTTTCTGTGTCTGTTTCTTTGTGGACTTGGACTGATGAAAATTTGGACAGAGGACAGTTGAAATTGAAACTAGTTCTTGGCTCGGGAGCACACGGCTGCATGACAGGACACCAAGCAGTGTGCTCCCCCTCCCGAAGGAGCCGAGGAGAAAATGCTTTCAGGCGGCTGGGGAGACGTGGAGCTGGAGCTTGGGCGGGCGGTGCTCGGACACTTGGGAATCTGTGAAATAACAATGTACAACCAGCAGGGCACGGGCTCTGCAGCCCCGAGACGAAGGGGTGGAAGATCCCCCCCCCCCCCGCGCTCAGAGGGGAGGTGGGGCGGCGCGGCTGGACGCCCCGGGAGCTGCCTGCAGTGTTCAAGAGGGGCCCGGCCAGAAAGCAGGTTCATGACCTGCGAGGGAGGTAAGCTAGAGTGAAGCTCACAGGGAGCAGGCAAGGCTCGTGGGCTTGCTAGGTAAAAGTCCTTAGGCGGGGATTGGCACCTTAGCTGCTCCACGACAGGAGCTGCTTTGGCTGCCGAGAATAAAGAAAAACTCCTCCCCCTTGCCTTCATGCCAGCTCAGCAGTGAGGGGGAAAGAGAACAGCAGGAGCTCACCACACCCTCTTGCTCCTCTCTTCCCTCCTCCCACCTAGGGGGCTTGCAACTTACAGATCAAACAGTAATTTAGGATGATTGTTTTCAATTGGTTTTAAATGGTTGATATGATCAAAAATAATTGGGTATGTTTTAAGGTTAAATTCAAATCCTTGTTTAAAACACGTATATGTGCCTATGTGTTTGTAGGGTCTATGAATACATATGTTTAAATAACAACAATATAAGTTGCCACATGGTGTGACTCAAAAAAAAAAAAAAAGAACAAAGGTTACAAAATCTCTGAGTCAAAATGATTTTATTTCCTTTTAGGATAAAAGGTCTTGTTCTAAGTTGATATTGGTTCTAAAGATTGGGTTGTTTTCACTGATAAATTTTGGTCTTAAAATCTGGTTTAAACTTCTATCTGGTTTTGACTTTAAAATTATGGTTATGCTTTGTAAATTCACTCCTAAACAAAATACTTTGCTTTGATATTGCAGGGACGAGTTTTAAAAAAATTGTTTACATGTTTAAGGCTATAAAATATTTAAAGTTTATCAGGCATTTGGGTATGACAATGATCTTGGGTAATCTGACAAAATTTAAAAGTTTCTCGATCCTTTGGGGAAAAATAAAAATACTTTGATATTTATTTTATCAATTTTATTAAATAAAACCCAGCCGTATGATTTGTGCTAATTAAAAAAAAAATTACAGTTTTTAAAATGTATCTTATGGAGAGCTGTTTGTTTGTTAAGCTGCTTTGTTTATGGAAAAACATGTTCCAACAGGATCATGTTAGGATAGAAAGGATTTTGATGAGAGTTTATATGTTGTCTAAAAAGCAAGAGAAAAGAAAAAGAATGTCTGGTTAAGCCAGAAAAAGAAAGCTAGAAACCTGAAGGTTAGTGTATGTTGCAGAAGGTTAGTGTATGTTGCAGAAGGTTAGTGGATGTTGCAGAAGGTTAGTGGATGTTGCAGAAGGTTAGTGGATGTATTATAAAAAGCCAGAGAGTTAATATGATTTGAGAAAAAAAAAACCTGTATTTTAAATATGTTATAGTTCATTTAAAAGGCTGGTAATTCCTCATTACAAAATGTTTTCTTAGGCTCTTTAAAGGAAAAAATTCTGGCTGATAGGTTTGGTATGGCTAAAATAATTCATACAGTTTAAAATTGTTCTGTACTGTTCTGTTATGCAGTTGGTTCTAAAACTTATTTAATCACTAAGTTAAAAATGTTGGTTATAAGAGATTATAAATGCTCCACAATGTTTGCTGTATCATCATCAGCACCTAATAGCTATGTTTGGTATTATCAGTCACAGCCTGTGGTAGCCTAACAGGAGGCTAGCCACCATGATCTTTCAGGGATAGAGAACATATAAAACTATATTTTTGCTGCCATATCTGTTTAGGGCTTCCAGCTGAGTTCAGTTACACGTGGTCAGTCGCCATGCTAGTCCAGAGAAAAAAGATAGAGCCATGAGTTTGTGATCATTTTTGTTCAGGTATCTCAGTTATGTTCAGTCATCTGATTAGTACTAAATACAAAGCTTTTTACTGTTCAATTTTAATGCAAGTGATAGGAACAACAAGATTTGCTAGGCTCTCTATGAACTATGTCTGATTAAAAGATTTGCTTTGATTTTAGTTCAGAAAGAACAGATTTAAAGTTATACTAACAACTACAGTTGGCTACACCTAGTGTCTTTGTTTAGTTTTTCTTTTACACAGTTTAAAACAGATAATAAAGATAGACAAAGAGTAACTCAGATATGCTGGCCCTCAGGCTTGTCAGAGATCTGATGAATATGGCATTTTAACTGTGTAAGCTTATTGTGACAGAAAGTCCTAAAATCCTGGCAGTAGCTCCCCCAAGGTCTCCGAGAAGATTTGGGCACAACGACATATGACTGCGACTCTGGATTGTGGTATGCTAACCACTGGGCAATATTGCCTCAACTGGCCCACTGCTAGGGCCCAGCCTAAGCTGTGGACAAAGCCGGGGACATCTGAGGAGCCATTGTCTCACATTGTGAGAGGCAAGGTGAGGTCAATCTCTTCTGTTCCTCTTTCCACAGAAGCAGTAAAAGCAGTCTCTCACCTTCTGTGCCTGGCTGGATAGCCTCTGTTCAGGATGCCATGAAACAGGAGCGAGGGACACTGCCTAGGTGATGGACTAAGTAGTCATCTCTGTCATTTTGATAAACACATAGATTGATATATTTATTTAGCTTATAATTTATCCTTCTCAGGTCTCTGAACACCTTGATGGCTATGCTAAGCTTACGGTAGCTTTACAGCTAGAGAAAAGACAATTAGATCCACTGTTAGTTCATTGATCAGTTCATTAGCTAAATTAGCTAAAACTACTGGATACTAGATCTCTTATTAAAAAAAAAAAAGAAAGACAGGTTTCCCTTGCTCACAGAATTCATGTTAGTCATCTGTGTCTAAAGATATAGCTAGAAAAAAAAATAAAAATAATACGGAGCCTATATAGAGTCTAAAGATATAAGAGTTTAGGTTATAAAATCTAAAATGTTATTATTTGGTCTGAAAAAAATGTTTCAGGGTTGATAAATACAAAAAAAATTAGAGTGTCTAAGTTGATAAAAATAGTTTAAAACATGTTAAAATTGAGAGATATTTTAGATCTCCCCCCTCTTTGCTACTGTTGTGCTTATGTTATAAGATTTCAAAAGTTCAGAGTTTTGACATTTATTAATACAGTTCTGATAAGTTGATAGAACACTGACTGCTTATTATTCAGTCACCAGGTTGAGATTTTAATTTCCTTTGATTGGCTTCTAGAGATAGACTTAAAGACTTAAAGATACTTCTCATCATGTTAAAAACATCTGTTTAATATATATATCTGACCCAAAAGTCATAGCTTTTAGTATGGTATTCTTAATATCTGCCATTTCTGAGATAGATTTTGACACAGAAATAAAAAAATCAAGCATCCAGGGTTTAACACTAAAGCCAGTAATGTGTTTCTGCCTAACTTTCCAATATAAACATAGAGATGGGGACTAAAAGATGCTGAGTATAAAAAAGGCCAAGCTTCATTCGTGGCTAATTACCAGCAGCTATGCCCACAGAAAAAAAAAAAATGCTACCGTGGACACACTTAAGTTATATATAAAGGTTATAAAACAAACAACTGATACTTATTCAGTGGGATGCAGTTTTACCTGTTACTCTCAAAATGTTCAATTTGCTGATATGTTACTTTTCTGAGTATTTAAAATTATACATTTCCTTTTGTGTACTAAAAATTTCATATAAGTTTCAGGATTTGACCTGGATCTGACATAGCTCAAAAGGATCACAGATGAGGTTTTCCCTAATCTTTCCAATTTAATAGATAAATTTTAACTTCTGTCTCCAGTCTAAATTTGTCTCAGCAGATTTTCACCTGTTCAACTCTGTTCTGGGATCAGCTATAGACTACAAGCTGAGATCTGGACTTCCTGAAAACTGACCTGATTGCTCCCTGCCTTTTCCGGTGGATCAACTGACCAGATGCTTGGGACTGCCCTATTGCCCAGCTTTTGACTGGCATTTCAGCCTCCCCAGTCCCTGATGCCTACGTCCAACGGTCAGCATGAAGAAGCTACAGAAGACGGATCTCCGCCCAAATCCCCCCTAACAGGCTGAAATGCTAAGTCAAAAGTGGCTCCCTGACATTAGCTATTATCTTGAACATCTGCTTAGCTGCTGACCATACTAAATTGATAAGAGATAAAAAGACTCAGACAGAGACAACAATTCTTTGAGTCAGGATAGAGTTGGTACGAGAGATGGTTTAGTCGGTCCCCCTAGATTACCACCCTGATCTCCTCCATTATGGGTCCCCTAATCATAATTCTCCTGATTCTAGTATTTGGGCCTTATATTCTAAATTGGCTGATCCAGTTCATAAAAGACCGGTTCTCTGTCATACAAATGTTAGTGTTGACCCAGCAATATCATCAGCTCAAACAACAGGAGACAGAATTTAACTCTTCCTAGGCCCGAGAATGGAAGATTCCATTCTAAGTTAAAAGAAAATGGGGGAATGAAAGACCCCAGCCTCACACTAAGTTAAACATAGCTAATGCCATTT
>NW_026591528.1:0-19492 GCF_907164565.1 Psammomys obesus | reverse complement strand
AACACCAGACTCTAATTCACACAATTAAGATAATGTCAAAAAAAAAAACCCTTCTTTTTTCCAATCCATAAAAATACACATAAGCCTCTGCCCTGCAGACTATCAAAACAAATGCTGAACCTGATGGCCAACTGGCGGGCAGAGTGAATGGAATTTTATGTAAGAAGTGGGAAATAGCAAGAGCTGGAGAGGACAGGAACTCCACAAGGAGAGCAACAGAACAAGAAAATTTGAACATAGGGAACTTCCCAAAGACTCATACTCCAACCAAGGACTATTCATGGAGATAACCTAGAACCCCTGCACAGATGTAGCCCAGGGCAGTTTAGTGTCCAAGTGGCTTGCATAGTGATGGGAAGAGGGACTGCCTCTGACATAAACTGATTGGCCTGCTCTTTGATCACCTCCCCCTGAGGGGGGAGCAGCCTTACCAGGCCACAGAAGAAAACAATGCAGCCATTCCTGATGTGATCTGATAGACTAAGATCAGAAGGAAGGAGAGGAAATCCTCCCCTGTCAGTGGACGTGGGGAGGAGCATGCATGAAGAAAGGGGAGGTAGGGTGGGGTTGGGAGGGGAGGAGGGAGGGGCTTATGGGGGGATACAAAATGAATAAAGTATAATTAATAATAATAATAATAATAAATACACATAAGGTAAGTAGCTCAGCAATTAAAAATACTAAGTCATTACAAATGATATGTGTACACCTAGTATTCTCAGCAATATTAAAATAATGTAGCATGACAGAGTTAGGCTATAATAGGTGAGATTGCAAATAAATATCTAATTTGCATTAAAATCAGTGTTCAATTTTTATCGGTCCTGTATTGAATAAATTATCCTTTATGGATACTTCAATAATTGAATGTCATTCACATTCTATGAATAAAATCATAATCTTCTATTAGTTTTTTTATTTTAAACACAGAAAAGTGAACAAACAAGCCTACAAAGTAAATGAAAACTTGAATAAAGATGTTGAGAACTTACCTTAGATTTTTCATTTTTTATTCTGTGAGCTTCATCAATGACTAAGTATCTCCAATGGAACTTTTTAAACACAGATTTTTCTTTAATTACCATTTCATAAGAGGTCACACAAACATCCCACTCTCCTGCCATCATTTCATCACGAATAAAAGCAGCCTAATGCAAAATAAATTTGGTATATTAGATTATGTTGACAAGGTAATCGCCGAAATAAACTGTTGGGAGGACATATTAAAAGTTGTATGGGATATCGCAGACCACTTTGTCTGGTTCATTTGAGAAAAAGGAAAACAAGGACTCAAAGACAACTTTGTGGCCTATAATCTGGCTCTGTGGAGAACATATTTATCAACAAAAGAGAAACAAAAGCTCATCTTACATGGACCAGAAGATCACTTCATAGCACAAAAGGCCCAAAAGGACATTGATCAAATATCTGAATAGCTAATATAATATCATCTAACAAGCATAAAATACTTAATACATACTCATATTTCCCACCTTAGGAGACAATTTATATATTCCTTCATTTCCAAGCAGAGAATTATATATTTTGGTAAGGAGTCCAGAAGCTCCTTAATATTTTTATGAAGTTCTTAATGTTATTATAAGGCTAATGATATAAAGATAATCTCCTCTATGTAGTAAAAGAAGCTATTAAAAACAGTGAGACCATTTACAACTATTTTTAAATCTTCACAGGCATTGGCCGACATAGCAGCCAATTTGATTGAAAACACTTTTAAATAGTATGAACCTCATTCCAGATGTTAAATGCCCAAATAAAAACCACAATATTTTAATAGAAACAGAATATATATGTGGAAAGGAAGTACTTGGTACTGTAACTTCTAAGATGCAGTGCATAAACAAAATTAATAAATTATTGTAAAGTCTCTTCTTAATAATTCATAAGCATGCACCAAACACATTGTTGATACATTCAACAACATTTACAAGTATTCATTATGAATTAAAAGACTTACTATACTAACATGGAGGGCAGAAAAATACTTTTGTAGCCACCTCAGTTATAGGCTGAGAAATTCTCACATTTTTAAAAGGCAATTCAAATTTGAGAGGATTGTTACAGGGGAAGGAAACTAGGGAGTGGATCTCAGATCTCATTGACTCCTAATAATGCCTTATCTTTCTTTCACTGAGTGAAAGATTTAGGCTCATGACTCCTCAAAAATGTCATGGAATTGAGATTTATTTTAAATTTAACTTAACTCTCTTTTAGAATTTATGGAACTATTGACCAGATTTGAAGTTAGGTTGCTCAATAAAATATTGATGACCGCATGACCCAAAAGCTCTGTCTTTGCTATTATTAAAATCATGCACATTGGAACTCATTCATAACTGCACAATCAGCAGTGATGTTGAAATTAAGACCACTTCTGTTTCCATGTCTACTAGATATGAATTCCTCTTTTATCGATAAAAAGAGAATACTGCAGTATATTTCAAGATGACTTTATATAAATCAAGATCAAGAGAATCTCTTTATATAGACAGGATGAAGAATATCTCTAAAAACTTCACAACTAAAATGCCTTTATAGATATAAAATTTTTCATTATTAAATATTATCTCCCTAAATTATTTACAAAGAAAAAACAGAAAAATGGAAAGGTCAACATTTGTCAGTCATGTGAAACCAAGGTTCAAATGGGTCTACAAAGGATCATCTAGAGTTAAGATATATCAGCATCAATCTCTAAGAACTGAAGTTAGCACATCAATTACTTATGAAATTGATAATTGGTAGTTCTGAAATTTTAATGATGGACCATAATAAACCACATTTAACCTGTGACCCAATACACATGTAGATGTTTGAGTGTGTGTATATAAAAAGCAACTTAAACAATTTCTCAAAGCAATACTTTCGTTTGCCATGGTCTGAAACTCTGCTTGCTTGCTATGATAGTTCCTCCTGATGTTTTAAAAAAATTGTCACTGCCTACTAAGATTAAAACCACAACCTATTTGTGAGTGATAACTCCAATATTTAAAATACTGACTTCACAGACTGGCCTTCAAGACTAAGAGATTGTTCCAGTCAGCACAGTCCTTGCCTCCCAGGAGGCAGGCAGGCAGAATTTAAGTACCTCCACTCTCTCTCTCTCTTTGGATTCCATATATCATATTAAAGATCATTGATTTACATTTTTATGCACTTCACATGGTATCTCACATTTTTAATTCCAGTACTCTGGAGGCTGAGGTAGGTGGAAATGAGTTCAAGGACAGACTGGTCTACATAGTTCCAGGGCAGCCAGGTCTGCATAGTGAGACCCTGTCTCCGGATATATATATTTTACTATTATTCTGTGAAAACACTACTCTTCTACTTATTCTCTTCAAGAAATAATTTTAGTAAAGTATCAAAACTTAGAAAAGCAATTTTATAAGCAATAGTACTATATTAATTAGTAGCAATGACCAGAAAAGAGTTTTAAGAGACCAATTTGCTCTACGTAAATAGTAGGCTTCAGGAGAAATCAGCCTTATAATTCTAAATTTATGAACTCAGTATTTCAATATTTAAATTATTTATAAGTTACATTCAAATAAATTTAAGTACTTTTTCTTCAAGCAAAATGATAATGATAAAATTACATAATTCATTATGGTACTATTCTACTGAGATTATCTCTTGATAATTTGACTATCTAAATACGTGAAACAATATAAACTTTTATTTTAAACTATATTCTCTGGAGGCAAAATGAAGACAAAGTTAAATAATATACTTCTTAAGCATATTATGCTTTTTTATTTTTGCATAATTTATTACTTTTTGATTGTTTCTATAGTCTTAAGATAATTATAGCCTACTAACTGGACAAAAATAGTTAATTTAAATACCTCTCCTTCATTGGCTAAAATCCAAATTTCTAATATTATCTGAGAATATATGCAGGTATATAACAAGTCTTGTATAATACAAAATGGCAAGGCTCTCTGAAGCCACAGATTTATATGTGTGGATGAATGTGTGAATGCACCAAGCAGAAGCCAAAACTTCAAACAGCAAAACTTTTTTTTTTCTAAGACAGGGTTTCTCTGTGTAGCCTTGTCTATCCTGGACTGACTTTGTAGACCAGGCTGGCCTCAATCTCACAGAGGTCTGCCTGCTTCTGCCTCCCTGAGTGTTGGGTGTTGGGATTACAGCACCTGGCTTCAAACAGCAAAACTTAAGTCATTCCGATTTCCACATTTCTGTCTCTAAATTGGCACAAATGATATAGTTACTAACAGTCCACACTAAAATGTAAACACAATTCACAAAAGTGGAAATTAAGTGAGTTGGTATATGCACAATACAACAGAGCCTAGCACAGAGTCAGTACACTGGAAGTATTATTTAGTATCAGTAGCAGCAGCAGTCATTGCTGACTTAAGTGTCTTTAACAGGAATTTTATACAACTGAAGTCTAGAAATAATATTCTTGACAGCCTTTCTTAAAGCTGTTTTTCACTTACTCTCACATCTTTGTCTCCAACGAAACAAATAACACGGAGAGATGGAACCCAACGTTTAAATTCATTCATCCAGTTGTGTAAGGTAGACTTTGGAACTAAAACCATGTGGGGTCCTGGAATGTTTCTGTGGTGCTTCAGGTAACCAAGCAAAGCAATGGTTTGCAAAGTCTTCCCAAGACCCTGTATTATCATCACAAGGGGAAAAACACATAAATATACTTTTCTTTTTTTAATGAAATGGTTAGAAACAACATTACAGAAAATACTTGCAACTGTCTCACATTAGGAATTAGGTTTCTCCCAAAGAGAGTAAGAAAGAACTCTTAAAAAGAAAACACAAAACCACTTCAATTCAGTATTTGTTGTGAGTGAGAAGGAAAAACCTGAAATCCTGCAGCCAAAATATTGTTTAATAAATCACCTTTCCATTTAAACTCTATTTAGGAGCAAGAAAACTGATAACATAATTTTTTCTAGTAGGTGAAAAACAAGAAATTTTGGGGTGTGTGTTTCACAAAAATGGACTTCTTTCTTGAGCCTGATGAGATAGTGACCTTTCTTTCCTATTGTCTCCAACATTATTCCAGCCCAGGCATTAAATATTCAGACTGTGCATCTCAAGAGGCTCAAGGCTGTCTACTTACACCTAATAAGCTTAAAGGTCTAAAGAATCAGAAAGGAACAGAACACTGTAGTGAGAAAAGACCTTAGAGATCTCTAGTTCAGTGTGCTTGTTAAAAGTACTGTATCAAACACCAAATGAACCTGGGACCCATCCCATGGAAAAGGGAACTATGCAATATGCTGTTCAGCCTGTAAAAGTAAGAGTCAGCTTTATTTAATTTATTTTTTATTTATTACAATTTATTCACTTTGTATCCCAGCTGTAGCCTCCTCCCTCATTCCCCCCCAATCCCACTCTCTCTCCCTCTTCTCCTCCCATGCCCCTCCCCCAGTCCACTGATAAAGGAGGTCCTCCTCTCTTTCCATCTGACCTTAGCTTATCATGAAATTTGCAGGCAAATGGTAGAAACTAGAAAAGATCATCGTGAGTGAGGTATCCCAGAAGCAGAAAGACACACATGGTGTATACTCAATTATAAGTGGATATTAGACATATAATAGAGGATAAACATAATAAAATCTATACACCTAAAGAAGCTAAGCAAGAAGGAGGACCCTGGGTAAGATGATCAATCCTCATTCAGAAAGGCAAATAGGATAGACATTGGAAGAGGGAGAAAACAGGGTACAGGACAGGATCCTACCACAGAGGGACTCTGAAAGACTCTACCCAGCAGGGTATCAAAGCAGATGCTGAGACTCAGAGCCAAAGTTTGGGCAGAGTGCAGGGAATCTTATGAAAAAGGGGGAAGATATAAAGACCTGGAGGGGACAGGAGCTCCACAAACAGACCAACAGAACCAAAAATTCCGGGCCCAGGGGTCTTTTCTGAGACTGAAACTCCAATGAAGGACCACTCATAGAGATAATCTAGAACCCCCACACAGATGTAGCTCATAGCAGCTCAGTGTCCAAGTGGGTTCCCTAGTAATGGGAATAGGGGCTATCTCTGATATGAACTCATTGGCTGGCTCTTTGATCACCTCCCTCTGAGGGGGGAACATCCTTACCAGGCCATGGAGGAAGACAATGCAGCCAGTCCTGAAGAGTCAGCTTTTTAAAGAGTTCGAGTGTGGCTCAGTAGAGAGCACATGTTTATATGAAGCCCTGGTTTTGATCCCAACCTCACAAGTAAAAGTAAACACTAAATAATAAGCAGCTTTTGCTTAATCTCTATGCAAGGCATAAACCTTCATTCTATAAATATCACTTTTATGGGCTATGTCTTATCTGATAAGTCACTTAAGATGGATTGTTATTGATGTTATCCACCCAAACCCAAAAATGTTTAAGAAAATAATTCTACTTCCAGGAATCCTATGAGAACAATGTAAGAGGCATAGAGAAACTAACAATAAAGTTGTCATAGTAGCACTATTTATACTGTGATGCTAACAATCCAAATGGGCAAAACAAAAGAGGAGTAGAAGGAAACAATGGTACCTCCTTATGACTATTAGACAGTAAAAATTTACTTTGACAAAATGTTTCAATGATATGAAAAATACATATGAATGTGAAAAAGTTAGAATTCGAAGTTATACATACAATATAATCTCGGCTACACATCTAGAAAAAAACAGTTTAAAAAGAATCACAGCAAAAATGTCAACTATGGTTATTTTTCAGTGGCAGAATTGCTCTGTATTTACTACTAGCTAACTTCTATTTTATTTTTCTAAGTTGCATATATTCTCTAAAATGTCTTCCTCTGTTACAGTAATTAAAACAAGTTGGACATAATATACACCTATAGTCTTAGCTACAGGGGAGACTGAAACAGGAGAATCACAAGCATAAAGCTTGAGCAACATAATGGGACCTTATCACAAAACACAACATGTAAAATACATTAGGATTTAGCACGGTGATTAAGCATTTGCCTACAGAAGGCCCTAGGTTTAAGCTCCAGTACTGGAAGGAAAAGCAATAAAAGATAAGAAACAATTAAAATTCATATGGCATCAGCAAAATCTTAAAGGATCTTTAGATCATTTGTCTTCGGCAGGTTGTAGCCAAGAAGTTTTGGGGGTAAATAATCCTTGTCCTTCTATTGTTGGATAAACTAAGGCCCTCCAGCTATGAGCTGAATGTGGCTCTCAATAGAATAATGTAAATATAAGGAGCTACCCACTCTTCCTTTTTTTTAAAAAAAAGTTTCTTAGCCATATACTTAAACAGTTGTTCAGTCAAAGATGATTGCCTATGGGATTGTCTATACTAGATATCATAATATGCATTTCATTATTTGGCCATCTGGATAATAGTGATTGAAAATATGGCTCTTGAGTCTCATAAATATTATATTACTGGGTTAAATAGATATATAACTTCCTCTGTCCTCTCTTAAGTGTAATTTTATTTATTTTGTCTTAAAATTCAAGTCTCGGCCTTCATATAATCCCCTCATCTACTCAATTAACATCTTATATGACATTTTTTATTCAGTAATTTTACATGCATGTCCATGATTCATTAGTTTATCAAAAGACTGCCACTTGGCAAGTTAGTATTGAGAGCCAACACTGTAGCTTTGCTTATAATCCCAACACTCAGAAGGCTAAGGCAAGAAAATTGAAACCCATTAGTCTGAGGCTATATAATAATGGTCTATAATAGTGAGTTACAGGGCAACTGGGGTTACATTCATTCATACATGAATTTGTTCATTCATTCATTCATTCATTCATATACTTGTTGTTTGGTTTATATATCCCACCTCATTCCCAAGAAGATGTCAGTTTTATAAATTAATGGTAAAACAGAAATGAAAAGTTATCAAGAAAAATTAGACTAGAAGGTAAAGCATAAGAAGAGAAAAGGGCAAACCTTAAAGGTTGAAGAGATGTTCGTTTTTCACATTGCACTTTTCTCTGGGCTTCTTGGAAGCCAAAGTACAAACTAAACCATAAGGAAAGAGGTGTTGTAACACTTCAGGAAATCTCCATATGGACTTTGTGCAATGCAAAAAGCTATATTCTACAGGTTGTTTGAACAATTGTAGACTACAAACATTCTTTTGAAGGCTGGAGAGGTTAAGAGCAGTTGTTGCTATGACAGAGGACCTGGGTTCCATTTCAGCATCCATGTGGTAGCACACAACCATCCAAACTCCAGTTCCAGGGGATCCTATGACCTCTTCTCTCCATTCTGGGCACTGCAAACATGTAGTACACATACAAGAAGGCAAGCCACTCACACACATAAAGTAAAATTAGTAAATCTAAAAAGTAAAACTTTTTGGAACTCAATAAAGCTTTCCAGCATAGGGCTTCAGGAAAGTTCAAAACATTAAAAACTTCTAGTAACTGAGAACATACTGTAAATACTCATGCCTTACCATTTCATCAGCCAAAATACCATTGACTCCATTTTCATACAAAGAGATCAACCAGTTTAGACCTCGGATCTGATAATCTCTCAGGGGTCCTCCCTTAACATCTGAAAACAGAAAAGAAGAACCTCTCATACTTTTACCAGTATACTCAAGGAAATTTATTTTTCTCCAACTGAGCTGTAATAAAGTACTCACAGGAAGGCGAGACCTCAAATCTAACACACACATTCGATGTTTTCCTGCTCTCGGACAACAGCTCTTCATCTTCCTCTTGTTCCGTGCGCCTGTGGCGATAGCTAAAGTGAAGAAGAAAAAAAAAGTTTCACATTTGATGTCAGTCAAGGCTGAGGCACCAACTTAGCTTTGCTAACATCTTTTATAAAGAAAGGAATGTGTTGTCTAGTGTCTAGCATAGAATGCAGTAGAAGCAGTCAACATTTTTTTTAATTTTTATTTTATTTTAATTACAGTTTATTCACTTTGTATCCCATCAGTAGAGCCCTCCCCCATCCCCTCCCAATCCCATCCTCCCTCCCTCTTCTTCTCCTATGCCCCTCCCCCAGTCCAATGATAAAGGAGGTCCTCCTCCCCTGCCATCTGACCCTAGTCTATCTGGTCTTTAACTAATTAAGTTCTAGTAAGGAAAAAAAAATTCATATTGCTAATAATCATATTATTCATATAAAATTACGCTGAGGAAATGAAATGGCAAAGGTAGAGGCAAAGATAAAAAGGGGAAAAAGTAGAAAGACGTCTGCATACTCTCCAACCGGAATCAAGCTCTGCTTGTCATCTTTCTTTATTTGAGGACTTCCCAGTTTCATGTTGAGAGGAGACGTTGGAGACTTCTGTGCTGAAGGTTGAATAAAATGTGCGAAGAGTTCTGTCTGCTTCAGTAAAAATTCAAATCTCTTTGCTCTGTCTACTTTCTAATTTACAAAAGGAAAAAAGTAAAGATTTTTCTTTTCTTATTCACTTCAAGTTGTTTATCAAACATTTATATTATGCTTCATGTGTGAAATATCCTCAGTGCTTTAACATACTAATCTACTGAACTGCCTTCAGAAATCCATGAGTTAGTCACTAGCGTCATACCCATTTTATAGATGATAACATGGAGGTTCCCAAGCTTCCATAGTTTGTAATTAAGCAAATTTTAAAATGCTATTTCAAATAGTTTGAACAGAAGAAACATGACCTGAAAGATTTAGGAAATGTTCCCAGAAGTAACCCTTGAGATTGGAGGTGTAGTGCAGTGCTAGGGCATTGAAAAGGCCCACAGTTCAATTCCCAGTGCCCAATATGACACTACTAATTTTGACTAATCCTCTTGCTAACCATGATTCTCTTCCTTTATCGTAGAAAACATTAAGTATCAATTGTGTATGTCCTAAACATGGAAACAGATATAAATTGGAACCAGGCATGGTAGTGCACAACTTTAATCCTAGGACTCAGAAAGCAGAAACAGGAGCATCTCTGTGAGTTCAACATCATCCTGGTCCACAGACCAAGTTTCAGTACAGCCACAACTACAAACAGAACTTACCTAGAAAATAATAAATAAATAAATAAATAAATAAATAAATAAATAAATAAATAATAAATGACATGTGAGTTGTGATACATACATACTGTAAACTTAACTTTGAGAATTACTAAACTGTGTTTAGAAATATCAGAAATCTAGTAACATAGTATCAGCTGCTCTCAAAAATATTTTCAGGGTAATGGTACAATAATGAAATTTCTTTCTTTGAATTATGTTAGTCTGGAAGGTTATATTTTATGCTACTAGTATGTAAAGTTCTACCCAAAGGAACAGAACTTAGATTAAAATATTTAGTCACACATATATGTAGAATACTTAATATATATTAAGTACTGAATGCTGTTGTGTAGTCTAAAATTTCAGTAAGCTCTGAAGCTTTATATATAACTTGTGCCATCAAAATAAATGGCTATTTTATTTAATTATTATTTTTAGATACCTCTTTGTTTTCTAATAAGAGAAAGAAAGGGTGTGGATTTGGATGAACGTTGAGGTACGGAGAATCTGAGGAGTTAGAAGAGGGGGAAGCATAATCAGAATACAGCAAAAAAAATCTATTTTCAATAAAATAAAAATAGAAAAAAATTAAAAATAAAATGGTTCACTATAAAACCTTAAAAGACCAAGAAGTGTACCTCATCCTAAATAAAAGAAGAAAAAAAAAAGATTTTCCTTTTATTCAGAGTTACTTTCCTACCATTCAGGAAAGAATACTTGATTACTGGTGAAACATTAATAATAATAATACCAGAAACTTAGAAAAGAGTTCATTAGCAGAGATACAAGACTTAGAAAAATACATTAAAATCACTAGCTGGAAGGTGGCCAAAACTTTCCAATTCGTGCTATTCTTTCTGGAACGTTGTTTTTAGAACTGTTAAAACATTAACTGTCTCCTTAGATGTGGTCTTAAATGGTAAGGCACTGTCTCTTGTAAAATTGCTATTAGCAACTGAAGCATGTAGTTTCTCCCTTTTATTTCAAAACTGCAAAAACAGTCCTTCAGGGGAAAAAATGAGTTTCAACCACCTGTTCAGTTCTTGGTGCCTGAAAATTAAAAAAAAAAAAAATCACAAAGCAATATACAGGGCTCAACTAAGATTACACTACTTAAGAATGTACTTTCATGCATTGGGTAAATAAGCCAGAATATGCCTCTAAAGGTGTATGTTATCATACTACATATTTCCTTAATGGAGAACATTCATTTAGATGCAAATTAAGAGAAAGAAATACTGATCTGACATTGTGGCTGTGTTTCCCTCAAGGTACAAAGCTTCTGTGATATTGCCACTGATACCTTCATCACTGAATACACAAAATATTTTGGTTTTTTGGCACCTTAGAGCTGGATAAAGAACACTGAGCAAAGTAAAACATGACTTCTCATCTCAACTATTCTGTGACCTTTAATTTTCTCCTTTGAAAATGAGATTAATTTATTCAACAGAAAGTAATTGTTGGCTGGAGAGATGGTTCAGTAGGTAAAGTACTTGTCACAAAAGTGAAATGCCTGGACTTGAGAGATGGCTCAGTGGTTAAGAGCACTGTTTGCTCTTCCAAAGGACCCACGTTCAATTTCCAGCACCCACATGGTAGCTCACAACTCTCTGTAATGCCAATTCTAAGAGATCTGACACTTTCACACTAGTGCGCATTAAATTAAATTAAATGATTTTTTTAAAGTGTAATGCCCTGTGTTCAGATCCCTAGCGCCCACATGAAAAAAAAAAAAAAAATGTATGTGGCACACACCATACTCCCAGTGCTGACAAAAAGAAAATAGGTGGATCTCTAGAGTTCACTGCCTATCCAGCTTCACCAAATCTGTGAACTCTTGCTTAAGTTAGTGAAAAAAATTAAATTAAGGTGGAGAGTGATTAAGGAAAACACCCACCCAAACCTTTCCTCAGGTTAAATCAGAGGGGGCCATGATCAAAAAATAAGGTGAACAATGATTGAGGAAGATACCTGTCATTTACCTCTGACCTACATGCATGCACACCTGTGCACACACACACAATTGTTGTGATAGTTTAATATACTAAATTACATTTGTACTCTGAAATATGATTATGCATCATAAACAACCAGACAAGTCTTTTACATCTTTCACATCTCCATAAAAATTAACTATAAGCCATGTATGTTAATATACACAAATAATCACAGAAATCAGGAGGCTAACACTGCAGTTCAAGATCAAGTTCAAGATCAGCCTGGGATTATATAACCAGACCTGTCTCACAAACAAACAAACAAGAGAAAGAGTATTCACTACCTTACCACGAGTATATTTACCATTTTCTCTTCATATTCTGGGTCCATTTCGTTTTCAGATTTGGAAGCTTTAGCAGCAAGTTTGAGTTGAAATAAAGAAGTGATTTTCTAGAATTTCAAAAGAAATAAATATCAGCCAATTCCTAAGCAAGGTCTTTAAACAGGTCGATATTTTCCCTTGAAGACAGCCAAAAGTAATTAAATAACTTGATAAATAAGTCACTGAGGGACATGTATGATGAGAGCAAGTTATGAAGCAAGACTTATGATTAATCCAGTTCTGTGCACCTGGGGTCCAATAAAAAAAAAAAAAAAAAAAAAAAACCTTAAGTCATCAGAAAAAGTGGAAAAAAAAAAAAAAAAAAAAAAAAAAAAAAAACCTTAAGCTATCAGAGAAAGTGGCAGCAATTAGAATAAAAACCAAAAATAAAACACTGAGCTTTTTGTCTTTTTTTTTAATTAAAGCAGAAGAAATGTGTAGCCATGAAGTAAAAGACTTAGAAATCCTGAAACAGGCTAATGTTCAACCACAAACCAAAAAAATTCAAGAAATGTAAATAACTCTCCAAAACACTTCTTCATTTACTAGAAACGAGCCAGACTTTCAGCATAAAAGACTCTGGCTTCTAGTCCTGATATTACATTTTGGAAATTTGTTTTCTTAGACTAATTAAAGCATGTACATTTTCATACAGTGCAACATAAGCTCATACACTTAAAATAACCCAATAGTACCGCTTCAAACTGGTCACTCATTTCCACTGGAAAGAAAGCTATTCTGACTATTCGTGCTACAAAAATACTTTATACAAGTGATTCATCAGAGGTATTCTCTATTAACTGATAATATTTTTAAAATGGTAAATTAATGAACACTAGCATCAATCAGTAACCCAAGAAGCCTAAAATAACCTGGCAATACTGGCTCAATATCTTGTGTAACCCACACTTTGTAAAAACAAGCCTATTGATTTAAATATCAGAACATACATAGAGTAAATATTCTTCTCTAGGAGAACTAAAAAAAAAAAAATAGAATAATACAAACAAGTCTCTATCCATGAAGAGCAATACCAAGAATATTTGAGTTTGAACAGAGACTTTGCAGAAATTAAAATATAAATCTTTTTGAGAAAACAATAGAAACGAGGTCACTTTTATCACAGCTTTTGTCAACCTGTCTTTGAAATCTTCCATAATTCCGCACCAGAATGTGACCGTAAACATGAAAAAAAAATGCCTCCAATAATTAATGACTGTCTTCTAACATTTACTGAAAGTTTTATCTTGAGGAAATTCGAACAAAGATTATGAAGCTTGACCTTGATCAGAGTCCTACTTTGGAGCACTAATCACATAACAAATACGTTGAGTTAGAGCATCTCATGTATCATGATCAACTATGTAAGATATCATAAATGTAATTCTAGAATAGGAACTGAGAAAGACACTTTCAAGATCATATCTTCAGCATCACATATGCTATGAGTCGTGGTAAAGATTTTTAATGCCAGCACTTGAAAGACAGAAGCAGGTGAACAATGTGAGTTCAAGGCCAGCCTAGTCTACATAGTGAGTTCCAGGACAGCAAGAGCTATGTAGAGAAACACTGTCTCAAAAAAAAAAAAATCTCATACTACAAGTCTCATTTTCAAAACAACAAAATCTTAGATATCAAAATTCATACTTTTATCTTAAAAGTTCAATGAGGTGGAATTTTCAAGTTTTAAAACAGTAACAATAACTTTGTGTGTGTGTGTGACAAAAACTTCACATTCAGAGAAATTACAGCTCAGTTTTATTCATTACATCTGTGCTTTAAAATGAAATAACACGCTAATTGAATCCCTCATCTTGAGCAGTACTATTATTAAAAGCTATGGGTAACCACTTCATTGACACTACTCTCCACAACAAATGTTTTAATTTTTTTTAAAGACCTACCTTTCCAACCTTCTCATTTATCTATATGTATGTGTCCCAAAATACATTTTTCATACAAGAAAAGATAAAAGGTAAATAAAATTTTCTAATGGATTACTTGTAGATTTTACCTTCTTGCAGTCTTTTGTGTATTTAAATTTCTTGACCATTTCATACAGATACACAATATATTTTGGTCATTTTCATACCTCTTTACTTATTCCTTTTCACTTCTTCATCCCAACTAATGTACCTTTACTTTTCTGTCTTTTTTGTGTGCAGATGTTATAGTTTTGAAACCATGAGAGTGTAGCACAAGATCACCAAAACCTTTTTCTTAAAGACTGTAACCTTGGTGTTTTTACTCCCACAAAATATCATCTTCCTATTTTTACATTCTTAAATTATCCAACTGTCACTTAACCAAGTAAGTTCAAGAATCATAAGGTAAGAGAAAATTCTCTGTGTGGGCTGAATGTCATAATCAACTCACTGTTAGCTCATCTACTTGATTCATCATGAAAAGTGCTTTACCCTTATTCCTATCCAATTCTACCTCATTTGATAGTCTAGCTTTGAACACCCCAGGAAATGAAAGCAGTAGCAAATGACATAGTAAAGACCACTAACACAAGGTGTATCATGGACACCAGGAATAGATGGCAGAACTCCAGAACTGAACTACTTGTTCTTCCATAATAACATCCTTTATCTGTGGGGTTGAGCATCACCGATGTTTTCATATTTTGTGGTAGATAATTTCTGATCAAAGTAGATGAGACCCTTAAAAAATGTAAGTGAATAGCTGGCTATTAAGGAGACAGAAAAAAATTATTAAAAACAAATAATTAGAAGTTATTATTACTAAGCAAGTCTGAGAAACGGTCATTTAGTTGAGGGGAAACAACCTGCTTAGTGTCAACTGGCCTTGTAACACTGTCAAAGTACAGAAACCATTGACTATGAAGAAAGATAAGTGTGTACCTCTTACAGATTCAAGGTAGTACAAAATATACTTAGCATTTTTAAAGGATTTATGTGGGTGTGTGCACATGTGGGCATAATGGTTCTTTGCACCAAATGTGGGGGACAAAGAGAACATCAAATGTCCTCCTCTATCATTTTGCCCTTATTCCTTGAGGCAGGGTCTCTCCCTCAACCAAAAGCTGCCTTTTCTTCACTAGACTTGCAGCCACCAAACCCCAGCAATTGTCTTGTCTCTGTCACCCTAAAAAATGAGGTCTTCAGGTGATGACAGACATGGTATGTTACATGGTTGGTGGAACTCAAATTCTAGTTGTCGTGATTGTGTGTCAAAGGCTCTTAACCCTTTCTCCCATCCCATTCCAAACATAGCTTTTAAGAACAACTGAAAATTTAAAAAAAATGAGCAAAATAAGAAACTTTAGAGACCCAGGAAATGCAGTTCCTATCCTGAGTAGATAAATGAAGTTCCACCATAATAGTGTCCAAAGTTCATGAACATATAGAAACACACTTCATGTTTATTACACATACTTTTATTAATCCCCAGTCTTTTACAATGGAAATTTAAAAACTTATACAATTTCAAAATTCAGCATTGATTACTATACCAAGGAGAGGAGAAGGAAGATAAAGAAGAAGAGGAAGAAGAAATTAGCATTTACATTTGCCCAGTCCAGGGAATAAAAGGCACTAGATATTTTTCTGAATTTCTCTACCAAATACTTGGTATTTGGCCCAGTTTTAATCATCAATGTTGTCACACTGATCCAAGTATCACACTCATCTTACATCCAATGTTTTCCATGGTTTTCACTTAGCACTACAGTTGTCTTTCTGTTTAGTCAACCTTGTAACAGTAAACTACGTGACTTAAGTAAATGCTGAATTTAGAATCATATAATTCAAGTCAAAGGTTTTCATTTAATCGTAGAGCACTGTGTAATGATTCATACAAAGCCATTTGAGTTCTCTAAAGCATAATTTCAATTACCCACCCTTTTTAAAATCATTATGTGTATTATAAACGGGAAAAAATCCACCTTTAAACAATCTGTTCTGCAATTTTAAGATACATCAAAACTTTTTATGCTCCATCCTATTCTTTGACATCAAATTTTCAAAGCATTTTATAGTTTTACTTATATATTCATGTGAGATAATATTTAATTCTTGGATTTGTCTATAATAGGTGTGACAGAAGTCCTCTCTGGTGTGTCAGTAATATAGTTCATACTACAGAGTAGGACTTTTCAACATGTTTTTAAAATTGCCTGTGTCCAGGAGGCAAGGGAAGTAAAAGGCAGGAAGGCCAAAGGCCAGATAGGGATTCATCTGGATGGCCTGAAGTGAAACACTATACCATCAGGGGTGGGACAGGAGAGGGTGAGAGTGCAAAGGTTGGACATTTTCCTAAGACAGCAAGCACGGTTCTATTGTGTGAGGATTGTAAGGTAAAGTGTGGAGAGAATGTTTTCTTGACATGACACCCTCCCCTCACCATGAGATCAAAGGAACAAGGGAGATTAATTTTTTTTTTTCTATAATCCCAGGCAGACACTGCCAATCAAAGCAGGCATTATCTTCCAACCGTTCATCCTTTCCCCTCCTGTCTCCTCCACCACCAGCACCTTGAAATTTAAATTACAAAACTAAGGCCCGGCCAAACCCCCTTCAGCGCCATGGTGGGACTGAAGGGCCCAGATTTCCCAGGCAGAGGCCGACAGGAAGAGGGGGTAGAAGAGCCAACAAGGAGAGAGGCAGAGGCTTTTTCCTGCATAGCCCCATCCCCCAACACCGTTCCCCCAGTGTAGGGAAGGTAAAGGGACACCCAGGGGTAGGAGAGAGTCAGGGCTCAGGATCCGGACACCCAGTCACCCAGCGGCAACCCGCCCTGCCCCGCCCCGGCCCAGCAGGCAGCCAGCAGGAAAGGGGGAGGGGAGGAAATGCTAGATGATTCTGCTTCCCTAGCTGCCCCCATCCCTACGGTGATCTCGGTACCTGTCGTACCAAAAGGTTGGGTTTGGGACCCCTGCGAGGGGCCAGGCACAAGATGTGTCCAGCACACACAGAGCGAGCACGCACACACCCCTTTCCTATTTACCTCCTTCTTCTTCTCGCCCTTCTCAGTGGCTGTGGTGGCTTCCGTGGCGACGGCAGCCGCTCCCTCTTCCTTAAAGGTGGATGGCCCTGGTTGCTCATCCTCTATGACCACGATCATGGCTCTAGCATCTGAGACTGCCACGGTGACTGCCACTGTGGCCGTGTCCGGCTCCATGGCGTTGGGGCGGGAAAGATGAGGGGGAACGAGAAAAGGGACAAGGAAAGCTCCTGGGCGGCAGCAGTGGCTGCACTGGAAAAAGCTAGATAGAGCAGGGATAGGGAATACTATGTTCCAACCCCTTCGCCCGCCCCCCCCCACCTTCTTTAAATAACCCTCAACCCTGCCCCACTTCCGTCCACCCACCCTACGTCATGGCCTCCCCCATCACCCTCCCCTTTCACACACCCCCACCAGCAATCGCGAGACTCCCCCTCCCCACCCAGAGCCCAGGCTGGTCCTACAAGACCAACTGTTGCCTGACTGTGGGGTGCACTCAGGGGTAAAGGACAAAACCTACATCTCCTGGCCCCTTAAAAATTCTATTTCTCCATATGTCCCCAACAGTGAGCTTGAGTTCCCCTCACAGATGTGATCAGAAGAAATTCTCTTTCCCTGAAATTTGTTCTACCTATTCTGCCTTTGTACCTTGGGGTTACCTTGGGGTGCACAAAGAACTCTGCTTATGACTGCACTAGAGAGAACTTTTTTTTTTTCTTTGGAAAGCCCAGAAGCCTCTGGGAACGGCCTATTCCCAGTTTTCTGAAAGAACTAGATTGATGATACACATCTTCAAAGACTCTGCTGAAAGATAATGTGAATCACTTGTTGGCAATGTATCCCTTAGAAGGCAAAACCTGAGGCAGAGTTTATGAATATGTGTTGTTTTCCATTCTGCTTTTCTCAGATAGCCAATACACAGAAATCCTTCTTTTGACTGCACCTCTGAATTTTAAAATTAAAAGGGGGCAATGTCAAAGTCTAGGACAATTTGTGGTACGTTACCTAATATTGGTCATTGAATTAAACAGCTATGATTTTTGGTTTTGCTTCTGTTCTTTTCATGTTTTTGTATTAATCAATGATCACTGATTGCATTTTGTAAAAGGTGCAAGTGTGTATAAACATAACTATTAATTATTGCTTCTATGTCTCATCATCATTTATCAACAATGAAAAGATTGACATCCTAGCCTTTAAAGTTCAGTCATTAGAGATGATAGACAACAAAAAATATAAGAAACAGTATACCTGGCAAGGCAGTCCTGATACAACTGGATGTGCTGGGGTGGGTTTGTTGGGGAAGTTCCCTTTTTCTGAGGGGCAGAGGAAGGGAGATAGGGGGATGAGGGATGGGCAGAAGAAGGGGATGGGAGGAGAGGAGAGGAGGGAGAGAACTAATATTGAAATTTAAAGAGAAAAACTAAATAAAAAATAAATCCACAAAGATGAATAATAAAAAAGAAAGAAACAGTATAGCAAACAGTCACAAAACATACTATTTCCAAAATGAAGCAATTGCTTTCCAAAGCAGCTGTCACATGGTTAACTTCCATCATCATACCTTCCTAAACAACTTATCTAAACTAAGGTGTAGCTTGTTCAAATAGTAACAAAGCAGTCAGGTGACCCCAGATATTATCTATTACTGGTCACCCATGCCTTAGTGAAAGGATGAGAGATTCTATCCCTAAACTAGTCTCTCTCTCTCTCTCTCTCTCTCTCTCTCTCTCTCTCTCTCTCTCCCTTCTTCCATCCTCTCTCTCTCTCCCTACTTTCCTCCTTTTCTCCCACCTCTCTGTAGCCCAAGTCTTGCTCTGTAACCCAAGCTGACCCTTACTTTGCAGCAATTCTTCTGCCTCAGCCTTTCAAGCACTAGGATTACAGGCATCAGGAACCATGCTCTATTCCATGGTCAAATTTTAAAACCAAAAAAATAAAAACAGGCAAAGAAGAAGCTGGTGACTTAAGGGGTACGCCAAAGAGAGAGAAGAAGAACCTGATGACACTATCTTCTCATTTTACCTTCATTATGTGTGGATAACTAAATGGACCCCAGTCTACTGTTTATGCACTCTTCAATGACCATTAGGTGTCTCACTATAAAAACAGCAGATACTCCTGAAGCATCGTATTCCATTAAAAAATGAGAAGGATGAAGAAGAAGAAGAAGAAGAAGAAGAAGAAGAAGAAGAAGAAGAAGA
>NW_026591527.1:0-1514 GCF_907164565.1 Psammomys obesus | reverse complement strand
TTTAAATATGTTAATATTTAATTATTTTTATATTTTGTATCCATTAACGTTTGCCTACATATGGGAAGGGGTCAGATACCTGGAACAGGAGTCACAGTTAGGAGTTGCCATGTGGGTTTTGGGAATTGAACATAGGTTCTCTAGAAGAGCAGCCAGTGCTCTTAACTGCTTAGCCATCTCTAAATCCATATGTCTCTGAAAGTAACCATTTCTGCTACTCAGTATTTCCATGATCCCCATTGACCCCCATTATGATATGGTTACATGATAAATGGCAATATTCCAGAAATACCTTACAGCAGATCAAGTCTTCTATATTATAGGCATATAAAGAGCTCAGCTATTGCCTAAATGAGGTACACACTGAGTGATTTAATTATATAGGAACAGCATATATTAACAAACTACACTTTCCAAATTTTTCCTTATAATACACTGTTACATTTTCAAAAATTACCTTACCCTACTAATAAATATGGTGTCAGCACCACATAGAACTAGCCATGTTGAACAATGCAGATTGCCATGTTGAACAATGCAGATCTATGATATAAGGAGAAGGTGACTGCGACAGTTTCTTCACTGGTCTATCCCAAGTACTGCAAACCATGCCTGGTACATGGGTCAGCTCTAAAAATGTTGGAATACTCTAGAAATTACTGAAGTGAAATCATAAGAATAGCTTGGTGCTGTACCTGAAAGTTAAATCTGTGAGACCTGTACAAGAGGCATGTGTCTGGAAACTATCAAGGTGATTTGAAGTCTTCTTCCAGTTTTTGACTGACTCATCAGAAAGGTTCCACTGAGTTTTCCCTAACAAAGAATTATGCAGATTGTTGCTGTATCTCCAGGGTTGAACTCTAACTTGAGATTGTTGTTTTCCTGACCTGAGCTTTGAGTTCACACGCTCATTCCACTATGCATCACAAAGTGTCACATTCCCAGGTTTCTGATTGTTATTTACAGTCATTACAAAAAGATACACATTCCATTTCCTCTACCACTTACAGGATGTCACTAGAACCATTTCCTCTCAAAGAATAAAGTTAAACAGAGTAACAGTGAGTAAACAGAGTAAACAGTGAGTCCAGGCTCACTCAGCCTTTGCTTATGACCACATGGGCACATGAAGTTAGATCACTTGACCCAGAACCATTAAGGTTAAAAGCAAATACCTTTGACCTGCATAATTTACCATAATGTGTCTCTTGATGTCATTTAAAAATAGGAGTTGAGCTGGGATATAGGTCCCTTCAGTGTGTGCTAGTTGGCTCAGCTGTCCAATAGAGCCCTTTGAGCCAAGGAAATATCTCTCTGCAGTAGCAGCACTACTGAAAAATCTGCTTTTATGTTTCTAGTTTTGATGGGTCAAACTCAGCAGACCTCCATGTCAATGAAGGTTCTACCTTAGGCACAGGTTGAGAGCTTTGACAAAAGTTTTGACCTAATTTAATTTATACTTTAAAGTAGTTTGTGTAATTTCTTTGATTTATATTTTTCCACAAAATATTTTA
>NW_026591526.1:0-1057 GCF_907164565.1 Psammomys obesus | reverse complement strand
ATGGTTTTGTGGAGTTTGTTCCTAGGTGAGGACAAAAGAACTTAAGAAAGATTTATTGTGTCAATGGGAAGAAGTATTTGGATTTGATGTTGGGGGTCAAAGAAGAGGAGGGATCCAGAATGCCAACACACACAGTAGATGATGTGCCACTCAGACAAGGGCCAGGGGAAAAGGGACCTTTGCCTTTGCTAGGTTTGACTTGTGTCTGGCTGCAGAGATCTGAAACTCAGAGGGGAGGTTTGGGTGGAGCGATGAACTGTCCAAACGGGCAGTTGTGTGTGGAGCTGTGCAAATGCCTGTGTGTGTGTGTATGAGTATATGTGTATGGGTGTGTGTGTATATGTGTGTGCATGCATGTGTGTACATATATATATGTGTGCATGCATGTGTGTACATGTATATATGTGTGCATGAGTGTGTGTGTGTGTGTGTGTGTGTGAGGTGTGAGGCTGGAGAGATGTCTCAGTGCCTAAGAGCCTGCACTGTTCTTGCTGAGGACCCAGCTTCGGTTGCCATCATCCATCCTGGGCAGCTCAAACACCTGGAGCTCCAGTTCCAGAAGCGTTTGATACCTCTGCCCTCCAGGGGCACCTGCAGTCATATGCACACACACACACACACACACACACACACACACACACACTCATGCACACATATATACATGTACACACATGCATGCACACATATATATATGTACACACATGCATGCACACACATATACACACACACCCATACACATATACTCATACACACACACACAGGCATTTGCACAGCTCCACACACAACTGCCCGTTTGGACAGTTCATCGCTCCACCCAAACCTCCCCTCTGAGTTTCAGATCTCTGCAGCCAGACACAAGTCAAACCTAGCAAAGGCAAAGGTCCCTTTTCCCCTGGCCCTTGTCTGAGTGGCACATCATCTACTGTGTGTGTTGGCATTCTGGATCCCTCCTCTTCTTTGACCCCCAACATCAAATCCAAATACTTCTTCCCATTGACACAATAAATCTTTCTTAAGTTCTTTTGTCCTCACCTAGGAACAAACTCCACAAAACCAT
>NW_026591525.1:0-3920 GCF_907164565.1 Psammomys obesus | reverse complement strand
GATCATTCTGAGTGAAGTATCCCAGAAGGAGAAAGACAAACTTGGTATATACTCGCTTATATAGACCTACAAGACATGATAAACATAATGAAATCTACACACCTAAAGAAGATAATGTGATTTTTATCTCCTTAATTATTTTAGATCTTGCCATTTATAATTTGAATAATTTTTAAATGAAAAGTCTTTTCTCTCATCTTGTGGTTGTTATATTTAAATCTTCAGGTATGCATCTCTTTTAGAATGCACAGAGATTTCCAAAAATTATTAAGGGAATTTGTTGGAAGTTTGTAGGGAAGAATGATAGAACACATCCATACAGATTGTTTGGAAATAACTGAACAGGAAAAATTAAATATGGTGTGTTTGGGAGATGGGAAATATAGGCACTATTAAATAACTGTAAACACATTTCAAAAAAAATCATATGAAAATCTTCTGATATATGACACAGGCTAAAATATAAAAAAAACCTCAAGGCTACTAAATATTAACCATCTTTGAAGTCTTTGCCCAATGGAAAACACAGACTATCAAAATGTATAGGTTACTGAGAATGTTATAAATTACCCAGCCAAGCACAAAATTAAGAGCCTATTGTTAAAGACACAACACCCTTGAGTCATAGAATGTGGAGAGACAGTGGGCTCCATTGCTGAGGACAACACCCATATAGCTTATTGAACATTCATTTGTTATAAATTTCTTGGAGATATTAGGGCTACAAGGCCTAAATATAAACACAATGAAAGCAATATACAGTAATCTGATGGAAAACATCAAATTAAATGAAGAGAAACTCAAAGCAATCCATTAAATTCAGGGAAAAGACAAGTCTTCCATCATTCTCTTCAACATAGTATTTGAGTTCCTCATTTCAGCTATGTATCAGGGTGATAGTGGTTTCACAGAATGAGTTTGGAGGTGTTTCTTCTGTTTCCATTTTATAGAACAGCATGAGGAGTATTGGTATTAGCTCTTCTTTGAAAGTCTGATAGAATTCTGTGCTAAAACAACCTGTCTGTGTTTTGTTTTGTTTTCATGTTAAACTATCCCTGCAATCTTGGAATGAATACTACTTGATCATGGTGTATGATGTATTTGATGTGTTCTTGGAATTTCGATTGGCTAAGAAACACATAAAAAATGATCAATGTCATTAGTCATTAGTCATGAGAAAAATTAATAAAAAAGCAGCAGCGTGTTATATATGTATATTTACATTATATATATGTGTGTGTGTACATATACTTATATGTCTATATATGTGTGCCAATATATAGATCACTGTCATTGTTAATTTTAAATGGAAGACAATTTCAAAAATAAATTCAGCAACTGTAAAATTTGGAAAAGAATGAATATCAAAACTACTCTGAAATTACATCTTACACATAGCAGAATGGCTAAGATCAAAAATTTATAGCACAGGGTGAGATTTTGAAGAAAGTGGGACTTTCCTTGATGAGAGTGCCAACTTGTACAACCACTTTGGAAATCACTATGGTGCTTTCTCAGAAAATTGAGAATAACTTTACATTAAAACCAAGGTATACCACTCCTGTGCATTTACCCAAAAGATGCTCCACCATGAAACAAGGACACTTGTTCAACTATGTTCACAGCAGTTTTTTTTTTTTCCTTAATAGCCAGAAATTGGAAACAACACAGATGTCCCTGAACCAAAGAATGGATACATAAATTGTGGTACATTTACACCATGGACTACTACTCAGCTATTAAAAACAAATAAACCATGAAATCTACAGACAAATGGATGGAATTAGACAAAATTATCTTGTGTGAGGTAACCCAGAACCATAAATACATGCATGGTATATACTAACTTATAAGTAGCTCAGTCTCCATGTGGTCTCTTAGTAAGGGGAACAGGATCAGTCTCTGACATGGATTCTGTTTCTTGTTCCTCAATCACTTACTCCGGGAAAGGTGGTCTGGCCAGGCCACAGAGGAAGAGGAGGCAGCCAGTCTTGCTGAGACTTGATAGGCTGGGGTCAGTTCATAGAGGAGGAAGTCCCCTTTTTCTGAGGACTTAGGGAGAGAGATATAAAGGAAAGAGGGAAAGAGGATGGTCCCAGGATGAGATGAGATAGGGGGCTACAATCAGAATGTGAAATGAATAAATTAAAAATAATTAAAGAAAAATACAGGATTTCAAGGGGATACAAATCAGAAGGAAGAAGTTAAAGTATCACTATTCTCAGATAATATGACAATATACATAATTGACCCCAAAACCCTACCAGGGATCTTCCACAGCTAATAAACACCTTCAGCAAAGTGGTGAGATACAAAATTAACTCAGTCAGTTGCCCTCCTGTGTACAAATGACAAAAGAGATGAGAAAGAAGTTAGAGAAATAACATCCTTCACAATAGCCATATAAAATATCTCTATGTAAGTCTAAACAAACAAATTAAATACCTGAATGGCAAGAACTTCAAGTCTCTGAAAAAAGAAATTAAAGAGGATATCAACATGGAAAGAACTCCCATATTCATGGATCTGTAGGATCAGCATAGTAAAAATGGCCATCTTACCAAAAGCAATCTACAGATTCAATGCAATCTCCATCAAAATACCAGTGCAATTTTTTATTGATCTTAAACAATTCTCAACTTTATATGGAAAAAGGAAAATCCAGAATAGCTAAAACAAACCTGTATCCTAAAAGATCTTCTGGATATATCTCTACCCCAATCTCAAGATCTACTATAGAGAAACAGTAAATAAAATCTACACAGTACTAGGATGGAAACAGGACAGTGGATCAATGTAATTGAATTGAAGATGCAGAAATAAACACACACACCTATGGACACTTGATTTTTGACAAAAGAACCAAAGCTATACAATGGGAAAAAGACAGCATCTTCAACAAATGGTGCTGGTCCAACTAGATGTCTACATGAAGAAAAATGCAAATAGATCCATATTTATTACCCTTCACAAAACTAAAGTCTAAGTAGATCAAAGACCTCAAAATAACACCAGATAACACTAAATATACTAGAAGAAAACTGGGGGAAAGCCTTAAACTTATTGGCACAGGATAAAACTTCCTGAACAGGAAACCAATAGCCCAGGCTCTAAGATGAACAATTAATCAATGGGACCTCATGAAACTGAAAAGATTCTGCAAAGCTAATGACACTGTTAATAGAACAAAATTACAGCCTAGAAACTGGAAAAGATTTTTCCCAGTGTGCTTTTTTATGAGGTTGTTTTAGGTTTTATCAGGCCAGGAAATCTCTTACTTCTTATTAAGTACCTGTAATTCCGTTTCTATTTATTCTTCTTTTTTTTATGTCTTTTTTTTAATTTTTCTTTTTAGTTACATTTTGTTAACTCTGTGTCCCAGCTGTATCCCGCTCCCTCATTCCCTCCCCAACCCCACACTCCCTCCCTGGTCTCCTCCCTGCCCCTTTCCAAGTCCATTGATAGGGGAGGACCTCCTCCCCTTTCATCTGACCCTGTTTTATCAGGTATCTTCAGGGCTGGCTTCAAAGTCCTCCTCTGTGGCCTAACAGACTGCTCCTCCCCTGGGGGGGTGTCAAACAGCCTGCCCTTGAGATCCTGTTAGAAATAGTCCGTGTTCCCCTTACTTTGGAAAACTACTTGGTTACTGAGCTACCACAGGCCACATCCGAGCAGAAGTTCTAGGTTATATCCATAGATGGTCCTTGGTAGAGTGTCAGTCTCAGAAAAGACCCTGTGCCCAGATATATTTGGTCCTTGTAGAGCTCCTATCCTTTCCATATCATACTAACTTCCCTTCTTTCATATGATTCCCTGCACTCTGCCGAGGGTTTGGTTATGAGTCTTAGTGTCTGCTTTGAAACACTGCTAGGTAGAGTCTTTCAGATGCCTTTTGTGGTAGACTCCTGTCATAAGTTCAA
>NW_026591524.1:11087-11534 GCF_907164565.1 Psammomys obesus | reverse complement strand
AACATGGTTGAGCAAATGTCCTTTTTGTGTACTTGAGCCTCTTTTGGGTATATGCCTAGGAGTGGTATGGCTGGATCTTGAGGAAGCGCTATTCCTAGTTGTCTGAGAAAGCGCCAGATTGATTTCCAGAGTGGTTGTACCAGTTTACATTCCCACCAGCAGTGGAGAAGGGTTCCCCTTTCTCCACAACCTCTCCAGCATGTGTTGTCCCTTGAGATTTTCATCTTGGCCATTCTGATGGGTGTAAGGTGAAATCTCAGGGTTGTTTTGATTTGCATTTCCCTAATGGCTAATGAGGTTGAGCATTTCTTTAAGTGCTTCTCTGCCATTCGATATTCCTCTGCAGAGAATTCTCTCTTTAGCTCTGTTCCCCATTTTTTAAGTGGATTACTTGGTTTGATGCTTTTCAGCTTCTTTAGTTCTTTATATATATTGGATATGAGTCCT
>NW_026591524.1:0-10987 GCF_907164565.1 Psammomys obesus | reverse complement strand
TTTAAGTGCTTCTCTGCCATTCGATATTCCTCTACAGAGAATTCTCTCTTTAGCTCTGTTCCCCATTTTTTAAGTGGATTACTTGGTTTATTGCTTTTCAGCTTGTTTAGTTCTTTATATATATTGGATATGAGTCCTCTGTCAGATAAAGGGTTGGTGATGATTCTTTCCCAATCTGTAGGCAGTCGCTTTGTTTTGATGACGGTGTCCTTTGCTTTACAGAAGCTTTTCAATTTCATGAGGTCCCATTTATTGATTGTTGCTCTTAGAGCCTGTGCTGTTGGTGTTTTGTTCAGGAAGTTTTCTCCTGTACCAATGAGTTCTAGGGTATTCCCCACTTTTTTTTCTAGCCGATTTAATGTGTCTGGTTTTATGTTGAGGTCTTTGATCCACTTGGACTTCAGTTTTGTGCAGGGTGATAAGTATGGATCTATTTTCATTTTTCTACATGTAGACATCCAGTTGGACCAGCACCATTTGTTGAAGATGCTATCTTTTTTCCATTGTATGGTTTTGGTATCTTTGTCAAAAATCAGTTGTCCGTAAGTGTGTGGCTTTATTTCTGGGTCTTCTGTTCGATTCCATTGATCCACCATTCTTTTTCTATGCCAGTACCATGCAGTTTTTATAACTGTTGCTCTATAGTACAGCTTGAGATCAGGGATGGAGATACCTCCAGAAGATCTTTTATTGTAGAGGATTGTTTTAGCAATTCTCGGTTTCTTGTTATTCCATACGAAGTTGAGAATTTTTCTTTCCAGGTCTGTAAAGAATTGTGTTGGCAATTTGATGGGAATTGCATTAAATCTGTAGATTGCTTTTGGTAAGATGGCCATTTTTACTATGTTAATCCTGCCAAGCCATGAGCATGGGAGATCTTTCCATCTTCTCATATCTTCCTCTAATTCTTTCTTCAGAGACTTGAAATTTTTTTTTCATACAAGTCTTTGACTTGCTTGGTTAGGGTTACACCAAGGTACTTTATGTCATTTGTGGCTATTGTGAATGGTGTTTTTTCTCTAATTTCTTTCTCAGCCCTTGTGTCTTTTCAACCAAAATTAATAAAAAGAGATGAGGAAGGACACTTCATACTCATCAAGGGAAAATTCCACCAGGAAGACATCACAATCCTGAACATCTATGCCCCAAATACAAGAGCACCCACATTTGTAAAAGAAACATTGATAAAATTTAAACCACATATAGATCCCCACACATTAATAGTGGAAGACTTCAACACCCCACTCTCAACAAAGGACAGGTCAACAAAACATAAATTAAACAAAGAAACAATATCTCTGACAGAGGTCATGAATCAAATGGACCTCACAGACATTTACAGAACTTTACACCCAAACACAAAAGAATTTACCTTCTTCTCAGCACCTCATGGAACCTTCTCCAAAACAGACCATATAGTTGGTCAGAAAGCAAGCCTCAACAGATACAAGAAGACTGAAATAATCCCTTGTATCCTGTCTGATCACCATGGAATAAAGCTAGACTTCAACAACAACAGAAATAGCAAAAAGCCTACACACACATGGAAACTGAACAACTTGTTACTAAATGACAGCTGGGTCAGGGAAGAAATAAAGAAAGAAATTAAAGCCTTTCTAGAACTCAATGAAAATGAAGACACAACATACCCTAACTTGTGGGACACAATGAAAGCAGTGCTAAGAGGAAAGTTCATAGCACTAAGTGCCTTCAAGAAGAAATTTGAGACAGCTCATTCAAGCAACTTAATGGCCCACTTAAAAACCCTAGAAAAAGAAGAAGCAGACACACCAAAAAGGAGTAGATGGCTGGAAATAATCAAACTCAGGGCTGAAATCAATCAATTAGAAACAAATAAAATAAAACAATTCAAAGAATCAATGAAACCAAGAGCTGGTTCTTTGAGAAAATCAACAAGATCGACAAACCCTTAGCCAAGCTAACTAAAAGGCAGAGAGACACCACCCAAATCAACAAAATCAGAAATGAAAGGGGTGACATAACTACAGACACTGAGGAAATCCAATCATTAGGACTTACTTCAAAAGTCTATACTCAACAAAATTTGAAAATCTAAATGAAATGGACAATTTTCTTGATCGATTTGACTTACCAAAGCTGAATCAGGACCAGGTAAATCAATTAAATAGTCCTATATCCCCCCAAAAAATAGAAGCAGTCATCAAAAGTCTCCCATCCAAAAAAAGCCCAGGACCAGATGGCCTCAGCGCAGAATTCTACCAGACCTTCAAAGAAGAGCTAACTCCAATTCTCTTCAAACTATTCCACAAAATAGAAACAGAAGGAATATTACCAAACTCTTTCTATGAAGCCACAGTCACCTTGGTACCTAAACCTCATAAAGACTCAACAAAGAAAGAGAATTTCAGGCCAATCTCCCTTATGAACATCGATGCAAAAATACTTAACAAAATACTTGCAAACCGAATCCAAGAACACATCAAAGATATTATCCACTATGACCAAGTAGGCTTCATCCCAGGTATGCAGGGGTGGTTCAATATACGGAAATCCATCAATGTGATCCACCATATTAACAAACTGAAAGAAAAAAAACCACATGATAATCTCCCTAGATGCTGAAAAAGCATTTGACAAAATGCAATATCCATTCATGTTTAAAGTACTGGAGAGATCAGGGATACAAGGCACATATCTAAACATAGTAAAGGCGATATACAGCAAGCCTATAGCCAACATCAAACTGAACGGAGAGAAACTTAAAGCAATCCCACTGAAATCAGGGACAAGACAAGGCTGCCCACTCTCTCCATATCTCTTCAACATAGTGCTGGAAGTCCTTGCTAGAGCAATAAGACAGTTGAAGGAGATCAAGGGGATACAGATGGGAAAGGAAGAAGTCAAATTATCACTATTTGCAGATGATATGATAGTATACATGAGTGACCCCAAAAACTCTACCAGGGAACTCCTACAGCTGATAAACACCTTCAGCAAAGTGGCCGGATACAAAATTAACTCAAAAAAATCAGTAGCACTCCTGTATAATCCCAGTGTCTTATAGAGAATTAGACTTACAGTAATACTGCCAGGTTGGACAGCAAAAGCAGAGATATTACAAGGTAGAAAGTGGTCTTTGGACTTGCAAATGTTTGAGTATAAATGCATCCTTCATACCATGAAGGAAGAGAAACAGTGACAGCAGAATCAGGGACTTAGCAAAGATGCTCACCTTGGCCATCGTTCTTAATCTTCCCCAAGAATGTCAGGTGAATTCTTCTGGAGAATTCTCTCAGCGCCTCCTGTACTTAGCTTCTTCAGCATGTGTAAGTGAAGAGGTCTCATCCTTTCTCCCAGATTTCAAGCTGATATGAATAAGGGTATCTGATGTTCATACCCATTAAAAACACATGGGAAGCACTGTGTATGTGGTAAATCCTCAGCAACATGGCAAGTTTCACTATCAGTATGATGCACAAAAGTAAACAGATGTCAAAGACAATATTTACAAGATGCAATTAAGCACAACATGTTTACTCGGGGTTTTATAAATAAACCTGTTTGTCTGTGTGTAATTTAGAATTTAGTGGAACCATAACTAGATGGCCTGAAATTACGGGCTGGATTATTTTGGCCATAGTAGCTATTGTACTGTTTTTTGTTTTGTTTTGTTTTGTTTTGTTTTGTTTTGTTTTGTTTTGTTTTTTAGCTTCTGATACTCCATCAGTCATTATGATAAGCTCTTCCGATTTGATTTATAAAACATGTGTTTTCAATTAGAGGCCCACACAGCTAAACTTCCCTGTCATAGCTGCTCATTATATATGCTGTATCAAGTTCAGCCAAGACTTGAAGTTTCCTTTCCTCTCCCCAACCTGTGAAAACTGACTTAAATATGTTTACAAAATTAAAAGCTCTGGAACAGGATATACATACATTCAAACATGCACACATTCACACATAACATAGTTTTCTCAGAAAAAGAAACCTACACTGACACCTACAGTATTAATTTGCTTAATCATAAAAAGAGACTCAGTGTGAAAAATATTTTAACAACTATTTAACATCTTAATGTATCATTCACTGAAAATGACTTTTTGATGAACACCATCATTCCATGTAACTTAGAGAAAATGTTTTGGTGTGCTTCCATCTCAAAGGACCTACAGGAAACTTGTTTCTCCCTTGCCACAGATAAGCCCCTTTCATATAGTGTAGTGCCTGCGTGTGACCTGTGCACATACTTCCACACACTTTAATTCATTCTTTGATACTTATAATGCCAGACACGGTGGAAAGGAGGTGTAATTGTTATGTTTGGTAGGAGAGCTTCCACAAGAAGACCAAGCATGTGCCTTTTCCCCAGGCAAATGTTTTCCTGAGTCCCTGCACGCAGAAGGCATGTTTACACTTTAGATGTTATAGGCAAAGTTCAGCGATATTTCAGCATGTTGTTCTGCTTCAGATTTTTCATCTCACATTTTACTACTGTGTAATGATAGTGTTCTAAAGGTCAGCTCTCAATCCTGACACATGAATGGGAAGGTCGTTGAAGGATTTATTCCACAGCGTTTTCCATGCCGTGCCCAACTATTGAATGGCGTCACTATGTGAAGTCTCTCAGACTGTCTGTTTAGAAATTCTAAATACTTATTTAAATAATATCTCAGTTCTTTACTGGCTCTCTAAAAAACACATTAGAAAAGTTCCTTAGAATTCAGAAATTTAAAAAGTTACAGTGATTCATTTGAAAACAGATATTTACTGTAAGAATATTTTACATTTTTATTAAGCTCCAGTTAATTGTAAATTTAATTTTTTTCATCTCCTGAAAAATGAGACATTAAGAAAACCCCCCACAATAATCAGTCAGCATTCTATGGTTACCAAGGTGAGACTCATTACATGCACTAACCTTTAAATTCAGACAGTAGTAGAAGAAAAAGGCATGCTGGAATCAGTTCTTAAGCAACACTGAAGATAAGATGGAAGGCAATATTTCTAGACTTTCATGTAGAAATGACAGAGGAAATAGTGAATAATGTTTATTTGTTGCTAGATAAAAACCATAAACATGCATTAAATTACTCTCAGGTTCCAAGACCAAGAGCCAGCTAAACTCAAACATGGGGTTGATCGCTCTAACTTCAACTTTGTGTGTGTGTGTCAGTTCCAGAAAGTGTGGAAGTCACTTAATTGGCACTCTGAAAATGGCTCTTTGATCTAATTGGTATAATTACTGAGAGGTAGACACAGTCTAATATATTTAAATGACTCAAGCCAATTGGCTCCCGGAATGTTTATTGATAAGCTTATCCACACCACTGTTTGACTACAGATCAATAACAACCTTCAGATAGACTAATAGACTTCCCTCCATGCGAGTAGTTAATAAAGAAAATACTGCAAGTTTGTTCTATGGTTTTTGTCCATATAGGTCAAGATTGGAAACTTAGCCAAAAGGTGGACTCTTTTCAACTATACTTATCTTAACTGGCCTGAATAGATGCTATTTAACAAATGCTGGTGATAAAAACATAAATAAATAATTATACTTTCACATGCCTTTATCATAATCTGCCCTATGATATCAACCTATTGGGTTTTTGGTTGCAATGCCTCGTGAAAAAAAAGTTAAAAATTATTATCAGTGCCTTTTCTTTCCGTTGGTGAGAGAGATGGATGTTTTACTCATGAAAGTTATGAGGTGGAAAGAATAGCTATTTCGTTTTGTTTTTCAGTTTTGACATGACATAAATTTCAGTGGAGACCTTAGAGATTCATAGTAAAGAAAATGAAATAAAGTTTTGACAGAATTTTTCTTTAGAAAAGCATCATTATTTTCAAGTTTCTCACAGAATTGTTTATCCTGTTTTCAGCATTTTGTTGTGTTGTAGTAATCTGGAATTCTCTCTAACATAGGCATTAAAGCAATGAGAAGTGTGAGAACAGAGGTAAACATAGGAGCTGTGAATTTTCAGGGTGTCTGGATATTGGCCTTCCAGATGGATTACTTTGTCTTCGCTGCAATCCTTTGTATGCTTAGTCCGTCTTCATCTATGAGGAAGTATTCTGTATATTTCAATTGTTTTAATTATTTTCTGTGGATAATAAAATTATGTAACAGTTTTATTTCATGTCTGGCATTAATTACAATGATTATATTATGTTTGAGAGCACATTATCGTGTCTTTTAGGTATGCAACATGAAATTATTGCTGTGATGAGACAAATTAACAAACCTTTGAACACACAGTATGGAAAGAGCTCCTTTAATCTATTCATTCAGCAAATCTCCTGAATGCAGTATAGCATTTTTAACTAAATGTTTTATGGTGTATATTGCTTCCTTTGACTTCTTCACTCAGATATTTTCTATGTGCAAACGTCCATATTACCAAGCCTGACCATGTTAACCTCCTTTTAATATGTATATATTTTTCATTTTCAGCTGGCACAATTATCACATAGTGGGAGGTGATGTGCTAATTTTCAATACATATATATATTTATCTTTATTTTTGTAGGTAAAACTCAAAATCTTCCATATTGGCTATTCTGAAATATACAATTAATTGTTGTGGACTACAATTACTCTACTGAGACACAGAACCTAAGAGCGGAGACTTCGTGGCCCCTTTGTACACTTTAGCCAGCTTCATCTCACGCTTCCCTCTTCATCTTTCACCATTGCTTTTTTGTTTGTTTGTTTGTTTGTTTGTTTGTTTTTATTTTGCTTTTTCAGACAAAGTTTCTCTGGTAGCCTTAGCTGTCCTGGATTTACTTTGTAGATTAGGCTAGCCTCAAACTCACAGCGACATGCCTGCCTCTGCCTCCTCTACTGCTGGAATTACAGGCTTATGACAGCATGTCTTACTAACATTGCATATTTTAACATTGTTTAAGATTCTGCATGTAAGTGAGATCTGAAATATATTCTGCAATGTTTCTACCTTATCTAATTCTTTACCCACAATGAAATTTCATGTGACCCCCGACACATTTATGTATATGTGATAGATGGTTATATGTGTGTATAATGAACATTCTGTGTATGTGTATGTGGTTATTTTATCCATTGAGGGATACCTATGCTGTTTTCACATCATTAGTCTCATAAGCAGTGCTTAAAAGAAGATTGTTGTTGAGTAATTTTCCATGTTTTTACAATGTGATCATTCGTTTCCTTCTTCATAAATCTAAATCATCTAAATTTCTGCAACAGAGCTGAGGGCTCCTTTCGTTCTATGTACCGTGACAGCATTTGTCTCTTGTCTTTTTGCCAAGAGTTCTCCTGATGGTTTAAGATGGTATTTTGTGATAATTTTAATTGCATTTTACTAATGATGAGAGATGTGAAGAATGCTCACATGGCCAACTGGTAAACTTTAGGTTACATTTGCAGAAATGTCTTTCAGAGTCTCTGTCAATTTTGCTTTCTTATTGGCTTTTGTGTCTTACCTGCAGTTTTGAGGGAAATAAAATCAAAGTTGAAGGCATCACATTTTCTAATTTAAAAATATATTAGAACGCTTATAGTAATCAAATGTCTATGCTGCTAACAATAAATTTCAAAGCAACAAGATTACTCCATACTTATGTACCAGGAAATGACCGTTTAATCATATAATCAACCAATTTTGATGAAGGCTCCAGACAAACAATAAGGTAAATATTTTTACTTTAGTAGGATACTGTTTCACACATACAAGAATGACAGTATAGTTTTTTTTTTTTTTTTCTTTACACAATCATAGAAATCAAGTCAAAGCAGATAGAAAACCTCAGCACAACTCTCGGAACCATCAAACTCCTTGGAGAGAAGACAGACAGATTCCCTAGATATTAGTGTTGATAATAACTGCCTGGATATCAAATTAAAAGCTCCATCAAGAAAAGTAAAAGTAAAAGAAGTGACTGATTAAAAGTCTCTTTTACAACAAAGGGAAAGAAAAGGTGGAAAGGTGACAAACTGAGTGAGAAGAAATATTGACAAAAAGAGGATGCTTTCTAGTTTTATACAGAGCTCTGTTCAATAGCCAGCAAATGGACACAAAACAAGACACAGGATATCCCAGAGTTGGACTGGCAGTTACCCTCAGCCTCCTCCACACCACACTTTAAAAGTGTTTAATTATATGCAATGCTATCCCTACTGTTGCTACCTGACAATGTACATGCTTCCCATTGATAGTTGATACATGATTTGAACCCTTAATTGGGTTATCACTCATCCAATTTATTTTTTCATATCAAATTCTAGTATACCAGTGTATATGAAGCCTTTTTATTTTAATTGAAATCCAATTGTGGGTATCTTATATTATTCTTTTATAGAAGTTTCCATCCTAAGATTGAATGGTTTAATTCAAGCTTAGAGGAGGATAATATTGTTCCCTATTTAGTATTTTAGTGGATACAAAACAGTCCATTAAAATGAGATCCAAGTGTTCATTTTTGGATTATTATTATTAAAATTCTGAGTATTTTTTATTTTTGAAATTCTTCTCTCAGATAAGCAATCTAGAAGATACATACATACATATATGAATTGGATCTGTATTTTATAAGTTCGCTGTTGAGTATGGAGACTGTGTGACACACTCATTTGTATTTGTGTGTGTGTGTGTGTGTGATAGGTAATGTTCAATTACTGGGGAAGATCAAGAAACTTACAATTTATACAGAATTCACTCCCAAAGAGAAATTTAAAAAATATTTCTGATTAGACAACCAAAAAATTGCTTAAATACATATTTTTGTAGTAAAAATATTTCCATGCCTAGAAATTAGGTATTTTAGTCTTGAATCTGCTGTAAACCATGAAAAAGAAAAGATAAACATTGGAGACGTTATTTAAGAAAAAAATTGGAATTGTATAGATAGTATGCTCAATATAAATATACTGTATTGATCTTTGCACCTAGTAAATTAGAATTTTAAGATATCAATAGTCTAGACTCAGTACCAAAACAACATAAAGCAGAAACTACCTTGAATTTTTCTACCCACTGTTAAAAGGGCAGGGTAAGCTGATGACATTAGCATTTGTTGAACTTTACTCTCTGCAAAGCTGAGGTCTTGCACATCACAGCAGGCTCCGTTGTCTTCATGTTGATAATACTCTCAATTCACCCCTAGAGGTAAGGAAAAGAAATCACTTACCCAGATTTCTTCCTTTTTGGATGAAGATCTGGTGGCCAGAATGGTTGTAAAATTCAATTCTACCTTAAGATGCATACCCTTCACACATAATTATTACTTTAAATTATATTGGTTATATTTTATCTTTTCAAGTTCACAAGGAACTCAAATATATTCACTACACACTTCAGGTTTTGTTGAAGAATATAAACAATGTTAATGAATTTTCTTGATAATTAGCAACATTTCATTTCAAAATTCAAGGGACAGTGATAAAAGTCATTCTATGAAATAAAAAATCCTATCATCTTAATATGTAACTTAATTGTAGATGTTCCTTCAAATCAGCTAAGACTGTATTTTAACACACATAATTAACTCTATTAAAGAGAGAAGATATGAACTAAATTACTGAATCTCCATTATAAATTCAAACAATAAAACTCCATAATGCACCCAAGTTAGAAATTTTTTGGCAGTTTTTTTTCTTTTTATTATTATTATTAATTACACTTTATTCATTTTATATTCCCCCATAAGCCCCTCCCTCCTCCCCTCCCGATCCCACCCTTCCTCCCCTTTCTGCATGCATACCGCTCCCCAAGTCCACTGATAGGGGAGGTCCTCCTCTCCTTCCTTCTGATCTTAGTCTATGAGATCACATCAGGAATGGCTGCATTGTCTTCTTCTGTGGCCTGGTAAGGCTGTTCCCCCCTCAGGGGGAAGTGATCAACGAGCAGGCCAATCAGATTATGTCAGAGGCAGTCCCTCTTCCCATTACTATGTAATCCACTTGGACAATGAACTGCCATGGGCTACATCTGTGCAGAGGTTCTAGGTTATCTCCACGAATAGTCCTTGGTTGGAGTATGAGTCTCTGGGAAGTTCCCTGTGTTCAATTTTTCTTGTTGCTCTCCTTGTGGAGTTCCTGTCCTCTCCAGCTCTTGCTATTTCCCACTTCTTTTTTTTTTTTTTTTTTTTTTTTTAGTTTTTCTGGAGAGTGTTCTTCTTTTTTTTAATATTTTATTATTTACACTTTATTCATTTTATATCCCCCCAAAAGCCCCTCCCTCCTCCCCTCCCGATCCTACCCTCCCTCCCCTTTCTGCATGCATGTCACTCCCCAAGTCCACTGATAGGGGAGGTTTTCCTCTTCTTTCTGATCTTAGTCTATCAGTTCTCATCAAAAGTGGCTGCATTGTCCTCTACTGTGGCCTGGTAAGGCTGCTCCCCCCTCAGGGGGAAGTGATCAAAGAGCAGGCCAATCAGATTATGTCAGAGGCAGTCCCTCTTCCCATTACTATGTAACCCACTTGGACACTGAACTGCCATGGGCTACACCTGTGCAGGGGTTCCAGGTCATCTCCACGAATAGTCCTTGGTTGGAGTATGATTTTCTGGGAAGTTCCCTGTGTTCAATTTTTCTTGTTCTGTTGCTCTCCTTGTGGAGTTCCTGTCCTCTCCAGCTCTTACTATTTCCCACTTCTTACATAGAATTCCATTCACTCTGTCTGACCGTTGGCCATCAGGCTCAGCATCTGCTTTGATAGTCTGCAGGGCAGAGGCTTTCAGAGGCCCTCTGTGGCAGGTTCCTAGTTTGTTTCCTGTTTTCTTCTTCTGGCTTTCAGAGGCCCTCTGTAGCAGGTTCCTAGGTTGTTTCCTGTTTTCTTCTTCTGATGTCCATCCTCTTTGCCTTTCAGGATGGGGATTGAACATTTTAGTTAGGGTCCTCTCTTTTGCTTAGTTTGTTTAGATGTACAGATTTTAGTGGGTTTATTCTATGTTGTATGTTTATATGAGTGAGTATATATCATGCGTGTCTTTTTGCTTCTGGGACAACTCACTCAGGATGATCCTT
>NW_026591523.1:0-3720 GCF_907164565.1 Psammomys obesus | reverse complement strand
AGATGTATAGATTTTAGTAGGTTACTCCTATGTTATATGTCTATATGAGTGAGTATATACCCTGTGTGTCTTTCTGCTTCTGGGACAGCTCACTCACGATGATCTTTTCCATGTCCCACAATTTACCTGCAAATTTCATGATTTCTTTATTTTTCATTGGTGAGTAATACTCCATTGTGTACTACTCACAATGTATATTGTGATGTATATTTATAATGTATATTTATAATGTAAATTGTGTATACTCCACAATTTCTGCATCCATTCTTCAGGTGAGGGGCATCTGGGCTGTTTCCAGCTTCTGGCTATTACAAATGAAGCTGCTACAAACATGGTTGAGCAAATGTCCTTATTGTGTACGTGGGTCTCTTCTGTATATTTGCCTAGGAGTGGCATGGCTGGATCTTGAGGAAGAACTATTAATATTTGTCTGAGAAAGAGCCAGATTGCTTTCCAGAGTGGTTGTACAAGTTTACATTCCCACCAGCAGTAGAGGAGGGTTCCCCTTTCTCCACAACCTCTCCAGCATGTGTTGTTACTTGAGTTTTTGATCTTGGCCATTCTGATGGATGTAAGGTGAAATCTCAGTATCCTTTTGATTTGCATTTCCCTAATGGCTAATGTCGTTGAGCATTTCTTTAAGTGTTTCTCTGCCATTTGATATTCCTCTACAGAGAATTCTCTGTTTAGCTCTGTTCCCCATTTTTTAATTGGATTACTTGGTTTGCTGCTTTTCAGCTTCTTTAGTTCTATATATATACTGGATATTGGCCTTCTGTCAGAAAAAGGGTTGGTGAAGATTCTTTCCCAATCTGTAGGCATTCGTTTTGTTTTGATGACAGTGTCCTTTGCTTTACAGAAGCTTTTCAGTTTCATGAGGTCCCGTTTATTGATTGTTGCTCTTAGAGCCTGTGCTGTTGGTGTTCTGTTCAGGAAGTTGTCTCCTGTACCAATGAGTTCTAGGGTTTTCCCCACTTTTTCTACTAGCCGATTTAATGTCTCTGGTTTTATGTTGAGGTCTTTGATCCACTTGGATTTTAGTTTTGTGCAGGGTGATAAGTATGGATCTATTTGCATTTTTCTATGTGTAGACATCCAGTTAGACCAGCACCAATTTTTGAAGATGCTATCTTTTTTTCCATTGTATGGTAGCTGTAACTTCTTAATTCTTGGTGAATTACAATGTGTAATTTCCTTTTAATTTACCTCCTTTGCATCATTTCTCACATCCTGTCACATATATCTGGAATTTGAGATTGTCTTGTTATATGTCCTCATTTCAAAGGAGGAAATTTTCTCCTGGTAAATTTTTGTAGAGTAATTCTTTGCATCAAAAATATCGGCTTAGATTTTCCACATCTTACTATTACAACCCCTCCGTAGCCTGCTTATAACAAAGCCAAATTTACTACAAATGTGGAAAATACAAACTGTGAGCTATGTTTCATCTGATATAGGTTCCTTTCACCATTTAGGTAAGAAATTCCCTATGAGGAGCACACAGGATCACACAAATATATTTGGCTGTAAATGTGAGACATTCAAAGGTTGCCCATAAGTCTCAATATCTACATTGATAGTCTGCAGGGCAGAGATTTTCAGAGGTCCTCTGTGTCAGGCTCCTGACTTGTTCCCTCTTTTCTCCTTCTTCTGATGTCCAGCTTCTTTGCCTTTCTGCATAGGAATTGAACATTTTATCAAGAGTCCTCCCTCTTGATTAGTTTCTTTAGGTGTACAGATTTTAGTAGGTTTATCCTATATTATATGTCTATATGAGTGAGTATATACCGTGTGCATCTTTCTGCTTCTGGGATATCTCACTCAGGATGATCTTTTCCAGATCCCACCATTTACCTGCAAATGTCGTGATTTCCTTTTTTTTTTTTTTTTTTTTATTGCTGAGTAATATTCCATTGTGAAGATATACCACAATTTGTGCATCCATAGCTCCACTGAGGGGCATCTGGGCTGTTTCTAGCTGCTGGCTATTACAAATAACGCTGCTACAATCATGTTTGAGCAAATATCCCTATTGTGTACTTGAGAATCTTTTGGATATATGCCTAGGAGTGGTATAGCTGGGTCTTGAGGAAGCGTTATTCCTAGTTGTCTGAGAAGGTGCCAGATTGCTTTCCAGAGTGGTTGTACAAGTTTATATTCCCACCAGCAGTGTAGGAGGGTTCCCCTTTCTCCACAATCTCTCCAGCATGTGTTGTCTCTTGAGTTTTTTTATCTTAGCCATTCTGATGGGTGTAAGGTGAAATCTTAGCGTCGATTTGCATTTCCCTGATGGTAATGAGCTTGAGCATTTCCAATTTTTAACTGGATTACTTGGTTTGCTGCTTTTCAGCTTCTTTAGTTCTATATATATATACTGGATATTAGCCCTCTGTCAGATATAGGGTTTGTGAAGATCTTTTCCCAATCTGTAGGCTGTCGTTTTGTTCTGAGGACAGTATCAGACAGCTTTTCAGTTTCATGATGATAAGTTTCAGGGTGATAAGTATGGCTCTATTTGCATTTTTCTACACGTAGACTTCCAGTTAGACCAGCGAGCAGGAAATCTTAGGAAAGAAGTGGGAAATAGTAAGATCTGGAGAGGACAGGATCTCCATAAGTAGAGCAACAGAACCAAAAAATCTGAGCACAGGAATCTTTCCTGAAACTGTTATTCCAACCAAGGACTATGCATGGAGATAACCTAAGACCCCTGCACATATGTAGCCCATGGCAGTTCAGTATCCAAGTGTGTTCCATTGTAATAGGAACAGGGACTGTCTCTGACATGAACTGATTGCCCTGCTCTTTAATTTCCTCCCTCTGAAGGGGAAGCAGCATTACCAGGCCACACAAGAAGAAAATGCAGCCAATCCTGATGAGACCTAATTGAGTAGGATCAGAAGGAAGGAAAAGAAGTCCTCCCTATCACTGGACTTGGGAAGGGGCATGTAGCCAGAGGTTGGAGGAAGGGAGAGATTGGGATGGGAGGAGGGAGGGAACCACGGGGGGAATACAAAGTGAGTAAAGTGTAATTAATAAAGAAAAATAAAATTAAAAAAAAGTGAGGCATTCAATCATTATAAGTTCTTTTCAAAGGAACAGAAGAACCTCTAAACATGGACATTTTCTTTTCTTTTAATTTTATTAATTACACTTTGTATTCACTCACAAGCCTCTCCCTCTTCTCCTCCTGGTCCTACCCTCCCTCCCCCTTTATTCATGCATGTCTCTCCCCAAGTCCACTGATAAAGGAGGTCCTCCTCTCCTTCCTTCTGATCTTAGTCTATCAGATCACAGCAGGAGTGGCTGCATTGTCATCTTCTGTGGCCTGGCAAGGCTGCTCCCCCCTCAGGGGGAGGTGATCAAAGAGCAGGCCAATCAGATTATGTTAGAGGCAATCCCTCTTCCCATTACTATGTAACCCACTTGGACACTAAACTGCCACGGGCTACATTTGTGCAGGGGTTCTAGGTTATCTCCATGAATGGTCCTTGGTTGGAGTATGAGTCTCTGGGAAGAACCCTGTGATCAAATTTTCTGGATCTGTTGCTCTCCTTGTGGGGTTCCTGTTCTTTCCAGATCTTACTATTTCCCACTTCTTCCATAAGATTCCATGCACTCTGCCCAACAGTTGGCCATAAGTCTCAGCATCTGCTTTGATAGTCTGCAGGGCAGAGCCTTTCAGAGACCCTCAGTGGCAGGTTCCTAAGTTGTTTCATG
>NW_026591522.1:0-3720 GCF_907164565.1 Psammomys obesus | reverse complement strand
AGATGTATAGATTTTAGTAGGTTACTCCTATGTTATATGTCTATATGAGTGAGTATATACCCTGTGTGTCTTTCTGCTTCTGGGACAGCTCACTCACGATGATCTTTTCCATGTCCCACAATTTACCTGCAAATTTCATGATTTCTTTATTTTTCATTGGTGAGTAATACTCCATTGTGTACTACTCACAATGTATATTGTGATGTATATTTATAATGTATATTTATAATGTAAATTGTGTATACTCCACAATTTCTGCATCCATTCTTCAGGTGAGGGGCATCTGGGCTGTTTCCAGCTTCTGGCTATTACAAATGAAGCTGCTACAAACATGGTTGAGCAAATGTCCTTATTGTGTACGTGGGTCTCTTCTGTATATTTGCCTAGGAGTGGCATGGCTGGATCTTGAGGAAGAACTATTAATATTTGTCTGAGAAAGAGCCAGATTGCTTTCCAGAGTGGTTGTACAAGTTTACATTCCCACCAGCAGTAGAGGAGGGTTCCCCTTTCTCCACAACCTCTCCAGCATGTGTTGTTACTTGAGTTTTTGATCTTGGCCATTCTGATGGATGTAAGGTGAAATCTCAGTATCCTTTTGATTTGCATTTCCCTAATGGCTAATGTCGTTGAGCATTTCTTTAAGTGTTTCTCTGCCATTTGATATTCCTCTACAGAGAATTCTCTGTTTAGCTCTGTTCCCCATTTTTTAATTGGATTACTTGGTTTGCTGCTTTTCAGCTTCTTTAGTTCTATATATATACTGGATATTGGCCTTCTGTCAGAAAAAGGGTTGGTGAAGATTCTTTCCCAATCTGTAGGCATTCGTTTTGTTTTGATGACAGTGTCCTTTGCTTTACAGAAGCTTTTCAGTTTCATGAGGTCCCGTTTATTGATTGTTGCTCTTAGAGCCTGTGCTGTTGGTGTTCTGTTCAGGAAGTTGTCTCCTGTACCAATGAGTTCTAGGGTTTTCCCCACTTTTTCTACTAGCCGATTTAATGTCTCTGGTTTTATGTTGAGGTCTTTGATCCACTTGGATTTTAGTTTTGTGCAGGGTGATAAGTATGGATCTATTTGCATTTTTCTATGTGTAGACATCCAGTTAGACCAGCACCAATTTTTGAAGATGCTATCTTTTTTTCCATTGTATGGTAGCTGTAACTTCTTAATTCTTGGTGAATTACACTGTGTAATTTCCTTTTAATTTACCTCCTTTGCATCATTTCTCACATCCTGTCACATACATCTGGAATTTGAGTTTGTCTTGTTATATGTCCTCATTTCAAAGGAGGAAATTTTCTCCTGGTAAATTTTTGTAGAGTAATTCTTTGCATCAAAAATATCGGCTTAGATTTTCCACATCTTACTATTACAACCCCTCCGTAGCCTGCTTATAACAAAGCCAAATTTACTACAAATGTGGAAAATACAAACTGTGAGCTATGTTTCATCTGATATAGGTTCCTTTCACCATTTAGGTAAGGAATTCCCTATGAGGAGCACACAGGATCACACGAATATATTTGGCTGTAAATGTGAGACATTCAAAGGTTGCCCATAAGTCTCAATATCTACATTGATAGTCTGCAGGGCAGAGATTTTCAGAGGTCCTCTGTGTCAGGCTCCTGACTTGTTCCCTCTTTTCTCCTTCTTCTGATGTCCAGCTTCTTTGCCTTTCTGCATAGGAATTGAACATTTTATCAAGAGTCCTCCCTCTTGATTAGTTTCTTTAGGTGTACAGATTTTAGTAGGTTTATCCTATATTATATGTCTATATGAGTGAATATATACCGTGTGCATCTTTCTGCTTCTGGGATATCTCACTCAGGATGATCTTTTCCAGATCCCACCATTTACCTGCAAATGTCGTGATTTCCTTTTTTTTTTTTTTTTTTTTATTGCTGAGTAATATTCCATTGTGAAGATATACCACAATTTGTGCATCCATAGCTCCACTGAGGGGCATCTGGGCTGTTTCTAGCTGCTGGCTATTACAAATAACGCTGCTACAATCATGTTTGAGCAAATATCCCTATTGTGTACTTGAGAATCTTTTGGATATATGCCTAGGAGTGGTATAGCTGGGTCTTGAGGAAGCGTTATTCCTAGTTGTCTGAGAAGGTGCCAGATTGCTTTCCAGAGTGGTTGTACAAGTTTATATTCCCACCAGCAGTGTAGGAGGGTTCCCCTTTCTCCACAATCTCTCCAGCATGTGTTGTCTCTTGAGTTTTTTTATCTTAGCCATTCTGATGGGTGTAAGGTGAAATCTTAGCGTCGATTTGCATTTCCCTGATGGTAATGAGCTTGAGCATTTCCAATTTTTAACTGGATTACTTGGTTTGCTGCTTTTCAGCTTCTTTAGTTCTATATATATATACTGGATATTAGCCCTCTGTCAGATATAGGGTTTGTGAAGATCTTTTCCCAATCTGTAGGCTGTCGTTTTGTTCTGAGGACAGTATCAGACAGCTTTTCAGTTTCATGATGATAAGTTTCAGGGTGATAAGTATGGCTCTATTTGCATTTTTCTACACGTAGACTTCCAGTTAGACCAGCGAGCAGGAAATCTTAGGAAAGAAGTGGGAAATAGTAAGATCTGGAGAGGACAGGATCTCCATAAGTAGAGCAACAGAACCAAAAAATCTGAGCACAGGAATCTTTCCTGAAACTGTTATTCCAACCAAGGACTATGCATGGAGATAACCTAAGACCCCTGCACATATGTAGCCCATGGCAGTTCAGTATCCAAGTGTGTTCCATTGTAATAGGAACAGGGACTGTCTCTGACATGAACTGATTGCCATGCTCTTTAATTTCCTCCCTCTGAAGGGGAAGCAGCATTACCAGGCCACACAAGAAGAAAATGCAGCCAATCCTGATGAGACCTAATTGAGTAGGATCAGAAGGAAGGAAAAGAAGTCCTCCCTATCACTGGACTTGGGAAGGGGCATGTAGCCAGAGGTTGGAGGAAGGGAGAGATTGGGATGGGAGGAGGGAGGGAACCACGGGGGGAATACAAAGTGAGTAAAGTGTAATTAATAAAGAAAAATAAAATTAAAAAAAAGTGAGGCATTCAATCATTATAAGTTCTTTTCAAAGGAACAGAAGAACCTCTAAACATGGACATTTTCTTTTCTTTTAATTTTATTAATTACACTTTGTATTCACTCACAAGCCTCTCCCTCTTCTCCTCCTGGTCCTACCCTCCCTCCCCCTTTATTCATGCATGTCTCTCCCCAAGTCCACTGATAAAGGAGGTCCTCCTCTCCTTCCTTCTGATCTTAGTCTATCAGATCACAGCAGGAGTGGCTGCATTGTCATCTTCTGTGGCCTGGCAAGGCTGCTCCCCCCTCAGGGGGAGGTGATCAAAGAGCAGGCCAATCAGATTATGTTAGAGGCAATCCCTCTTCCCATTACTATGTAACCCACTTGGACACTAAACTGCCACGGGCTACATTTGTGCAGGGGTTCTAGGTTATCTCCATGAATGGTCCTTGGTTGGAGTATGAGTCTCTGGGAAGAACCCTGTGATCAAATTTTCTGGATCTGTTGCTCTCCTTGTGGGGTTCCTGTTCTTTCCAGATCTTACTATTTCCCACTTCTTCCATAAGATTCCATGCACTCTGCCCAACAGTTGGCCATAAGTCTCAGCATCTGCTTTGATAGTCTGCAGGGCAGAGCCTTTCAGAGACCCTCAGTGGCAGGTTCCTAAGTTGTTTCATG
>NW_026591521.1:0-1161 GCF_907164565.1 Psammomys obesus | reverse complement strand
GATAGATAGATAGATAGATAGATAGATAGATAGATAGATAGATAGATCGATCGATCTGGTATTAAAATAGAAACAGACTCTTGGGAAAAGGAGGCTAGCCGAATACTGACAAAGAATAGGAAAGATCTAAAGAATGAATACGGCCAATGTAGAGGCTGTACTTGAATGAAAATATGCTAATGAACCCTTCTCAATAAACAATCAATATTCAGTAACAGAACACCATGTATCTCTAGCAGTTCAATCACTTAAAAGTGTTAAAAATGTGTCTGATATTTAAGGTTTGAAGTAAAGCAGTATACTGGTTTGCAATGCATTTCTTCTTCCAAATTCAATAGATTTGAACTACATAAAGTTCAGATGTGACCTTATAAATTACAGCAAAGGAAGCTATTTTTTTTTTTATTTCAAGGTACAGAACATTTTTCTCCTATTTATGTTTTATTCTGTATTTAGAATCCTGACCCAGAAACATGCTTTAAAATCTCTATTGTCCTTAATAACTTAGTCCCAATTCTTGCTGCAGTGTATCCTGGTTTCCTTTTTATATGGATTGATATAGTTAATACTTAAAGTAATAATTCACATTTGTTGTAAAAAAAAACTTTTTGAATTACAGCTCTAATGAGAGAAAGTACCAAGTAAATAACATAGATCATATCTTCAACTAGATCTTAGATTAAAATTACCACTAGTAAGGAAACACACATATACACAAATAGCAAAAAACAACACCAAATGGACATGACCAGAAAAGAATATCCCTCTAAACATGATGAATAGAATGGTAAGTATGCATAAAAATTAGGTACATTGAAAGTTGAATCAGATAAAATAAATGCCACAAACAAAGGAGAATTGTCAGAAAAACAGTTTACTTCTCAATGGACATTTGCAAATCCAAAGAGCTGTAATAATATATTACAAGTGGTACGTTCTGAAGAATAATAATACAGTATCGGAGACTGTCACTTCTCTTAGTAGGGCACCCACGTGGAGACTGAGCTGATTACAGGCTGCATTTGAGCAGGAGATCTAGGTCCTCTCTGTTTGTTCTTTCGTGCATCAATCTTTGCAGTCTGCCTTGGGCCCTGCTTGTGGTTCACTGTTTTGTTTTTTTTTTTTTTTTTGTTTGTTTTGTTTTCTTTGTTGGTCTCCCTG
>NW_026591520.1:0-4733 GCF_907164565.1 Psammomys obesus | reverse complement strand
AAAATTTCTCCCTTTTCATCAAGCTTTCAGGATAATTTTTTTTTTTTTACTAATTTTAAATACAAATACAGCAATAATGCTTTCTTCAATTATTCTCTGACACTGAAGTTAGAGTTTATGAAAAGTATGATGGTAAGTCCACACAAATTCTTTGAAAAAGCTAAAATTAAGAGGAGAGTTCCTTGGTATACACAGGGTATATTAACCTTTGTAAGAAACATCAAGGGTAAAGAAAAAACTACTTTTGTCATTTTACAATGACAGCATGAGCTCTAATGTCTTCCTTTAAGGCTTTATGCTTTCCATCCTGTATTTACTTATTCACCATTTAAAACACTTGTTGCCATAGTAACATCTCTTAAAGGGAGACGATAGAAGAAAATCAAAAGTGGAACTGAGATAAGAAAATATATTGTACTTAAGAGAAAAATCACTACTTCAAACCATTATAATACATAACAATTTTCCTCTAATATTGTATTATTTTTCATATCTGAGACAGTATAATGACTGAACGACATAATGTCTTCCAATATATGGAAATTAGATATCATTATGCTGTCTCTTAAAAGAATCCTGTTTGGAAAACAAATAATATGATAATCATAAATACATTGCTTATTAAAATAAGTGCTATAAAACATGAGAAATATAGTGTATGGTATTCAAAAGCTTTTTTATCCAAACAAAATAATATTTTTTTCTGATAAAATTGTAAAGATAATTTGTGATAATCATTTCAGTAGCAATTGTACTTATTTGTCAATTCAGTAAGACCCAATTGACATTTCATCCAAAGAAATGAAACACAGTATACAAACAGCATTTTAAAAGCTAGGCTACTGTATGTGACTTTCCGCACCGTGGTAGCTCTTTCTGTAAGGTCATTTTGAACTAAATAAAAAGGTAATGGCTGACCTGATACGGATTTGATATTCCTCTTAACAGTGCAATGCCACCTATTACACTGCAATGGGTGCGTCATTTAAAAGGTTCAAAATTGCTTTCCTTGCCATTTTTTTTTTTTGTCAAAAGAGCAAAAGCACACAGAATAAAAATGACTTTTTAAAACCACCTGAGCACTTTTTTTTTTTGTAAGCAATTCCATGGCAGTAGGCTCTACTAAAGAACATATTAATGCTTTGTAGCTGAAATGAGCCCACTTTATCTCCTTCATTTAAATTCTGCATGAAAGAATTAAAGTGAATTTAATATATCTCCTGTACTTAGAATCACCAATATCTAGCCAGTAAATAAACAAAACAAAACCAAAATAAGATTAGGAAAAAAAAAAAAAAAAAAAAGGAAGGAGAGCGAGGAAGGAAGGAGAGTACATTGCTGCAGGAGACACAATATATGTACCCTTATGTTAAGATCAATTTTACAAGCAAACATACACATACGCACATGAATTCATATATTGCAAAGGCTCTAACGGTGCGGGCTGCAGTGATTAACTTCGAATGGCTTTGAGTCTCACTTTTGTTTGCTTTTTTGCATGGCTATTATTAAATGCTTCAAATAAGTGTTAACTGATTGGTTCACGATGAGGAATTTGGAAAACTGAGTTATTTACATTGTTTCATATTTAAGATAGAAACATGTTCTAGAAGAAAGAATTTTTATAATAACAAAGCATTTGTAGCTTGAATTGACTTCCTTAAATAATTGGATTTTCTAAGCCGTGAATCTAACCAATTTCAGTATATGCCATTATTGGCTTATTTTCATCCTCTTGTACCTCTTTATAAATATGAAAAAAGAATACTACACATTCAAGAAATAACATAAAGTATGTTTTATTTTCTTATAAATACACATTAAAACAAACAGTTTTTATTAAACAATACTTGCTATATTTATATAACTAAGAATGTGGGACTGCCTTCCTCCATTAACTTCTCCTCACATAATTATTAATTATTGATTCTTAATATCCATGATATATATTTAATGTATGTTATTTTTCTAGACTCCAGTGACAGCCACAGTGTTCTGCCACCTACACTCCAGTAGTGTCTTTCATACTTCCCTACACAGCACTATCCTCAAGGTTTTCCTTGACTTGTCACTAAATCCCATTGAAGTCTTCTAAAATATGGCTCACATAAAGGCAGGTTTGAGTAAAACAGCTCAACAACATATTCATCTTTCAATAACAAAATGTTACATTAACAGGACACAAATTTCATTTTTCATGTCCTAGTGTACTGCATTTCCATAACACTCTACTATTATTTTTCTAAAATAACATAGTTCTTCACTTTCTTGAATTTGAATTCTTCAAATTCTCACTCTCTAAACAAGCTGACCCTTTAGTTGTGTTCATTTTCATTTCTGTACTCTTTTTGAGCTTACAAATAAGCATACAACACTGGTTATAATTCTGGGTATTGAATAACATAATGTGAGCATACTACCAGAGAAACAGACATTTTGGTCTTGGATAAAGAGGCATGTTATACTATCATTTCATTAAAGTTTTGTGACATTAAAATGCTTTGAGTTCTTTCTCTTAATATTAAATCCCAGGATATTCAGAAATGAGCATAATCTACTGAAAAATATAATTTAAAAATTACAATTAGTTTTGGATGATACTAAAGACATTTTATACGTGTTCCCATTTTATAATGTCATATTTAAGCACACTAGTATAAACATGCAATAAATTGACATTCATTCTTGTTACATTGTTACACTGTTTTACAATGATTCATTCCTAGGTAAGTGATAGTGAAGTCAGATGAATGGGGAGGAGGTCCCCCCTATCAGTGGACTTGGCAAGGGGCACGGTGGAGAGGAGGGAGGGAGGGAGGGAGGGACTGGGAGGGAATGAGGGATGGGGACACGGCTGGGGTACAGAGTTAATAAAATGTAACTGATAAGAAAAAAATAAAATACAAAAAAAAAAGAAACAATAACTTCAGTGTTAGTTGTTCAATGATTGATAAATGGTATCTTATTCTTGGCTTCAGGAAAAAGAAAACTTCATCAGAAAGAAATAAAAGCTTAAAATTATTTGAAGAGTGATATACAAATTTGTGTGATTCAATCTTGCAAGGAGACTCTATCAGCTTTATCTTTATCCCTGCACATCTTGTAAGCATGGTAAATTATGGGGTAAAAGTTTTGTAGGTGGGTTTCCATCCTGCTACTAGGCAACTACTCTAGTTAGAGGATGTCCTCTTTAGTCTCTATTGTCTCTGCTACTAGGAGTCTCTGCTTGAGTCTCCTTCATATACTCCCAAGAGTCTACACTGACTTATAAATGCAGCTTGTCACAAAGATACCCCCATAGTCAGTTCCTCTTTTTCTCTACAAACCTTGTGACTTCTTGCCCTCTCTTACCCCAGGTCTCATCTCCACCCTTTTAACTCTCTATGCATATCAGTACAGCTCAGATTCCATTTCAGTAGGGTCACTATGGCTAAGATCAAACTCTCAAGGGGGTCTTTTCTGAGACTGATATGCCAACCAAGGTCAATGCATGATGATAACCTAGACCCCCTGCATAGATGTAGCCCGTGGTAGCTCAGTCTTCAAGTGGGTTCTCTAGTAATAGGAACAGGGACTGGCTCTGACATGAACTCATTGGCCTACTGTTTGATCACCTTCCCATGATGGGGAAGCAACCTTATCAAGCCATAGAAGAAGACAAGGAAGTCAGTCCTGATGAGAGCTGATAGGCTAAGGTCTGAGAGAAGGAGAGGAGGACCTCCTTTATGAGTGGACTTGGGGAATGGCATGCGAGGAGATAAGAGAGAGAGATAAGATAAGATAAGGATTGGGACTGGATGAGGGAAGGGGCTATAGCTGGGATACAAACTGAATAAACTGTAATTTAACAATAAATACATTTTTCAAAATTCATGAAACATCACACACTGATTGGCAAGGGTGTGGAGAAAAGGAACACTTCTCCATATCTCCTGGGAGTGTTAACTTATACAACCACTTTGGAAATCAATCTGGAGCTTTCTCAGAAAACTGGGAATATTGCTACTTTAAGACCTAACTTAACACTACCAGATGTATAGCCAAAAGATGCTATGCATACAATAATGACACTTGCCTAGCTATGTTCATAAAAGCTTTATTCATAGTAGCCAAAATCTAGAAACAACCTAGGTGTCCCTCTACTGAAGAATGGATAAAAAAATCTGTGGTATATTTACACAATGGAAAATCACTCAGCTGTCAGAAACAAAGGAAGCATGGAATTTGCAACCAAATGGATGGAACTAGAAAAGGTCATTCTGAATGAGATAATCCAGACACAGAAAGAAACACATGGTTATACTCACTTATAAGTGGATATTAGACCTATCAAAAAGGGTAAGCATATTATGAGGCACAGACCCAAAGAAGATAAATAACAAGGAGGATCCAAGGAAGGATGCATAAATCTGATTTGTTTTAAATTTTTAGATATCTTTATAGAATATTCACATTATATAAAACAAATATTTTTAAATGATCTCACAATATGGAAAAAGGGTTTCATAGGTTTATGTATGCTGTTTATAGAAATTATTATTTTATTTAAATTAAAATAATCACATTAAGAAAGAACATGAATAAATAATCCTCAGAGAAATATTACTACCTATCTTATATGTAGCTCCAATTCAACATTTGTTTTTATTCACATATGATATGTGTGTGTGCCTAGAGATAGATAGGTAGATAGATAGATAGATAGATAGATAGATAGATAGATAGATAGATAG
>NW_026591519.1:0-5291 GCF_907164565.1 Psammomys obesus | reverse complement strand
AAAAAAAAAAAAAAAAAAAAAAAAAAAAAAAAAAAAAAAAAAAAAAAGCAAGAACAACAAATACTGCCACAGCTCAATTCCAGGTTGAATTTTTGTGGGGAAAGAATTTTCTTACTTTATGCTTTCACACGTAATCCAGCAGTGCTGGGATGCCAGTGATTGTGTTTTCTGCAAATATTAAGGAAAGGACTGCTGCTTACAGTAACTGATTATGGGAAGCAACTTTTCAGTTTCAGTTCATGTAGAAGCTAAAGCAACACATTTAAAAGCACATCAGATATCACTAACATAATGAAAAGTTAAAACATTTCAAAAAGGTCCTTAGAGTCAAAAGAGAAAATTTTTTCCTCCACAGTGTGTGAGTTTGCATAGAAGTCCCCCTTTATCATTCAAAAAATCTTCATAAAATCAGAAGGTTGGGAGAGCTGTCTTATGGTACAACATGAATCGTTATTGTGGGCAGATGGCACACAGTTATACTATGGAAGATACAAGACACCAAAGCTATTATGAAACAAAAGATTTTTTGTTGATTCCAATCAGAAACACAGTATATGTAAATCATCAGTCATTATAAGAAAATTTGTGATTGTATTCCTATAACATATAGTAATGGATAAGTAGTGATAAATTAGATGGCAAACTTCAAGGAAAGATTATTATCATGAGCCACAACATTACAGAGAGTTCTTTGGAATAAAAGAGAGGAAAATATACTTCACTATTAAAAAAATCTTCCACAATAGGCAGGGTGTTGTAAATAAGTGGTTGATGAAAAAGAACAAATAAAAACAAACTGAAGGAGAAAAACCACATGATAATCTCCTTTGATGCCAAAAAAGCATTTGACAAAATCTAACACCCATTCATGTTTAAAGTCTTGGAGAAATTAGGAATACAAGGCACATACCTAAACATAGTAAAGACAATATACAGCAAGCCCGTAAAAAACATCAAACTCAATGGAGAGAAACTCAAATCAATCCCACTGAAATCAGGGACAAGGCAAAGCTGCTCATTGTCTCCATATCTCTTCAACATAGTACTTGAAGTCCTAGTTAGATCAGTAAGACAAAAGAGATCAAAGGGATACGAATTGGAAAGGAAGAAGTCAAAGTTTCACTATTCGCAGATGATATGATAGTATACTTGAGTGACCCCAAAAATTCAACCTGAGAATTCCTTCAACTGATAAACACCTTCAGCAAAGTGGCTGGATACAAAATTACCTCAAAATATCAGAAGCCCTCCTGTATAAGACAAAAGGGCTGAGAAAGAAATCAGGGAAACAACATCCTTCACAATAGTCACTAATAACAAAAAGTACCTTTAGGTGACTCTAACCAAGCAGGAGAAAGACCTGTATAAAAAAAAAAACTTCAAGTCTCTGAAGAAAGAAATTGAAGAAGACATCAGAAGATGGAAATATCTCCCGTGCTCATGGATTGGTAGGATTAACATAGTGAAAATGGCTATCCTGTTAAAAGCAATCTACAGATTCAATGCAATTTCCATCAAAATACCAACACAATTCTTTATAGACCTTGAAAGAAAAATTCTCAACTTCATATGGAGAAACAAAAAAACCCATAATTTCCAAAAATATCCTGTACAACAACAGATCATCGGCAGGCATCTCCATCCCTGACCTCAAGCTGTACTACAGAGCAATAGTAATTAAAAACTGCATGGGATTGGCATAGCAGCAGAAAGGTGGGTCAATGGAACCAAATAGAAGAGCCAGAAATAAACCCACACACCTATGGATACTTGATTTTTTTTACAAAGTAGCTAAAACCATTCAATGGAAAAAAGACAGCATCTTCAACAAATGGTGCTGGTCCAACTCGATGTCTACATGTAGAAAACTGAAATGTTGGGGGCCTTCTGGCACCTTGCTGCTCCCTGAATTTTGGCATCTGGCTTGACCAGTCTACTGCCTGGATATAATAGTGCCTTCCTGGCTGACCTGGGGCTTTGATAAGATCATCTTCCTGAAATACCTTAAATCCTCCTCTCCCTCAGGGCTTCCTAAGTAACTTCCGAGGAACTTTCCAAATTACCATTATTAGCACATCTTGGTGGGCCATCCTGTGATTTCTAGTCACTTAGTAACCCTGCCAAAGGCAATTACATTCCTTCTGCTTCTGCCCATATAGTTATATGGAAAACTTGAATAAACGGAGACTTTGATCAGAAATACTGTCTTGGTCTTCATCTCTCCCGCCTTTGTCCCACCTTTTCATTTCCACTCCCACATTCAGGATCTCCATTGACAGACCTACAGGACGGGTCACTGAAAATAGATCCATATTTATCACCCTGCACAAAGCTAAACTCCAAGTGGATCAAAGACCTCAAAATAAAATCAGACATACTAAATCGATTAGAAGAAAAAGTGGGGAAGAGCCTAGAACTGATTGGCACAGGAGACAACTTCCTGAACAGAACATCAACAACACAGCCTCTAAGAGCCACAATCAATAAATGGGACCTTATGAAACTGAAAAGCTCTGCAAAGCAAAAGATACTGTTGTCAGAAAAAAAGTATAGCCTACAGACTGGGAAAGAATCTTCATCAACCCTATATTTGACAGAGGCCTGATATCTGGAATATATAAAGAACTAAAAAAGTTAAAAGGCAATAAATCAGTCAAGCAATCCAATTAAAAAATGGGGTATAGAGCTAAACAGAGAATTCTCTGTAGAAGAATATAGAATGGCTGAGAAACACTTTAAAGAGATGCTCAAAGTCCTTAGCCATCAGAGAGATGCAAATCAAAACGACCCTGAGATTTCACCTTACACCCATCAGAATGGCTCAGAAACAAAACAAAACAAAACAAAACAAACAAAAAAAAAAAAACAGCAAAAAAACCCACAAGAACTCAAGTAGCAACACATGCTGAAGAGGTTGTGGAGAAAGAGGAACCCTCCTCCATTGCTGGAGGGAATGTCAACTTGTACAACCACTTTGGCAATCAATCTGGCACTTTCTCAGACAATTAGGGATACTGCTTCCTCAAGATCCAGCTATACCACTCCTACGCATATATCCAAAAAATGCTCAAGTACACAACAAGGACATTTGCTCAACCATATTTGTAGCAGCTTTATTCATAATAGCCAGAACCTGGAAACAACTCAGATGTCCCTCAGAGGAGGAATGGATACAGAAATTGTGGTACTTTTACACAATGGAATACTACTCAGCAATTAAATACAAGGAAATCATGAAATTTGCAGGCAAATGGTGGGATCTAGAAAAGATCATCCTGAGTGAGGTATCCCAGAAGCAGAAAGATACATATGTTATAGGTATATACTTATAAGTGGGTACCAGACCTATAAGATAGGATAAACATAATGAAATCTGTACACCTAAAGAAGATAAACAAGAAAGAGGACCCGGGATAAGATGTTCAATCCTCACTTAGAAAGACAAAGGAATGGACATTGGAATTAGGAGTAAACAGGAAACAGAACAGGAGCCTACAGTAGAGGGCCTTTGAAAGACTCTACCTAGCAATGTATCAAAGGAGATGCTAAAACTCATAACCAAACCTTTGGCAGAGTGCAGGGAAGCATATGATAGAAGGGGGAGTTAGTATGACCTGGAGAGGACAAGAGCTCTACAAGGACCAAATATATCAGGGCACAAGGGTCTTGAGACTGTTTCTCCAACCAAGGACCATGTATGAAAATAACCTAGAACCCCTGCTCAGATGTAGCCCATGGTAGCTCAGTATCCAAGTGGGTAACCTAGTAAGGGGAACAGGGACAATTTTTGACATGAACTCAATGGCTGGCTCTTTGACCTCCCCCCAACCCCCAAAGGAGGAGCAACCTTGCTAGGCCACAGATTAGGACATTGCAGCCAAGCCTGAAGATACCTGGTAAGCTAGGTTAGATGGAAGGGGAGGAGGACCTCCCCTATCAGTGGACTTGGAAAGATGCAGGGATGAGATGAGGGAATGAGGGTAGGATGGGGAGGAAAAGTAAGAAGGGACTATGGCTGGGATACAAAGTGAATGACTTGTGATTAATATATATATATATATATATATATATATATATATATATATATATATATATATATATATATATATAACAAAACAAAAAAAACCAAGCAAACCAAAATAAAAAGAACAAATAAACCAGCTTTGATATCTGGTGGTGGTTGGAGGGATAAGAAGTTTGATTATTACATTATTACAATTCAGTTTACACTCTGATTGATGAAATAGTCACTTAGGTAGCTAGGAAGGGCTCTTTTGACATTTATGTTTTAATGCCTAGTCTGACCATAAATGTGTCTGAGAGAGTAGCATGCAGGAAGTTCATTAGTAAGTGTTTTAGAATCTGATGGTACCTCATTTAGAAAGACAGATGGGATGTGCATTGAACGTATGACAGGAGTCTACTGAGCGCATCTGAAAGACTCTAACTAGCAGTGTTTTCAAAGCAGATACAAAGACTCATGACCAAACCTTCGGGAGAGTACAGGGAATCATATGAAAGAAAGAGAGTTAGTATGATGGGGAAAGGATAGGAGCTCCACAAGGACCAAATATATCTGGGCCCAGGGTCTTTTCTGAGACTGACATGCAACCAAGGACCATGTATGGATATAACCTAGAACCTCTGCTCAGATGTAGCCTGTGGTAGCTCAGTAACCAATTTGTTTCCCATAGTGAGGGGAACAAGGACTATTTCTAACAGGAACTCAATGACTGGCTCTTTGACCTCCCCACCCCCCCAAGGGAGGAGCAGTCCTGTTAGGCCACAGAGGAGGGCTTTGCAGCCAGTCCTAAAGATACGTGATAAAACAGGATCGGATGAATGGGGAGGAGGTCCCCCCCCCCATCACTGGACTTGGAAAGGGGCAAGGAGAGATGAGGGAGGGGGACACGGCTGGGATACAGAGTTAATAAAATGTAACTGATAAGAAAATAAATAAATAAATAAAAGAATCTGATGGTACAAGCAGCTGGACCTAGGGAGATACTAACAGCATGGTCCCAGAAGACCATAGATATCTCAAAGGGTGGCTGAGAGGGTTGCCTTTACCACAGTTTCTCATATGTGAAAGACTGGTCTTTTGTTCTTGGGTTGTGGTTTGCAATGGAGTCTAAAAGATCTTTCAGCATAAAGAATTCTTTCAAGGATAGCAGTGTAAACCAGCAGACGTGATAAATAAATCCTCAATTTCTGGAATGTAATCTAGGTGGTTGATAACAGCATTTTTTTTTTTCTGTCCTTCGAATTGAGCGCAAGTATTATAGAAAAAC
>NW_026591518.1:0-12748 GCF_907164565.1 Psammomys obesus | reverse complement strand
CATAAATAAACCCACATACTTAAGGATACTTGATTTTTTTTTTTTTTTACAAAGAAGTCAAAAACCATACAATGGAAAAAAGATGGCATCTTCAACAAATGGTGCTGGTCTAACTGGATGTCTACATGTAGAGAAATGCAAATAGATCCATATTTATCACCCTGCACAAAAGTAAAGTCCAAGTGGATCAAATACCTCAACATAAAACCAGACATACTCTGCAGTTTGATCTTGACACAAAGTTTCCACAGCAATGATTCCTTGGAGGTGAGTTAGAACATACTTTTGTGAGATAATGTCTTGTTAATTTGATAACAAGACATGGGACTTGCTAGACAGACAGGTAGAGCATGGAGTTACTAACCCAAGATGACCACCAAGCTCCACTCCCAGTGTGTCCCTCTCCACGTGTAAATATTACATATATGAACCAACACACCCAATTTTTCTTGTCAATAACATTCTTCCTTTAGTCTAAATCTGTATTATGGATTTTAGAGCTAAATTATCTTTTTAAGTTATGATTGTGTTAGAGACAAAAAAACAGTTATATAAAAAACCAGTAGAAATAATATCCAAAAATTTTTTATCTGCTTTTTCCTCAGTCACTACAAAAAACAGTATTTGGTACAAAAATAACTAGCTATTTCTCTGTATGACCAATCAAGAAGTTCTTCTGTATATACCACTTCAGTGTCCAATAGTTTGGTTTGATTCAAATTGGTTCTGACACAACATAGAGAGTCATATCTGATTGTATTAGCAATTGACAGAGAAAATGCTATGTTCATGTCCACTGGATTATGGATAATGTATATAATAAAAATGAAGATAAACTTTCTACTTGGAGACAGCCACAAGTGAGAAAAGGTATAGAGTTTTCATTAACCACTCTTAAGATATCTATCTGGAATTTACTTGGAAATAGGCAAATGGATTCTAGTATGGAAGCATTATTGTGTAAACTGATGGGCTGAAACTTGTCATCAGTTCACACTTTTGTCTCTCCCTGAAGCCTGGTGATATGTGGCTATAGTCTCAACTCTCTCATAACATCTTGCTATTTCCAGACACCAATCCTTCCCTGGGGGGGGGGGGTTCCATTTCTTAATCATATATGTTCCATGAAAAATATCCTCAGTTTTATTACTGAAGAAGTTCTATGAATTTTGGGAGATTCCAGGAAATGGAGAGAAACACATTGTCTTTGCATTTCACATTATTATGGTTTGGCATTTCTGAATATTTATAGCCTTTTTTACAGTACTCTGTAGATTACGTCCCAGCTTACATCACTGACATTTTGCCCATTGTTTTTAACATGAAAACTAAAAGAAGATAAACAAATAAACACAAAGTTATTTTAAAACAGGAGGAAAGAAGTAAGAAAAGCAAATGAAGGTCCTTTGTTTACCTGAGAGCCCAGAACATCTGAAGAAGTAGGCACCATGACTTTGTGATGTGATGTGTGAGTGACTTAGGAAGATTTGATAGTATACACCACCTACTGGACTGTTAAGAGCTACATGTCACTATGTGAAGCTCTTGACTATCTTGCCCAGAAGGTCTCTCAAAATACAGAGATTGATCAATAGGAGACATAGGAATCTGTACAGGCAACATACCTAGCAATAATCACTAATTATATTAGTTTGTTATGAAGGTTTGGACATTTCTATATTCATAAGTCTATACTTCTGTGAATTTACACTGAACAGCATGTTTTGAGAAAGTATGTATGATGTTATTGTCTCTGCCAAGTTTCACTTGAGAAGCTGAATCACCAAACTCATGTACGAATGATACACTGGTATTCTAACACGGTAATGCAATTATCTTGTGCACCTCACTGAACAAACATCTTCTCTATTGTAAAAGGGTATTATCTTCCTCTCCAAAACAGCAGCTTACACAGGGATGCAAAAGAGTGAAGGGGGTCTGTAAAGAATTGTGTTGGTATTTTGATGGGAATTGCATTGAATCTGTAGATTGCTTTTGGCAGGATGCCCATTTTCAGTATGTTAATCCTACCAGTCCATGAGCACAGGAGATCTTTCCGTCTTCTGATATCTTCTTCAATTTCTTTCTTCAGAGACTTGAAGTTTTATCAAACAAGTCTTTTACTTGCTTGGTTAGAGTCACACCAAGGTACTTTATGATACTAGTGGCTATTGTGAAGGGTGTTGTTTCCCTACTTTTTTTCTCAGCTCTTTTGTTTTTCGTATACAACAGTGCTACTATTTTTTTGAGGTAATTTTGTATCCAGCCACTTTGCTGAAGGTGTTTATCAGCTGAAGAAGTTCTCTGGTTGAATTTTTGGGGTCACTCATGTATACTATTATATCATCTGCAAATAGTGAAACTTTTACCTCTCCTTTTCCTATTTGTATACACTTGAGCTCCTTTAGTTGTCTTATTGCTTTAGCTAGAACTTCAAGAACTATCTTGAAGAGATACAGAGAGAGTAGACAGCCTTGCCTTGTCCCTGATTTCAGTGGAACTGATTTAAGTTTCTCTCCATTTAGTTTGATGTTGGCTAAAATACCAACACAATTCTGTACAGGCCTTGAAAGAACAATTCTCAACTTCATATGGAAAAAACACCCTCCCCCCCCCAAATTGCTAAAAGAATCCTGTACAACAACAGATCATCTGGAGGTATCTCAAGCTGTACTATAGAGCATAGTAATAAAAAGTACATGGTACTGGCATATAAACAGGATTATGGATCAATGGAATCAAACAGAAGACCCAGAATAAAACCCACACACTTAAGGATACTTGATTTTTTACAAAGAAGCCAAAAACCATACAATGGAAAAAAGACAGCATCTTCAACAAATGGTGCCGGTCTGAGATGTCTCCATGTAGAAAAATTCAAATTGATCCATATTTACCACCCTGAACAAAACTAAAGTCCAAGTGGATCAAAAACCTCAACATAACCACACACTAAACCTCTCAGAAGAAAAAGTGGGGAAGAACTTTGAACTCATTGGCAAGGAGACAACTTCCTGAATAGAACACCAACAGCACAGGCTCTAAGAGCAACAATCAATAAATGGGATCTCATGAAACTGAGAAGCTTCTGTATAGCAAAGGACACTGTCATCAGAATAAAACAACAGCCTACAGATTGGGAAAGGATCTTCACTAATCCTAGAGCTGACAGAGGGCTAAAATCCAGAACATATAAAGAACTAAAGAAGTTAAACATCATCAAATCAAGTAATCCAATTATAAAATGGGGTACAGAGATAAACAGAGAATTCTCAATAGAGGAATATCGAATGGCAGAGAAACACTTAAATGCTCAATATCCTTGTCATCAGGGAAATGCAAATCAAAATGATCTTGAGATTTCACCTTATATACATCAGAATGGCTAAAAACAAAAACTCAAGTGATAGCACATGCTGGAGAGGTTGTGGAGAAAGGGGAACACACTTCCATTGCTGGTGGAAATGTAAACTTGTACAACCACTTTGGAAATAAATCTGGTGCTTTCTCAGGCAATTAGGAAATAGCTCTTCCTCAAGATCCAGCTATATCACTCCTAGGCATATAATTACAAGATTTTCAAGTATACAACAAGGACATTTGCTCAACCAAATTCATTACAGCTTTATTTGTAATAGCCAGAATCTTGAAACAACCCAGATGTCCCTCAACTGAGGTATGGATACAGAAATTGTATTATACTTACAAAATGGATCATTACTCAGCAATTAAAAACAAGAAAATCATGAAATTTGCAGGCAAATGGTAGGAACTAGAAAAAAAAATCATCCTGAGTGAGGTATCCCAGAAGTAGAAAGACACACATGGTACATATTCACTTATAAGTGGATATTAGACATATAATATAGGATAAACATACTAAAATCTGTACACTTAAAGAAGCTAATCAAGAGGGAGGAACCTGGGGAAGATGATCAATCCTCACTCAGAAAGGCAAATGGGATTGGCATCGGAAGATGGGGAAAACAACGAACAAGACAGGAGCCTACCACAAAGGGGTTTTGAAAGAATCTATCCAGCAAGGTATCAAAACAAATGCTGAGACTCATAGCCAAACTTTGGGCAGAGTGCAGGGAAACTTATGAAAGAAGGGGGAGATAGATATTCCTGGAGGGGACAGGAGCTCCATAAGGAGAGCAACAGAACCAAAACACCTGGGCTCAGGGGTCTTTTCTGCGACTCCAACGAAGAACCATTCATGGAGATAACCTAGAACCCCTGCACAGATATAGCCCATGGCAGCTCAGTGTCCAAATGGGATCCCTCATACTGGGAAAAAGGACTGTCTTTAACATGAAGTCAGTGGCTGGTTCTTTGAGCACCTCCCCCTGCAAAAGCACCTTTTCCAGGCCATAGAGGAAGACAGTCCAGGCAGTCTGATGAGACCTGATAGGCAAAGGTTAGAGGGAAAGGGAGGATGACCTCCCCTATCAGTGGGCATGGGGAGGGTCATGGGAGGAGATGAGGGATGGAGGGTGAGATTGGGAGGGGTTGAGGAAGGGTGCTACAGCAGGGATACGAAGTGAATACACTGTAATTTATTTAAAAAAATGATTGAAGAGGGAGGAAACCCTTCCATGAGATCAGCTAGATCAACTCAAACAAAAAACATTATTTTCAATGGCTAAGAGATATTACAACCAAAAATGAGACTTTTGGGAGGTAAATATTCTCATAACAAAGACTTTCCTTTCCTCAGATGTAGAATACATGTATGGATTAATAATTATAGGGCCATAAAGGCAGCCTTTCCTATAAATGTGATCTCTTTCTCTCTCTCTTTATATATATATATATATATATATATATATATATATATATATATATATATATATATAATATATATATAAATATCTTTCTCTCTCTGTCTTTCTCCTCTGGCTTAGTTATCTTTCTAATTGAGGGCCAGCATCATAAGGAGAGACTGCAAGAAAATGCTACTAAGATGCTGAGAAGCCTCTTTCTTAAACTTCCTAACCTCTTCAGTAATGAGCCTACCCCCCTTTTCCCATTGTATATTATCCCGGTCCATAGGCTTAAACAGAGTAATACAACCGCAACAAAACATATCTTAAAATTTTTTCATATACCATGAAGAAATAAAAATATATCAAAATAAGCCAAGTCTCTAGAAAACAGAAACAGTTTCTTTTTTTGTAAAATTATTCCCAGCACAATAAAGACTCACTGGTCCATGAGAAGGTCTGTATGGGCCAAGAATGTCTTAGCACAGCAGTAGCATAGAAACAAGAGTCGAAGCAGAAATCCTCCATGTAGAAGAGAGGCTTGTAAAATATGTACTCCAAGCTGTGTCCTGTTAAACATAAATCTTTAACTCTCCTACCTATAACTGTTCCCTAGTCACTCAGTCCTTATTTTATATGTCAAATCATTTGGAAATGTCTAATATTTTTTCCTTTCTGAATCAACTTTCCCACCACTCTGTTTCTTCATCTCTTTGTTTCTCGTTCTTTATTCTTTCCCTTTGTCCTCCCCTCTCTATTGCTCCCACTTCTTAATATGGTCCACCAATGGTACTCACCCATTTTTGTATTTATTTTATTTCTGTCCTTTCTCACTTACAACCTACCCATTAGTGGCACATGTTGGTGCTCTTTTGTGTGACACCTAAGCTAAGAGGAAGACACAGTGTCTCTTGGTGCTAATTAAGCTACTATGAAGGGAAGATGTGGGCCTTTGATGCAGATGAGGGGCGGGTGGTGGAGCTGAGGGTCATCCATTCAGAGTGTAGAGGATTCCACAACTCAGGTCTGTGCTCCTGGACTTCTGACTGTCTCCAACAATTTATCTACACAGTGAACATAAAGACTCTCTTATTGTTGGAACATGCCTCAAAATGACCCAAATAGATTTTTCTGTAAGGATACAAATTGTTTACATTTTTTTTAACTTTATTACAGACTTTTTCCATACTTTAAATCTTATTGAGGGTCGGGATGTAAAAAGAAAAAAAAAAAAAAAAAACAAAACAAAACAATTAATGTACACACACACACACCACACATTCACACATCAGGAAAAGAACTTTAACCCCATCTCTACTTCTTGAAAATTACCATGGTTTATACTATAGACCTGACTAGGATAGGTTAATATGTTACTTTCTGTTGAGTAAATTAGATCTGCACACGCACAATTAGCAATACAACATGATCAAGGGTGGATTAAAAGGAGCAAGAACAACCTCTGTACAGATTGGTCAGCCACAGCAAGCCAAAGACCTGGACCCTGAGTGGGATAAGCTGCCCTGTGACCACTCCCCTGACCTGAGGTTTACTATTATCCCCTAAGGAGTTATGTAATAATGCAGTCAATGAATTATATCGCACGTTGCTTCTCAAAATCTTTGACATAACTAAAATTAGAACTAGTTTTGTGTTTACAGAGGTTCTAACATTATACTAAATATTGGGCTAATTTATTCTGTTGAGGCATTTTTCGTACTTTAATAAAAAATGACAGCAATCTACCCTCTATTATTTGCCTACAAATACAATGAATGAAATTATTGCAAGTGCCCCTTAAGCGTTTACAATGATGTAAATTATAAACAAAATAACAGTTTCCTTCGAGAGTAGTTTTTCATCAAGTAACTTAAGGAAACCCTACTTTGTTGTTGTTCTGTTTTTTCAACTAGAATAAAAATATCATTTTTATTAAAAAACATAATAAATGTACTAATACTGATAATACTAATAATGATATTATCAGTTTACATCCTGTTGGTATAAACAGAAATTCCTTTTGGTCAAAGTCCTACAAACCCACAAAAAATCCTTTCTGGTCCAGCATTCTAAATCTCACTTTTGCTTGTCAAAGAAAGACGACATAGTGGAACATTCTTCACCTTGCTTTTGAACGCATTGCCCCTGCTGGAGTTAACCATGACAACTCAAGAGCTATTATTTGAACTTGGACTTGGACTAATCAAACTTTAGTGAAGAGGAGGAAATCCACTAACTGTCAAGTCCTGTCTTTCTGCATTTCTTTCCTTTCTCCCTGCTTCCACGCATCTTCTCTTATAGTAATTTAAAATGACCACTATCTGCATCCTTAGTTTAATCCCTTCCTATAATGTTCTGCTCAATGACATTATCATAGCAAAGTTTTTGACATGACATTCTCTGAAAGCACCAAATCCCTATGGGCAGCCCCTGGTTGTGTCACAACGCCATGTTAGACCAATGCAGCATGTGTTATATGTTCCCAAATGAGAATGCCAGCTTCTTTTATTCCATACGCCACCTACAATATTGTCTTACGGATGAGACACAGTGAGCAAATGTTTTAAAGTTGAACTAATGTTGCACAGAGACTAACACTTGCCACAAATAAAAATTTTATAGTGATGACCATGAATCATCCATACTTTATGACTTGAAAAGTTTAGAAGACATGATTACTTTCTGATTTCTTTATTCTCTATTTTTCATTCTCCCAAGCAAAATAAATGTTTCTCACACTTCCATTATTTCGCTAACTGACATCAAATGGAAATTCAAAGCTCTGCACACTTCCTGTAAGAATTGATGTCTAACTAATACAAATGTTCCTATCATCTTACCTGAGGAGGCCAACAGGCAATCTTCAGGTCAGGAGCAGCATGATTTTCTTCTTCTAACATCTGATCTTTTAAGTGTGTATTTGTGCTGAATAATGCGATAGTTATTGGTATGTTTGTAACTGGTGAAAAAAAAAAATCCTGAATTTTACAATCCTTCCTCGTGTTGAAAGGTCAGAGAGCTCTTTAAAATTCTTCTTCAGAAAATCAGTTTTGAGAGAGAATTATTTTAATATGCCACTTTAAGTTCAAATTTCCTGTACAAGTTTCTGATCACAGAGGGAAGAACACCTGATTCATAGATGAGCATACGTGCACGCTTGCTGCTGCCCCACAGACTAGTGATGCTCTTTAAATGGATGTGCAACAAAAGGCAAAAATCTGATATGGACAAAACCCTGCCACCCAGCTTTGTCTCTCATTGCGAAATTTTTCCCCCAAACTGGGTATGTAGTGGCTACTCATCAATGGTTTACTCTGTTGGAAGATATTTGTTCCAGAAGGGTGTACCTAGGAAGCAAGCTTTGGGAGAAACACTTAAAAGTCGACGGCTACTCCAGATAAGCTTACTCTTTCAGGATAAGCAGTACTTGGGAAACATTTGGGGCTAGTTGGGAAATGGAGGCAGCTGACCTGGGTGGGCAACAAGGCTGGAAGCATGTGTGGAACCATCCTTCCCTCTCTGCACCTTGAACACAGAAAATGATTTTATTGAGGTGCTCTTGACTTGGTTTGCTCATATTTTACTGATTTTTCTACATCTATGTTCATCAGGGAAATTGACTCTTGCCTAATGACTTCTGGGAGGAAAAGGAATAGGGTAGCTTGTGACAAGATATTAGATTGAATAATAAAGTATATACACACTGACATGTATATATGTTTGAATGTACATTTACAGAAATGAAAGGAACAGAACACCAACAGCACAGGCTCTAAGAGCAACAATCAATAAATGGGACCTCATGAAACTGAAAAGCTTCTGTAAAGCAAAGGACACTGTCATCAAAACAAAACGCCTGCCTACAGATTGGGAAAGAATCTTCACTAACCCTTTATCGGACAGAGGACTAATATCGAGTATATACAAAGAACTAAAGAAGCTGAAAAGCAGCAAACCAAGTAATCCAATTAAAAAATGGGGAACAGAGCTAAACAGAGAATTCTCAACAGAGGAATATCGAATGGCAGAGAAACACTAAAAGAAATGCTCATCCTCATTAGCCATCAGGGAAATGCAAATCAAAACGACCCTGAGATATCACCTTACACCCATCAGAATGGCCAAGATGAAAAACTCAAGGGACAACACATGCTGGAGAGGTTGTGGAGAAAGGGGAACCCTCCTCCACTGCTGGTGGGAATGTAAACTGATACAACCACTCTGGAAATCTATCTGGCGCTTTCTAAGCCAATTAGGAATAGTGCTTCCTCAAGACCCAGCTATACCACTGCTAGGTATATACCCAAAATTTGCTCAAGTACACAAAGGGATATTTGCTCAACCATGTTTATAGCAGCATTATTTGTAATAGCCAGAACCTGGAAACAACCCAGATGTCCATCAACGGAGGAATGGGTACAGAAATTGTGGAATACTACTCAGCAATCAAAAAGGAGGAAATCATGAAATTTGCAGGCAAATGGTGGGACCTAGAAAAGATCATCCTGAGTGAAATATCCCAGAAGGAGAAAGACAAACACGTTATATACTCACTTATATAGACCTATAAGATATGATAAACATAATGAAATCTACACACCTAAAAAAGATAATCAAGAGAGCGGACATGGGGTAAGATTATCAATCTTCGTTTAGAAAGACAGATGGGATGCGCATTGAACATATGACAGGAGTCTACTGAGCGCATTTGAAAGACTCTAACTAGCAGTGTTTTCAAAGCAGATACAAAGACTCATGACCAAACCTTTGGCAGAGTACAGGGAATCATAAGAAAGAAGGGGAGTTAGTCTGATGAGGAAAGGATAGGAGCTCCACAAGGACCAAACATATCTGGGCACAGGGCCTTTTCTGAGACTGACATGCAACCAAGGACCATGTATGAATGTAACCTAGAACCTCTACTCAGATGTAGCCTGTGGTAGCTCAGTAACCAATTGGTTTCCCATAGTGAGGGGAACAAGGACTATTTCTAACAGGAACTCAATGACTGGCTCTTTGGCCTCCCCACCCCCCAAGGGAGGAGCAGTCCTGTTAGGCCACAGAGGAGAGCTTTGCAGCCAGTCCTGAAGATACCTGATAAAACAGGATCAGATGAATGGGGAGGAGGTCCCCCCTATTAGTGGACTTGGCAAGGGGCACGGTGGAGATGAGGGAGGGAGGGAGGGACTGGGAGGGAATGAGGGATCAGGACACGGCAGGGATACAGAGTTAATAAAATGTAACTGATAAGAAAAAAATAAAATTAAAAAAAATCATTAACACATTTTTTTATATGAAAGACATTTCTGGTTAAAAATTTCATGATGTAAATGTCTTTTCATTTAGCTTTCTTATTTTTTAATATCCAATTAAACAAAATGTATATGTATATAATATTTATCTGTTCCAATAATTTTTGGGATATATTTCATGTGATGATAGTGTGTAAAGACGCGAAAGATTTTATTATTTTCATTTCTTAGCTTATGTATTCTAAAGCATGAAGAATAAATAATTTGAAAAGTCCTATCATTTGAAAGAAAATAAATAAATCAATTTCCTATAAAAGGTAATGAAGGCTCTATTTTTTCTTTTTAACTATCTGTCACATTTTCTATCTTGAATGACACTTAAATAACAAAGCTGAGTGACTGAATGTGGTTTTAAAATGGCTTGATCTACTCTTTCCCAAATGAATAGTCATTTGGCTTCAGAATTTGACTGTGACTAATTTTCCAAACCTTCCTTGTTCCTTCCCTTCCTTCCTTCCTTCCTTCCTTCCTTCCTTCCTTCCTTCCTTCCTTCCTTCCTTCCTTCCTTCCTTTCTTCCTTTCTTCCCCCCTTCCTTCCTATCTTTTCTTCTTTCTTTTCTCTACAGTCTTTAAGACTCAAACCAGAAGTCTCTGTTTTTCTTTATTTGGCTTTTCTTTGCATCTGTAAATTTTTGTTTCATTGTATTTATTTATTTTACTTTAAAAGCAGTTTACAAAAAAGTGATGATTAATAATAAAATTTACAAGTATACGAGAATCCACTGGTCTCTTCTGTTCACTATATATCTTTGAATTGTTACCTTAGGACACAGTAAGATTTTGTATCCTCTGATCATCTTTCACTCCCTGAGTATAACTTTACTTCTTTTATGATGATGTTTTATGCATTGACTTTTCACATAATGGGCAACAATCAACAATGATGTTTTTTCTGATCGATCAAACCAGCTTCCTTTCTCGCTCAGCAGCGACAGGATCGGTGATTTTGCTCACATCATTGTCAGACAAAATATTATTGAAGTTTTAAAAAATGTATATTCAATTTTGTTTTAGACTAATTTGGAGATTGGAGGGAAGCTATAAATACGCATTGTAAAGCTTCCTGCCCTAAAGTATTAGGCAGAGAGACAAAGTTTTATTACAATCACTTCAGGAAATTACTTGACAATTCTTATGCATTTCATGCAATAAAGTTCAGTGTTTGTAAAGCAAAGGGAAGTTTCTTGGTGAAGAATGAAACTTTCCTGTGCTGCTAGACTCCCTTCTGGAGATTTTTTTCCTCTTTCAGTCTGCCAGTCTGAAGCTTTTGACATTCAATGACTCATGTTGTTAGATATACCACTAACTATGTATGGAAGTGTACTATGTATGATTACATTTGTGTCAGGAATATAGGTCTTAATTTACCAGGAAAATTTTGTAACATAGAACAGCTGCTTACGTTAGTTCAACAAAATAACCTTGTCTCTAAAGAAGGCTGAGGAGCAATAAAGTGACTGGATACAAATAACGAAAGGTATAGGTTTAACAATTTCAATTAGTTTGTTAGCCTATCAGTCCATTTTATCATCAGGCATGTCCTAAAGAATACAGTCTAACTTTATGTTTTTAGTAAACACTTCCTCATTCTATGGTCCTTAGGAAAGTAGTATACCATTGTTTCAAGTTCTTTCTTCATCATTAGCCATTTTTCTAACAGCCATTTGTCTTTTTAAAATAGATGTAAATGGCTTCATCAAAGTAGTGACATGTTGATAATTTTGTGCCATACTTTTATTTTAAGAACACAATTTCTTGCTTATGCATATTATTTTTCCATGAATATTTTAACTGTCACAGAGAGATACTCAATCTTAAGCCACAATGTGACTTTATATTTCTCTGTGACCAATTGGTAATAGCCTATTTTTAACCTGCCAGTTTTACTCTTGTTTGTCTGTAGTGAGTATAAACATGAATTATGTGGAGAAATACAAAATTACGAAACAAAACAAAACAAAACACTCTGGAATTTGTGCTATCCCAAGCAAATTCCAATCTCAAGGCAAAATGAGAGCACATTTTGAAAACTTTCACCAGTTACTCTGATGACTCAGGAAGTTACTCTGATGAGTCATCAAGGTAGATATTTTCTGAAAGGTTAAGAACAGAGTCATAATATCCTAGGGATTCCTACATTACTTGATGTATTCCTGTCCAGACCTGAGCCATTTTCTCTTCTAAGGGTTGAGATTGGGAGCATAGCATTGTGTAAGAGTACTTAATCTACACTGAATCCCTTAATCTACATTGAAACAGCACATCCATAATTATGCAGGATTCTTGTTGGTAGAAACATTCTAAAAGTTAAAAACAAGAACCAATCTTATTAAAGATTTACCATATGCCAAATGTCAGATAATTTACTCCAATTATTATTTCTCCACTTTCTTTCTTATCAACTATTGGTAGCATGCATAATTTTATCACCATTTTATAAAAATTTAAATTAAAAAAGAGAAAACTTGCAACTCTCTAAGTTACCAATACTAATAAATGACAAGCAGAAGTCAAACTATAATATAATATCTGAATACTGAGGACATAGCTCAGCTGGGAAAGTATGTGCCTAGCATGCCTATGACTTGGGTTTAATCCCCAATACCATGCTAACAACAACAACCAAAAAAAAAAAAAAAAAAAAAAAAAAAAAAAAAAAAAAAAAAAAAA